>NC_063259.1:650000-975000 GCF_019578655.1 Ricinus communis
CATTTATCCCATCCCAGTTATTTGTTTATTCTTTATGCAATTTTTTGTAAAATTTTGAAAATTTTTCACTTTGTTTCGATGCTCTAACTGTTGACTTGCTTTTGAAATCCTGTTTATATCCATGTGATAGGGTAAAACCGATAGTGTTGAATTTTGCGGAAGAATGTAAGATAATTAGTTTGAGTTTTGCACTAACTTGCTTTGGTTTATTTAATTCTGTTTTGATGATTTTTGTTTGGAACTTACTCAAAAGCACACTTGTGAGAAATTGAGCCTAAATTGTAAGCATACACTTTATATGCTTGTATTTATTTCTTGTTGAGAGTGCCAATTACTGTCTTCACTTTTAGAACTTGCTCGGTAATGCTTATGAGGGCCACAAGGAGAGTTTAACACTTTCATATGATAGAGGCACTTAGGTTTTTCATTCTAGCCAAATAGCCTTCATTCGTTTATTGATTCTGTAGATAACCCCCTTTTTTACCATTTTTTTATCATATTTCATTGCCACTTAGTTTTATTCTGCTTTGGGTTATGATTCTGCACATGAGTTGTTTTTATTAGGAATTTTTATCTTGGGAAAAGTGTGGAATCTTATAGCAGCTTTCTTCAATCCAAAAGAAATTCACTCTATTATGTGAATGTTCTTCCCTTATGAAAAAAAAAAGAAAAAAAAAGAAATAGAAGAATAAGAGGGAAAGGTGATGAAAAGAAAGAAAGTAAGTGAGCTAAACATTTTGACTTAATTCCTATTTCCCACTTTGGACTACTGTCCATTGCTTACCCCTTGTGATCATTGTGGCTTGTGTGCAGGTCATGTAATTTATTGCAGAACACCATAGGTTCAACTCTTACCAAATTTACCTACCCCTACCTACCTAATCCCCATTACAACCCTTATAAAGACCTCTTGACATGGTTGTTGACTCTCCATAAGTGGTAGGAGTAGGATTTAAGAGCAAGCATATAGTAAGGCAGTAGTTGATGCATTGAGCGATTAAACACTACCTTTTAAACACTTTAAGTAATTTAGAGTGAATTTGGTGAGGAGTTGGTTCTGAATAATTTTGTTGAGACAGTATTTTGTGAATCAATAGCATCTTGGTTGTGATGATTGAATTGATTGCTTCGTTTCTTTTTGCTTGACTTATGCTTGTTAAGGATATGTGCAGGAGCTCTCTAGTTTGTCCGTCAGTTTAAGTGTTGTTCCTTAGTGGTTTATTTTCCTTATTTTACTTTTGATTCCTTGAGGACAAGCAATGAGCTAACACATATCTTGCCTCTTCCAACCCATAGGAGAGTCTATATGGCTAAAAAACAAAAGGGTAGCATAACACATGCTATGCATGGGATGCATGATGCACGTGAAATGTACAAGGACAAAGGAAAAAGATTAACATACATACCAATTCATCCTTTTAACCTTATTACTCTCGCACATGATTCATGGTAAGTCTTTCTTCCCTAGGATTTTTGGTTTGAGCTTTCTATCAACAAGGGATAGTAGGCCCGACGCGCATATCATAAGCTCTCAAAACAGATTTAAAATAAACAAAGTGATGTTCCTCAGTGCAAGCATAGATGCTTGCATATTTCGAGCCTGGGGGCCTGGTTCCACATTGGGCCAAGACCTTTCAATATTTGGGCTTAAAACATTTATAAGGAAGAACATCTCATATAGCAAACAATAGGGTACCTAGGTGAGATTACTACGGTTATTACCATGAGTTGAGTCTTGGATAAGGATAAAGGCTCCCACAAACAAAAAGCATTCTTCCTTAGCTTATCTCCTTACACAAGGGTCCATGCGACGAAGGAAATATACTCATTACTTATGAGTGATAGTAGCCAGTGTCATAATTCTAGGTTTCCAGTAGAACTAAAGAACCACTAGCCGATGGCAAAGGGGCTATAAGGACCAATATGTATAATGTGTGAAAGTGTAGTGATGTAAGAATAATCTGTTAAAATAATAAAATTAAAGATAAACATAAACTAGAATCAACTTCTCTTATCCCTAGTGGAGTCGCCATAATGGGCGGCAGTTTCGGGTATGCACCCAAGTGTGTCTTTAGCGACTACAACACTGTAAGGCTTTTCAACTTAATCGGGAACACACTAACTAGTTATTGAGACTAGCATGGAGATAGGAGTTGCCACCCGGATAATCACTGGGACGCTTTTACTAATGAGTGACGTTTCTCAAATTTCTTAGGGTAGCTTATGTCATGAAACTCAAAGATGGATCCAGAAGCCAACTTTCTTATTTGTGTATATTAGTCTTTAATTTTATTATTTAACAAATTATTCCCTATAAATACAAGCAATTCATACACAGACATGCCAAAACAACATATATAATACACCTAAGTCTACCCCATTTTAATTAAACCCAACCCATGTTAAATGGTTAGCCTAATTTCCTAATCAATTATGTACAAGGCTCATTTGGTCTAGCCCAAATACCACTTATGCTCTTGAATTACAGCCTATAAGCCTAATGGACTACTTGTTATGAAACGGCACATTCATTGTGATCTTAACTCTAACTAAGTTCAAGCCCTAACTAAACATGCCAAAGCCCACTAGTTTACTTAGATTTTAGGCTTTTAGGCCCAGTTAAGATTCATTAGCCTATTTAGACTGCCAGATTCATGTTAGATCAATTTTTAATCTTAAGTCTATGTGACCCATTTTAATTAATCAATCACATAATCATATATTTAATTAACTATACAATAAACAAAATGAAACAGAAAGTAAAATTTAATTATTACAACCCGGCCTATAACTACGATTGCGAAAGAAAAAGACCTAAAAACTATACAAAGGCTGAAAGTACATCAAAATCGCTAAAAAAACACAAAAATGGGTGTCTAGCTTGAACAATCAATCGGCCCAACGTAAAGCTAATTGGCTCTTCATTGAGCCGATCGGCTCTAGGGTCCCTAGATTGATTTCTTCGATCATCAGTACAATTTTTTATCCCCAAAGCCGAATTTCACTATGCAGACATTAAAAATCAATTAGAATGAGAGAAAATAGATTAAATAAAATTAAAATAAAAGAAATAGAAGTCGATTAAACAATAAAAATCCTAAATTACTAAAAACCCTAAATATCATAAACTAACAGAAGGCAAATCAGAACAAAAGAATCATGCTCAACAGGTTTAATTACCTAATCACACCAACAAATAAATCTAAACATTAATCATATTAATAATGTTCTAGTTAGATTTTAAAAAATCATAATTGGCAAAACATCAGATTTCAAAATCCTAAGTTCTTAATATTAGAATCAAAAACCTCTTAACATGCATATTCATAAAAGACTTAATTTAATCATACTTATCACAAATCAGAACCGTAATCATATTTTTAAGAATAAATAATATAGAAAAATAAAAAAAAATAAATGAAAGAACCAATTTTATTATGAATGTTGATGTATGGTGGAAAGAAGCCTTAGATTGTTATCGTGAACGTTGGATCTGCGAGTCTCAAGCGATGAGAATGCAGTTGAATCTAAAACCGAGTAGGAATCTAGTGCTAGATCTGGCTTAGAGAAATTTTCTATTATTCGAAAAATAGTTTCCAAAAACGATCTTTCTTCAGTGGTTGGTTTCCTAAAATGGTTCTTTCTTTAGTGGTTTAGATTGACTACGTTTGACAATAGTTTTCTTTCTTTTTCCTTTTGATTTTCTCTCAATTCTTTATTTCTCAATATCTCTCTTATATTGATTTTACCTACGACCCATTTTTAGTTTTTGATTCCTCCCCAAGATCCTAAATATCTCTTTCTATTTATAGAGGTAAGGTTTCAAAGGAAACCCTAAAGAAAGGAATAGATTTTAGGAATATCAATAAATATCTCATTTTATTTATTTAAAATTTAAATAATTATAGATAAAATGATGATTATCATTAAGGAAACTTTCTATAATATATGGACGTGAAATCATCCAAAAAAACAATGTTGGAGTGTCAAAATCACAATCGGTTCTATGGATGGAGTTTGTAAAAGTTGCAATTTAGTCCTTGATATTGTAAAAATTATCATTTTGACCCTCAAACTTAATTTTTTCTAACAATTAAGTTCAAATTGATTTCAAAAAGGTAATTCTAGCTGGATTAACTTCAATCCTAGCCTCAGATTCGCTTGTTCTTCACCTCCCGAGACCCAAGAAAGTAATAACTTTTAACATAAGATTTTCCGTTTTTTTCTCGATATCTAGATTCGGAAAACGGATGCTGACAAGTGCCATAACCCATATTGCACCACCATATAGGTAGTGCCGCAACACACACAGGTTGTAGTTGTGGCATTGGCCATTCTTAATGTTACTCATATGAAGAATGTGAAAGGTTTATCTTCTACCCCTCATACTATAAAGGATCACTCTTTAGTTGTTTACAATATCAATAAATCATTAACAAAATGTCTAGAATCATATAAAAGTTCAAGCAAAACAGGTTTAAGCAAACATAAGTAGTTTTTAGGTTTTGTTGTAATCTTTGTTGTAAGTCCTTCGTGGCTTATAAATAGGGAATAGAAAGAGTATACTTTGTGTTTGCTACTAAATCGTATCTTATGCGAGGAAAAATCTACTTCTACAAGCATAGTCTCTAAGACTCTACTTTTCTTATGTAATTACAATGATATGTTTTGGTTGGATCATCCCTTTCATTCAACATACCATGAAGAAGGTATAATCATGTAAATCTATTTTTATATCATGTATAAGAGCAAGATGT
Source organism: Ricinus communis (assembly GCF_019578655.1). Taxonomy (NCBI): domain Eukaryota; kingdom Viridiplantae; phylum Streptophyta; class Magnoliopsida; order Malpighiales; family Euphorbiaceae; genus Ricinus; species Ricinus communis. Next base: position 654,758 of record NC_063259.1, read on the forward strand.
AGTCATCTTAGAACCTTAGTTTTCTTGAGGCAATTCCTTAGTTATATTTTATAATACACAAATATTTTTAAGATCTTTAATACATAGCATATTATATTTGCTTATTTTAGAATCAAAACCTAGTTCTTGAATTCTTCTTGGTTCAAAACTAGTGTTTTTCCAAATATTAACAAATAATGAAGTTTAAATTGGAAATTTTCTATGTTTTTCTTAAAAACAATGGTAGGGGCTTTAAGAAAATAAAATTTGTTTATTCAATTTTTATCTTTAAATTCTATGAAAATTGACATGTGACTAAAGAGTCAAATGGTGGTAGAATCACATGCAACTACTACAATTATTAAATTAATGATTAAAGAATTTAAATATAAATTCATGGTTGAAAAGATCAACCACAAGAAATTCTCGTACTAAAATATCAAAAAGATTTCAGACTGAAAAGATTCAGAAAAAATAGAAATATTAACTATAAGGTTTAATCTTTTGACACATAGTCTTACAATTTTTTTGTTATATTTTAGAACTATAAGAATTAAACTGTTAACAATTTACATCTCAATTTATTAATATTGTTAATTCAATAGTTATACCTCATTCATTTAATATTAATTACTAGTAATTCCATTACCATTTAATTTATTATCAACTTAGCTTTTATCAAATACCAATTATATCAATTTTTATTAAGTTTAAAAATAAAAAACCAAATAGACAAAAAATAAACTCACAATTTAATTTTTTTTTAATTCTAGTCAATTAAATAAATTTTAGATAATCTAATAAGAGTAAACAACTCTATTTTTCGTTATTTATCCAATAAAATCAATTCTATATCAAACTTTATTTAAAATACAATAGCTAAAACTATTAGTTGTATTAATGAATTTACGCACAAATTGTTAATGCTATAATTTTAAAATACTAAAATGTCATGAAAAAAATCACAATACCTCTTATATTAAAAGAATAAATGACACAATTATGCCTTACAACTCAGTCCATCTTGTTGTGTGGTCCGAAAGCAGGGTATAAGTATAGGACTGCTGTCTCGCTCTTTTTTTTTTTTAATTTAAAGTTATAAAAAAGTAAATTATAAATTATAATTATAACAAATAAATTATAATTATAACAAATAAATTATGATTTATAAAATAAATTATAATAAATTATATAATTTACTTAATAAAATTATATATTAAGTAAATTGTTTATATTTATAAAAATTAATTTTTACCTACATATTTTACGATTGCCATAATTATTTTGATTTTAAATAATAATATAAATTGAGTATATATAAAAATTAAATAGAATTTAATATTTTATAATAATTATAATATTTTTACAAATAATAATAAATTAAATACTTTTAATGTCATTCTTAATTTTTTTATGTATAAATTTAATTTTTTATGTGTTAAAAATAAGTACACAAGTTAAAATATGTTAAAATATAATAACATATGTTAAAAAAATTTATATCTCAAAATTTAATATATTTTTGTGATTTATATTGAAATATTTTTATGAATTATTAGTATTCATAAAAGTTATCATTTTTCATAATATCATAAATTTCGTAAAAGTTATCATTTTTCATAATATCATTTATTTTTTCGCAATTAGTTTTACTTATGAAAATTAGTGTAATTTGTAAAAGAATATGAAGATAATTATCATTTTTCATAATTTAGCAATATATTTTACGATTACGAAAAATTTAATATTTTTTTAAACTTGTCAATTTTTCATAAATTATTAAATTTTATAAAAATAATCATTTTTTTCATAATACCATTCATTTTTTCCACAACTAGTAACACTTATGACACATTAATATAATTTATAAAAGAAATGAAAAAGATTGTCATCTTTCGTGATATAACAATGTATTTTGCGATTACAAAAATTTAGTATTTTTTATCAATTTGTCAAATTTTTCATAAATTATTAATTTTATAAAAATAATTTTTTTACAATTAATAACACTTACAAAAAATTAATATAATTTATAAAAAATAGAAAAAATATTGTTATATTTTATATAAAATATTAATTATTTTTATAATTATAAAATTATAAGAGTTGAAAAAATTCTCAGTCACTTTTACAGATTCAAGCTAATTAAAAATTAATAATGCCTAAAATAAAGTAATTTAAAAAATACTTTTAAAAAAAGGTTTACCTGACCGGACTCGTGGCAAGATATAAGACCCGAAAAGGACAAGGTCAAAATTTATATTTTCTCCAAATACTTGCTCAAATTTGGCAGTTTCCCTACATATAGGTCCCGCGGTTTATGGTACCTTAAAAAAATTAAAAAAGAAGGAAAAAGATTCATTTTGATTCTAAGCACTTTTTCTTCGTTCTTAACCCTCATCATTCTCTATATACACTCTGCATATCCATTCACCGCCGGCACTACCGCCGTCGAAGCCACAGGTGTGCTCCATATTTTTTTCAGGTTTTGCTTTCTGAGAACTGTTTTGTAGTTGTCACACTCACACAGAATTGCTCATTGATAGTTAGGGTTTTGATGAGTTGCGTTCGTTTTTGGGATTTTTCTTTTTTTGCAGAGCACGTACCCAAAAACAAAATGAAGAGAATTCTTGATTCCGATGCGACAAAGAGGAAAAAGAAGAAGAAGAGGAAGAGAGTGGTTTCTCCATATTTTGAACGAGTAGAAAGTACAATATCTAAAGTTGACAGTAATCTTGCATTTAATTCTCATGACTATGAGAGAAAAACGAAAAAGAAGAAAAAGAAGAGAGTGGTCTCTCCCTATTTTGAACGAGTAGAAAGTACAATATCTAAAGTTGATAATAATCTATCATTTGATTCTCATGACCATGAGAGCAAACAGAAGAAGAAGAAGAAGAGAAAGAAGAAGAAGGGAGTGGTTTCTCCTTATTTTGAACGAGCAGAATGTATGATATCTAAGGATGAGCCAGTTGACAATAATTTAACATTTGATTCTTATGACCCAGTCGAAGAAAAGAAGAACAAGAGAGTTTCTCCTTTTCTTGCTCAAGCTGAAAGTAGAATCTCTAAGGATGAGAATGTTGACAATAATTTAACTCTTCATGGCCATGCGAGAGAAAAGAAAAAGAAGAAAAAAAGTGGCACTTTTACTCTTAATTTGGAAGAGGAACAAGGAGGCGCCAATGTGGTTTCTCGTGGGGATGGCAAGGAGAAGGCAAACAAGAGAAAAAGGAAGAAGAATGATGGTGCTATATACCCAAACAAGACAAGGGATACTGTCTCCTCTGATGCACAAATGAGAGATATAGTGAAGCTGACAGAGATAAATGTGGCGTCTGATGGGAACATGGCTACTGATGATTGTAAGACTTCTGCAAAGAATTTGCTAAATGAGCAAATGGTTGCCCCTAATGCAGGGATGAGTTTTGAAGATGTGCTTTCCAAATACGCATACAAAAGTGATGGCCGGTTGAATTTTAGGGACAAGAAGATTCTTGGCGCTCCTCATTACCCAATGGTTGTGAAGAATATTGAGAAATATGAAGAATCCGAGAATAAGATCAGCAAAGAAGCAGAGGGAACGCTTAAAATCACTGAGAATGAGGCTGCTCCTTTGCCAGCTATTCCTTATGGAAACTCAGGATCCCAAATATCAGAAGTCGGGAATGTAACTCCAACTAGGAATATAGAGAATGAAAAACCAAACAGCAGAGTCCACATACAAGTTCGTAAGGTTTCCCCCAATTTTAATTTGTCCATTGGACAGCAAGAATGCATGAAAATCAAACCCCTAAAACCATGTGAAAGAGTTGGTCTTACAGTTCGAAATGTCTCCCCCTACTTCCAAAAGGTACCCAAACAAGAAGAAGAAGAAGCTGCAGATAGCAACATGATCGATAACAAACATGGACAGAAAAAGTTACCAGAAAAGAAAAAAAGACCAGCTCGGAAGAGTATTACTCTTTCTGCTGCTGAAAAGCGAAGTGAGGCTTATCGAAGAAAAACTCCAGACAACACATGGAAGCCACCACGATCTGATTTTGGGCTCCTCCAAGAGGATCATGCCAGTGACCCTTGGAGAGTGCTGGTTATATGCATGCTTCTTAACTGCACAACTGGTAAGCAGGTATATGGTCCCTTACTCTTCCATTATAACTAGTAAAAGCCCATGGACTAGCACTCTTACATGCATGTAGATGTGTCCAGCTATTTTATACATCAATAATGTACTGTGGTTGAGCTCCCATCATAGTGGGAAAAGAGGATTGAGGCTGAGAAAGAAGGAAGTCTTCAGGGATTAGATGCTTTTGAGGATTAAATCTTTAATGTGAGTCTAGATTAAAAGGCTAAAAGAAGTGGTGAAACCTGCAAAATGTTGTCTTCAAATTGTGTTGGTGTATCTGTATTGGTAGCTGGTGATGTCTTGCATAATTCTATCCTACAAAAAAAATCTACCAATTACTTATGCTCCCTTTAAGATCACCATAACCATAAAATGCTGATAAAATAATAATCCCATCATAGAGGAAATGCTTACCAAAGTGTTAGAAAATTCTTGCATTTGCACCTTGTTACTCTAGCCTACTGCAGCTATCTATCTCCTTATATTGTAGATAATTCTGCTGTATATGCACCCTGACAAATTTTATTCATTAATGTGCTATCTGGCTGCAAATCTAGTTCACACATTACATCAATTGACATGGTAGTGAACTAATATTATGGATGGAGGAGCAAATTTTGTCATTAACTGTTCATTTATGAATGCTAATTTTTCATTTGAAAATTGAAGCTAATTTAGTATTTTTTCATTCAGTTGGTGAATTGCTAGCTGATAATAGTATGTATATCTAGATTGTATTCCGTGTGACATTTAGGTGCTTGTTCCCCTTCTTCTTTACAAAAGGTCAGGCATATTCTCTATGCTGGATTCAAATGCTTGATCTTGGGCATGCATGCTTGATTAAATGAGAAGAAAATAGTAGAGAGCTTGTTCTGTTCACTGTCTCTATATGTTAATATTTGCTTTCCATATTTTGGAAGATGATAATCTAATTTGTAGGACTTAGGCCATTTGAGGGGCAAATGGTTTGGAAACATGTATGCTTTTTTTGCCATTTTGAAGCATAATCTTGAATTGAAGTTGAGCACAAAACCACTGCTTTCTCTAGAGTGTTGTCACACAAGATATTATTTAGTTCTGTTTTAATATTGGAAGAGCAGAGCAAGACCTTTTTAAGGAACATGCGCCTTTGGTATCTTAAAATTGGTAACTGAAATTGGTAGTTAATTCCATATTCGCCAGTGAAACCGGTACCTAGGTGGAAAAAAACCCTTCTCTCATATGTGGGAAAAATCACAAGGGAAAGCGCCAATGGGTAGAAAACTTATTGATCCTGGCTCGGAAAAGTGACCGACCAGGGCCCTATTGACAACCATCGCCCATTTGGCAGGAGTTGAAAAAGCACATCGCAAAATGGAGGTTTGAGGAACTGAACTTTCTTCTCTGCCAAAAGATCTCTGAAATACTGGCTTCATAAACATCTATGAGCAATCTGGTTGGAAAAGGAACTGAATATGGTTTGAGAATTTCAAGCCAAGTGCTACAAGGTGCAAGATTAGGATCATGATGTGGGTGCTGCTCACTGTCTTTATATGTCAAGCGATTCACTAGTGAATCGGGCTGATTCGTCAATTCAGTATTTGTCTTTGTCATACTTATAGGACTCAATTATTTAAAAATGATAAAATATAACTTAAATTTCATTGTGAAAACAGCCACTAACCCTCCCGAACAACTCTTTCTAATCGTGTTCATCAACATATTCTACTTCTATTCTAGTATTCCCCCCACTGAATAGATTTATAATTTCTTTCCCTGGATGATATGGAATATACATAGTACTTGTCCATGTTAAATTATAATGAGATATTCAATATCGTTAGGTTTATATAAGCATTTGCATTTTAGATGAATTGATCATGATGGGGCCTTGGACCTGCGTTTCTTACTTTATAAGCAACGTATTTTATTTGTTTGACGATTGTATTAAAAGTTGATGTTCCTGACTCATTATATAAGTATTTCGATTCTCAATTCTTTTGCAACTATGTGCCTATCCATGTCAGTTCAGTTCTTTCTTGCACTTGTACTATTATTGTTCTTTTGCATGTATCTTGATTTGGTTAAATATCCATTTGTTTTGAGCAGTTCTACTAGGGATGGACTATTTGCTTACAGCAGTGATGTAACTGCTTAACAAGTGACTTACTTTTGTTGCAGGTTCGGGGAGTCATATCAGATTTCTTTACTCTGTGTCCTGATGCAAAGGCTGCCACTGAAGCCAAAACAGAGGAGATCGAAAAGATAATTGTACCTCTAGGTTTGCAGAAGAAGAGGGCAGTTATGATACAACGCTTATCTCAGGAGTATTTGGCGGATGACTGGACCCATGTGACCCAGCTGCATGGTGTTGGAAAGTAAGTCTGGGACTCGTCTTTTGTTTAATTTCTTTCAAGGTAGCTCCTGGATTGGCATTGAACTCATCTTTTATGCTCTCTCATTTCTGGTTATTCAGGTATGCTGCTGATGCCTATGCAATTTTCTGTACGGGAAAGTGGGATCAGGTGCGTCCCAAAGATCACATGCTCAATTACTATTGGGATTTTCTTCACAAGATCAACATTGCTTCTTAGGCATTCGTTTTGTCTATTTAACTAATTGGATGGTTGATAAGAGACTGCATATGTTTTGGACAGTGTCCCACAGTAATAGGAAAGAAATAGGAGAATTTTTGTTTGGAGGAATAGTTCAGGAGGACTGAATTAATTCCCATTTATTCTACTTCTGTCCATGAATCAACATTGGGCCTTTTGTTTTAGCCGCCATAGCAAATGGATATTTTTATTAATTTTTGTAAATGATTTTGCTACCAAGGAATGAAAAGAGGATAGGCGGAGCTTTATATGTTTATCAGTTATTGCCATATAAATTGCAAATTTATTTGATTCATTCTATATTTGCAAAGACACCTCTGCTAAGAAAAATTAACATAAGCAACATTGTTGACTTTGTTAGAATTTTAATAAGATATTTGATATGAATATCTGATAACTAAGCAAAATATTATTTTACTGTAGTTTTACAGGTAAACAACATGCTGGATTTTTTTAATTAATGTACAATAGTCTTGGCTACATAATTTTTTAAAATTAAATCAAAATTAAAATAACTTTAATTATGTCAGTTAAATTCAGCGATAACTTTAGTGATGAGTGTGAAATTGATATGCAAGTACAGTATTATATTTGGGTTAGTGGAGTAATATAGATATATTAAGCAGAAACACAATTGTCAAGCTAATCAAAATAATTTGAATTATAGAAACATGTTAATCAATGTGCTATATGTAGTAATGGCAGAAACATAATTTATAGAGAATACAAGCTTATGAACATATCTTTCACTCCTCCAGTTACAGTTGATGTAAATCCTAAATCAAGGAAAGTAGCAACTTCTGTAGCACCAAGTGCTTTATGTGAAATACCTAGATATGGCAGCCATAAAAAGTGGTGGTGCATCTAACTATCTATGTATTTTAATACCAAAACCAGTAAATGTGCTCTCTTTTCCTTATTGACATAGAAACAAACTTTGTTTAGCTATGAAGCATTGCAAAAGTATAGTAAAAGATTAAAATTGAGAGACAATTAACTAAAATAAAATGATTCATAGCCATATTTTGACGTTTTCCATATGAAAAGGAAATAATAATTTTGACTGAACAAATATGCTGTTCTGAGTTCAGAGGGAAACATAATTATTGTGGAGATTAAATAGTGCCGCCCCTAACTTAATGCTGTGTTGACGCAAGAGTGAAAATTGGAGAAAATTGAGGTTAAGGTATTAAATTTTAGAGATAGTGGTGGTGGGTATAGCTGTTTAGAGCAATAAAATCTCCTTAAACAGCACTCCTTTAATTAATAAAAGTTTGACACTAAACAGGTAAAAGTAATATAAGGAAGGAAAATTCTACTATATGTTAGATAGAATATCCGTAGGTCAAACTCAAAGGTAAACTAATTATGTTAGTAATTAATCACAGGAAATTTTTTTAAACATTTTTCTTTTTGGTTAAGGGAAGAGGATCGAGAAAATCCACTGATATGATTAGTATAGTAACTAAGGCGGGAAGAAGAAAAGGAAGTCAATGGACACTGCCTTTTCTCTCTTTATCAGTATATATACGTGTAGAAATTTGTTTTAATTAGTTCATGTGGTTACTTTTGTTTTTGAGAATAGAATTAGAGGCAACAAGAAATGACTTCAGGTGATGCTTGTTTTTTTCTGGCACTGAGTAAAAGTGAGAGTTTTGATTTGGAGAAAGTAGTGTGCAACCATGGCTTTTTCATGATGGCCCCAAACCGATGGCTGCCTGAAACCAAGACGCTGCAGCGCCCTTTACGTATTCGAGAAGACACAAAGTCTGTTCTTATTTCTATCTCTCAACCTCTCAATCACCATCTTCGCATTGTTGCTCATGACATTCAAAACCTCACTTCTGAAGATCGTCAAACTATGCTGGTAATTTACTGAAATTATTATATATTATGTATATGCACGAGTGTGTTTGAGTTATCAGAAACTTTTTACAATGGATGTATTTTTGGCAGAATCAAGTGCGTCGAATGCTAAGGATATCGGAAAAAGATGAAAGGGAGGTAAAAGAATTCCAAGAAATGCATGCTGAAGCCAAAAAGAAAGGGTTTGGTAGACTCTTTCGATCTCCTTCCCTCTTTGAAGACGCTGTCAAGTCTATTCTTCTCTGCAATTGCTTGTAAGTTGTCTTAATTAATTAATAAATCAAGGAGAAATCTTCTCCATGTTGCTTGGAAGGACCGAAGAATAAAAGAGTCTCCTAATTAAAATCTATATAATCTCTTTCATCAATTAAATAATCTTTTTCATCAATTAAATGTTTACTATTTGATCCACTTGTCTTATTAATCTTTAATCCCTGTGGTCTCACTTTTCTTATTAGAATACTTATTGGCACAGTGAGAGAATTGCAAGTCTGAATTTTCTTTTCCTGCTTAAAATGGAAAAATGCTTATCATGGATATATTTGAACTTCAGTTGTTGAACCCAATATTAGATTTAGCCAAACCATTATCACTAACGGTGCTTAATGCAGTTAAAAAGGTTTTATAAATTATTTTGTCTTAAATCCTTCATGTTAGGGACTCTTTATTCATCAATAAAAGTCAATAATTCAATTGTTATACATAGCCAGTAAACTAGTTAAGGATATCGATACCGAGGATAGTGGACTAACAAAAACTCTAATTCTACCTGTTGCTCTCTCCCTAACACTAACAAGTACTTCAATATTGTCCATGAAATCTTTGATGCAATTGTTCTCTCTCTCTCTCTCTCTCTCTCTAAAAAGTAAAGCTAACTAATCTTAATTAATTGATGAAATAGAACATGGAGATTTTACTAAGGGAAGATTTAACAACATTAGAACTATTAGATGAAACTTAATTCATGGCTAAGATATATTGTATAAATATACATATACGTTTACTAATCCGCAACATAATTAGTTATAATTTGATTTAGTTCACTAGGATACCCCAATTTACTACCCTTTCATTTCCTGCAATTTTCCTTCTTTGTTATAACACCATCTTTTCTCCTCTTAAGCTCCCAAAAATCTTATATGCCTGTTTGCTTGGTCTCTGGTCTATCAAAGCTTTAAGCTTTTATTTTTCTTTCCTTTTCCTGTTAAGACAATGAAGAGACTTTAAAATTCGCTTCTTGAAGAGAAGACCGTAAATCTGTACTTTCACTTGTGTTGATTTCTACTAACTAGAAATACAAGATAAATTTAGCTATTTATATTTAAATCTGAATTGAGTAGTGCTATATATCTCTGAAAAATCAATTTAAAATTTTTGCACTTGGAATAGAATTTCATTTTCATATTTTTATAGAAATTAAAATTTTCCATCTGGGTTATTAAAAAGTGCTGCATTAGTTAGTAAATTTTCTCTGTTTTTTATCTTTGAATTTGATAAAAGTACTTATTTTCTTTTGGTGTAATAACAGAAGCACCTTGAGCACCCATAGACTGAGTCTGGCAATGGATGCATATCTCAACTTAGGCAAAGTAACAAGTTCTTTGCAAAATGGACTTGAGATTATGTTGCAATTTTTAGTTGTAATATTTCTCCCATATATCCTCACAGCACTGTTAGATTACTTTGATATTTACTTGCTATGGCTGAGTGCTTCTAAAGTATGGCCTGCCTCTATGGTGGTCTTTTACAATAGAAACTGGTCAAGAAAGTAAGAAGTGTTTATCCACTCTCTTTTCTGTTCTTGAAATCAAATCCTGCTTTTAGTTGAGATTTCCAAATTCCATGGTTGGGGTGAGGATATTTTACTCCAGTCAATAAATTGTCAATTAGGTTGTGAATTAAGTAATTATGGTTGTGGTAATAGCTCCAACTTATTTTATAGCATTGATATTACATAAAAATAAGGAAAACAACTTAATTTTCTGTTATAGCTTAAGGATTTGCAGAATTATTTTGACATTATAACGGTAAAATGAAGAAATTACTGTATATGTGTAAAGAAACTTGATTTGATTGTGTCATAATTGATGCTTATATGCATAAATTTCTTTTATTTTTTGGTTGCATCTTTCTTGATGATTTTTTCTCATTCTTAAATGAATTATAACTTAACATCAGTTCTTTTACATTAATGCATTTTCCCTTGATGAATGGTAGGTGGAAGAGGGCATTAAGCATGGCTGAAGCTCTTTGCCAGCTTCAACCTAAACTTGCTTCTGAATTAGCATATTACATCTCAAAATCAAAAAGGACAGGAAAAGTATTCATCCCCTGTCCAGTGCTGAAAGGTCAAAAGAGAAAAGATGAGACACAGTCGATTATGCCTAACAAACGACTAATATTAGACTCCACAACTAATTTTCCTACCTTGAAAGAATTGGCTATGGTAGATGAGGATTATTTGAAGGAACAATGTAATCTTGGGCATAGAGCCAAAAGCATTATTGATCTTGTTAGATGTATTGAGAATGGCAAACTAGAGCTTAATAAATTTGATCAGGATCCATTGCCGTCGTACGAGATACTCAGCAAGCAACTTTTGAAAGTCAAAGGTGTTGGTCGATTTGCATCTGCCAATATACTCATGTGCCTTGGATTTTATCGTCAAATTCCAGCAGATAGTGAAACTGTGCGACTTGTACGAACGGTAAGTTCCAAGTATCTTCAGCATGTCTCACTTGTACTGTCCACACACACACACGTATATTCTCTGTAGACATGAATCCTTATTTTGTATTTGCAAGGTACATGCCAGGGAAATTTGCACCAGCAAGACCATTGAAAAGGATGTTAAAGAAATTTACGATAAGTATGAACCATTCCAATGCTTGGCATACTGGTGGGTAGAGTTTGCTAGTTATAATATCACTGATGGGAGTTCTGAGTTTTGTAAATGTAAATTCCAATTCCTTGCTTTTCCTCATTTGTTTGCAGGCTGGAACTCTTGAATGACTATGAGAAGAGAGTTGGGAAGCTAAGTAAGTTGCCTTACTCTAGCTATCAAATGGTTACTGGAAGCATTAATCAGCTGGAAATGGCTGAAATGAAGAATTAATATTATCCATTTTTAGTTTTCAATTAAATTGTTTTGCTTTTTTTGTTTTTTCTTTGACTTCAAATTTAGGCTGAGAAATTTCAGTGGGGATAGAAGATTGATCATCAACATGAACTAATTAATTAAAGTGCAAATTATTATTATTATTATTATTTAGTTGCATTATTACCTGCATCTACTCAGTTTTCCCCAAAATATATGCAATCTGTTACCAGCTGCTCTTTTGGAAAAATTACTAGGTGCAAAATCCAAGTGTATCTCCTGCTCACTTCTTAGATCTGTTAAATGATATTTATTATGATGTTTAATACTAATGAGTCATTTGATTCGGTGAGATACTAGGGCAGGAATGGGAATCAGAATGAGGGATTTGCATTGTTGGTGATTGATTCATAAAAGATCACTATGGGATCGGAATGAGATTACTCCGTCAATAAGAATTACCCATTCCTTCTCCTTCTTGAGGAATGAAAAAATTATTTCTATAAAAATCAAGTCAAATCAATTATATAATCAATTAAGTCAAATCAATTATAAATAATTTATAAATGATTAAGTAAAATGATAATTTATGAATATTATTTTTATATATTTATTGTATATAATACTTATACATCAAATATTGTTATTGATGTTTACAATAAATAAATTTGATTCTCATTTCATACTAAACCAAACAATATATAAATTTTAATATTTTTATTCTTATTTCTCTTTATCCTCATTTATTTTTCCAACTTTGAGCTAAATGAGTCTTAACTGAATATGGGTCTTAAGATTGTATATCTAAATATGGTAGTCTTATGTGTAATCTAAAAAGTTTAATTCTCCAAAGGAAGAAAAATGTACCTTTTGATATTTTGTTTTTAAATTTAGCAAATTTTATTTGTTTTATTTATTTTAGGCAGATGCACAAATTATAATATGGACTCTGATCCATGTAGCTTTATGGACTCAGGGTTCATGCAATGCCGTTTTGTTTCTTTTGAAGTTGTTACCACACATGTGGCATTTTAATTGTTTGTCCTGTAATTGAAGCTTTAATTCTTCAATTTTTTTATTTCTATAACAGAAAACTTCAATCTGAAGCAATTTTTTTTTTTATTTTTTACAACTTGTTCTCTTTTTTATTTTATTTTATTTTTTTTTCTTTTCGCTTTCTTCTTGATTCATTTTTTTCTTTTTTCTTCTTTTGTTGAAATCATCTCTTTCTTTTATACAAGCTTTTGTTTGCAAATTTTCTTTTCTGTTGCTATTGTTCATTAATGCTTGAAAACATATTTCTCTGTTTTTCCATTATTGGATTTAAGAAGTTTTTGGAGAATGAAGAATAATTTACAAATGAGTAATTTACAAATAATATCAGTAGATGAATCACGAGTTGAAAGTATTGATTCATATAGGAAGCCAAGTAAAATTGTTTTGATATTTGATAGTTTTGTAAATGCGGAAATGAAATAGAACTTAGCTGGGTTTGAGCTAAAGTTCTTATAAACTGAGCTAAATCTGAGCTCAAGTTCTTAAGAAATATGGAAATGATGAAGAGAAATTGAGAGGAAAATATGTTTTTTTTTTCTTCTTTTATTTTCAGCCTTTAACATTTGATTTAAATAGAGAAAGAGATTACAAAAGTTGTAGTTCCCAATGCCACTAACATAGGAACTTGTACAAAGTCAAACAAGAAATTAAATACTACATGGGGACTTACAAGCTATGGAAAACAGCTGGAAACCATGTGCTTGTTTCCAAGACAAGCTCACATGTTCCAACACTCCTCCTTGAGGTTGGTCTTGGAAGCTCCTAGCTGATTCTTCAAAAAATCAATTCTTGGTCTTGATAATGGTTTGGTAAAGAGATCAGCAAGTTGCTCTTCTGAAGAGCAATGCTGGAGAGCTTGATCTCCAAATTCTTCTCAGCTTCTCTAATAGAGTGAAACTTCACATTGATGTGCTTGGTTTGTCCATGTTGAATTGGATTTTCAGCTATAGCAATTGTTGACTTGTTGTCACAATAGATTGTAGTTGGTTTGTCTAGCTCAACACCCAAATCTGACAAGAGCTTCCTAAGCCATATAGCTTGATTTGATGCAGCTGCAATCGACACATACTCGTACCGGTTGATCGAGCTACAACTTCTTGTTTCTTTGAGTTCCAAATGAAATTGCACCGAGCCTAGCGAGAACACATAGCCTGAAGTGCTCTTCATGTCATCCACACTTCCAGCCCAATCACTATCAGCATAACCTTGTAGCTCAATTTGGTCAAGCCTGTGATACCAAATACCATCCTTCACGGTACCCTTCAAGAACTTGAGAACTCTTTTAGTTACTCCTAGATGCACACTCGTAGGATAGCTCATGAATCTTGAAAGAAGGCTAAATTTGGATACATTAGGTCAGTCTTGCTGAAAGATACAAAGTAAGTCGCCAACAATGCTTCACACAGTTGGGTTTTCTAGCTTTTCTCCATCATTCTTCAAAGCTTTTCATTCCGAGCTATTGGAGCTCGCAACTTCTTTACAAGCTTCTAGCTTAAACTTCTTCAAAACATCAAGAGCATACTTTCTTTGAGATATGAAAATTCCTGAGGAGCATTGATGAATTTCCATCCCAAGAAAATAGTTCATTAAGACCAAATCGGACATCTCAAAAACACTTTCCATTTGCTTCTTGAGTTCAAACTTCTTCTTGGCTACCGAACAAGGAGGTCATCAACATATAATGAAACCACTATCTTGAGCTCTCCATCTTCTTGCTTCAAATAAAGAGTAGCTTCATTATCACTTCTCTTGAACCCTTGTTGCATCAAGTGAGCATCAATTTTCTGGTACCAAGCTCTTGGAGCTTGCTTCAGCCCGTACAAAGCCTTTCTTAGCTTGTACACCTCATCTTCTCTTCCTCTCACTTGGAAACCTTCTGGTTGCTCTATGTAGAGCTCCTCCTTGAGCTCACCATTCAAGAATGCTGATTTCACATCGAGATGGAAAACTTTCCAGCCTATTTGAGCTGCAAAAGACAACAGCAACTTGATAGTGTCATGTCTAGCTACTGGAGCAAAGGTGTCTCCATAGTCACTACCCGCAACCTGAGCATAGCCCTTCACAACTAATCTAGCCTTGAGCTTGTTGATTGAGCCATCAGAATTGTACTTGGTTCTGAACACCCATTTGACTCCTATAGCTTGCTTGTTTTATCGTAGCTCAGTGAGCAGCCAAGTGTTGTTCTTTTCTATCATTTGAATTTTAGCTTTCATAGCTTCAATCCATTCTGGATGCTTGGAAGCTTCATCAAAGTTAGCTGGCTCAGCGAAGACAAAATTGCATCTTTCATACACCTCAGCTAACGGTCTTGTTTTGAGCACTTGAGTGTCACTAGTGTTGTGCGCATCAAATAGCTCGTCATTGACGTTCTCTTCTTCTTCCACTTCAAAAGTAGGAGCCAATAAGGAAGGGAGCTCATGCTTCTCGACTTCATGTGAATCCCAATTCCAAAAAGAGCTCTCATCAAAGCTCACATCTTTGCTGAGCTCAATTCTTTTATTGTTGAGCTCAAAAATTCTGTAGCCTTTGGACTCTGTTGAATAGCCCACAAATATATACCCTTCGTAGCTCTCTGATCTAGCTTCGTTCTTTTGACTGAAGGAATGTGAAAATAGCATATTGAGCCAAAAATTTTGAGATGCTCAACTGAAGGCTTGACACCATTCCAAGCTTCATATGGGGTCTTGCCTTCCACTGCCTTCGTTGCAATTCTATTCAACAAATATACTGAAGTAGCTACAGCTTCAGCCCAAAAAGTCTTTGGTAGCTTCTTCTCAAACAGCATGCTTCTAGCCATGCTTCTTCTCAAAAAGTCTTTGAGTTTCCACTAGCTTCTTGAAATTTTTGAAAATTGAAAAAACTGAGGACTTGGTTTTGAGGAAGTGCACCCAAGTCATCCTTGAAAAATCATCAATAAAGAGCACAAAGTACCTGTTTTCACTCAAAGAAGGTGTTGCCATAGGACCACAAGTATCTGAATGCACAATTTCTAGCTTTTCAGTAGCTCTAGTGACTCCGCCTTTTAGAAAAGGAATTCTTTGTGACTTTTCGAGCTTACAGCCCTCACACTCTACTTCTGGAGCTACAATTTCAGGTAGACTCAAAAATAGCTCTAAATCATGCATCTCTTTTAAAGTTCTAAAATTGTAGTGGCCTAGCCTCTTATGCCATTTCAAGCTATCATCCTCTTTTACACTAAATGCACATGTCTGAATAACATCTAGCTTCAAATAAAAGCTATTACCAATCATCTTGACTTTAGCTATCTCAACACCACAGGTATCTAAAATATAGCAGCATGCATTTTTTAAATAGACACCATAACCTTTTCTAATAATTTGAGGCACACTAAGCAAATTTTGATTGAGCTCAGGTATGTAAAGAACATCTGAGATAACTTTGATACCTTTCTTAGTGTTGACAGAAATTGAGCCTCTTCCTCTAGCTTGAACCGTTGAGCCATCTCCCAGCTTCACTCTGGTTGTTATTGACTCGTCAAGGCTAGTAAAACTTGTAGCATCTGGTGTCATGTGGCTAGTACATCCACTATCTATGAGCCAAGTGTAATTCTGAGCTGTTTTGTTAGATTGAGAAGCCATGAATAAATGCTCTCTTGGATGTGATTTCTCCTCCTCAACTGCAAGGACCTGCTCTTGAGCTTGCGTCTGAGCTTGTTGAGCTTTTTTAGCTCTGCAAAACTTTTCGGTATGGCCAATCTTGTTGCAAAAGCTGCATTTGTACCTTGGTTTTTCACCATCTTTGTACCAACAATCTTTTTCAGTATGGTTTGTTTTCTTGCAAATGGAGCAAGGAGGAAGCTTGCCCTGTTTTGAGCTCGAATTTTTTGGAGCTCGATTTTTGTAGCTAGTACCTCTTTTATTTCTGCTATTTGGCTTCTTTCTTTTATGAGAAACAAAGAAAGCACCTTCAGCTGTCTCTTCATCTCTCATTGAGCTTCTTTGTTCTTGACCTACTAATTTGCTAGTGAGCTCAACTACTGTTAGCCTCTGCAAATCACATGACTCTTCAATAGCTGAAATTTTAGCTTCAAATTTTCTTGGTACGCTGACCATAATCTTCTCCACCACTCTCTTATCAGGTAGAGCTTCACCATACAGCCTAATTTGGTTTACAAGATCCATCATTCTTGATGAATAATCTTTCACTAGCTCGTCATCCTTCATCTTGAGCAGCTCAAATTCTCTCTTGAGCGTCAAGAGCTTCATAGCTTTCACTCGGTCTGTGCCTTCAAAGCTCTCTTTGAGGTAATCCCAAACAACTTTGGGTGTTTCCAGGTCCATGATGCTAGTGAAAACATGATCTGCCAAGCTTGAGTGGATGCAAGTCAAGGCTTTATCTCTCCTGAGGAGCTGTTTTTCATGGTCTCTGAGCTGAGCTACTGTTGGATTTGGCCTGAGAGCGGGAGGATCTTCATTTGTCTCAACCACTTTCCATAGACCTTGAGATTTGAGGTAAGTTTTCATCTTCACCGACCACAAATGATAAAGTGATCCGTCAAGGTAGGAGTCACGGAGCTGATGAGCTACTTGAAGCCATTTTTCTGGTTTTGTTCTTGTTCTTGTTCTTCTTTTTCTTTTTCAAAAAATCTTACAAATCTTTCAAACACTCGGTATTTCTCTCCCTCACGTGTTTGACTCTCTAGATTTTCTATTTTTAGCCTCATAGCCCGTAGGACAGGAGCTCTGATACCACTGTAAATGCGGAAATGAAATAGAACTTAGCTGGGTTTGAGCTCAAGTTCTTAAGAAATATGGAAATGATGAAGAGAAATTGAGAGAAAAATATGTTTTTTTTTTCTTCTTTTATTTTCAGCCTTTAACATTTGATTTAAATAGAGAAAGAGATTACAAAAGTTGTAGTTCCCAATGCCACTAACATAGGAACTTGTACAAAGTCAAACAAGAAATTAAATACTACATGGGGACTTACAAGCTATGGAAAACAGCTGGAAACCATGTGCTTGTTTCCAAGACAAGCTCACATGTTCCAACAAGTTTTTCTTTTTAAAGATGAATGTTCATTATGTGCTACGTAAATGCTACAATGTTCATATACTGCTGTTATAATGTTCATTGTTTTTGTTTGCAGTTGACTGTGAATCTAATTCTTTTGTTGATGAATTATTGGGAGTGTTTGTGAAGTCTGTTGATGAAGCTTCTTGTTTATATAATGATTATGTATTTAGAATTGGTTTTGGTGTGAGAAAGAATAAGCAAACGTATATAACAAATCATTAATAATGAAAAGATTTGTTTGTTCAAAGGCTGGTATAAAGGAAAAGGTAGGCAAGGAAAATAAATATTTCTTAAAACTTGATATCCGTACTGGTTGTCAAATTCTCATAGAGTTTTATATTGATAAAGAAGGAGTTTGAACTATAAGCAAACACCAAAAAGAGCATAATCATGACCTATGTGCACTTAGTAAAATCCATCTTATCTGTTTTCATAAATAAATTACAAAAAACCAGTTTGATTATCTTAATGATTTAAAAAAAAATGAAGTTGATGTGGCTGATGGGATTAGATTGTTGAAAAACCAATCAAGAGAATCACTATTGGTTGGATTTACAGCAAGGGATGCCTATAATCATTTAGCATTGCAAAATATGAGCAAATTGGATGGTAGTGATTCAAATGCTTTGATTGAAATTTTCAGAAAAAAATAATTCAATAAAAATAATTTTTTATTTATTTTGATATTGATAGTGAAGCAAGATTATGTAGCTTCTTTTGAAGAGATAGGCAACAAAATTATGAGTTGTTTGGAGATTTGTTAGTACGTGATACTGCATATCGTACTAATATATATGATATGGTTTGTGGTCCTTTTGTAGGTATTAACCAACATTACTTAATTTTATTTCATATTACGTTCATTGTAGTCATCATGAACATTTGATGTTATTATAGTAAAATATGTAATATTATTTCTTTTGTAGGTATGAGTCATCATTGTATAAATATTATGTTTGGATGTGGTTTTTTACTGAATGAGAGAATCAAGTCTTTCTTTTGGCTTTTCAACGTTTTTTTAAGATCTATGGAAGGAAAACATTCACAAATAATAATGACAAACTAATCTTCTATCATGACTGCTGCAATTGCTCAAGTATTTCCTAACTCATGCCATAGACTTTGTATATGGCATATAGGAGAGAATTCAAAGAAAAATATTAAATCCTTAAAAAGTTAGACAGGGTTTATAAATTTATTCAACTTTTTGTTGAAATATACTAATCTGGAGGCTGAGTTTGAGTTCTATTGGACCAAGTATGTAATTTTTCTTTATGTTCATTCATATGCACTAAAACGTTCATTTTAAAGATATATAATGTTCATTTAATTAAATATCGTATATATTTTTTTTGCCTTAAATATTCATTATCTATGAAATTAATATTTATATTAATGTTCATGCTAATTTTATTTTATTTATTTTTCATTAGTGTTTATCTTAATGTTCATCACCTAGAACTGAAATGTACATTGTTTCTATATAAAATGTTCATTAATATTATTGCATGCAGATTGGTTACAAAATTTCGTTGTCATAAGAACCCTTTGATAGAAAAGCTATATAAGTCCAGAGATAAATAGTGCCCTGCTTTTACTAAAGACTATTTTTCAGGTGGTGTCTTATCATTAAAAAGAGTGAGATAATAAATAATTATGTGTCTAGAAGATTTTTTAAGATTGCCGGTCTTCATTTGTTGATGTATTTTTAGAATGGAGAAGTAAAGAGAATGGAGAATATTTACATTGCATAGTAGGTCAACCAACTATGATAATGAATTATGCGAAGCTCCTTTCATATGCTAGGGAGATATACATAATAGAAATTTATTTTTTATTTGAAGAGCAATTTATAAAAGGGGTTGTATGTCATCAACAATGTGTGATGTTAAATGGTACTAACATCAAATATCATGTTTGGCGGCCGGATGTTGATGTGATTCGATATGAGGTCGATTTCAATCAATATGATTTAAGTATATGTTGCACTTGCAAGATGATTTCGGAGGTGGGGATTCTTTATTGCTATTGTTTGCGTATATTGAATGTTCATTGTATTGAAGCTATCCTAGATAAACATATAATTAGGAGATGAATGAAAGAAGTTATTGAAAGTAGAGATATAAATAATCTTATGACTTTATGTTCGTCAAATGAATATGGTGTAGCTGCTTCACTTTAGAGAATTCAAATGGCTAGAAAATTTCATTAGTGAACATAATGTTAAAGCTTGAGAACAGTGTGAGTTAGCTTTTGATAATGCAAAAAGTAATATTACGAGTAAGGTTGGTTCTATTTTTTTGAAAGACTATGATGATTTAGTTGAGAAAATTCAAAATCCTTCTATTCGTAGAGTAAAAGGTCAATGTAATCAAAGGATTAAAAATTTTATAGAAAAAAAATATAATCAAGCAAAAGGACGAAGAAAAAAAATACTCAAATAGCTACATTATAAACAAAAATGGCAGTTCATAATTCAATTCAGGTTTATTTGTTTATTTTTTAATATATATATATATATGTTATATTTATTTTAGCTTATATTTTAATGTTTTTAGGAAACTGTTCATGAAATAGTTGGAGAGGTATATCTTGCACACCCAAGTTCTAGGAGCTCAAAATTGGTAAGCGCTATACCAAATTCGAAAATTAAAGAAGTTATATTTCAATTATTCATTCATTGAATTTTAATACTTCAAATGATTGATAAGAAGTAATTTTTTTTAATTTTTTTTTATTTTTTTATATGATTTTTAATAAAATGAGAACATATTATGTACATTTAAAATTCTACCTTATATTGTAAGAATTATTGTTATGTTCTAATTTTAATATTTTAACCGTATGTTTTTATGAATATTTAATATTATCATAGTGACCATTTATTTAAAGATAAATGAATATAAATATTATGAGTAGGAACGTTTATGAATATTTTATTTGATGGTGATTAACATGTTAAGATACCGGAATGGACATTAATGGTTTTTTAATACTTAATTAAAGATTATTCATCAAAATATATTGTTCATGTTCATTATTATGAATATTTGATTATTAACGGAAAAAAATCAAGAAATGTGAAAAAACAATCATAAGAAATGCTTATCTATTGTTAAAAAAAAGAAATTTATAGAGAATGAAATGTTCCTAAATAGTTAAAATTTATTAAAAAAATAAAATATGTCCACTGTTATGCTTTATTTTTCTTCCATTCAATAAACTTTTCTTTACTTCTTTCAAAATTTCATTCTTGTAGATGTTGAAATTTGACATGAGAATGGTGGAACAATATTTTGCTTTAAGTACCATCAATTTACTAAACTACAAATAACACATTATCCATGAAAAAATATTAATATCTATAATAGTTGTAGTAATTATAAGAATAACTTTTACATTGAAAACTTACATTCTTTGTCAATTTTGCATTCCAATTTAGAAGATATCCTTTACATGTTTCCATGTGCCTCATGCAATACACGCCACAATCAACTTGGTTTTTGGACGATTGCCATGGAAATTTCAAGAAATACTCTGAGAAGTTCTTCACTGTTTCACCTATTACTGGATCCTTTTTCTCCATATAGTCTTGTAGAGTAGATGCGGAAGCTTCGACTAATAGGGAATGATAAAATTAGTATGAACACACAAGAATTTAACGAGGTTCGATAAATTACCTACGTCCTCCAGGTGATTTATTTTTACTATATGAAGGAATACACCAACAACTTATACAAACCACAAGTTTGTTGTAGAAAAGAGCTTATCCTCACAAAGAAATATAATCTCTCTTTGTTTTTCCCTCTCTTTTCTCTCTTATATAGGAATCTCTTATATCTCAATTACCATTCAATAAATAGAAAACTCCTATTTTGGTGTTGCTCTTTTCACCGATAAAGAATAAGACATATTCCTCATTTCTTGGGTAATTATTTCTTAACCATAAATTATATTCACAATTCTCCACCTCGTACACAATTTGAAAAAACCTCAAATTTTGGACGAATACGAGAATAACCGCATGCGTAATAGACTTCATCATTTGGGCTGCATCATTATACTCATGACTGCCTACGTACCCTTTGATCGGGATCGAGCCAACCGTAGTTCTACCTGTCCTCCACATAGTCTCCACCTCACCCATAACCGTCCTAAAGGACTATGCCCCTCTCGAGCGATTTAACATGGGCCAATCTGAAGAAATTCCAAGCAGTGTTGGAACTTACTGCCTGTCACAACTTTGGTTAACATGTCTGCGGGATTATCCTTTGTATGTACCTTCATAAGAGAAATATCACCATTCTCTATGACATCTAGAATAAAATGATACCTAACATCAACATGCTTGGTACGAGCATGACAGACCTGATTTTTAGCCAAGTGAATCGCACTTTGACTGTCACACCAAAGATCCACACTATCATGAGTTATTCCCAACTCATACAAAAGACCTTTCAACCATAATGCTTCCTTCACTCCCTCTGCCATAGCCATATATTCAGACTTTGTAGTTGAGAGTGCAACTGTAGCTTATAGCATTGATCTCCAACTAATTGGAGCACCGTATATCTTGAAAACATAACCAGTGGTAGATCTTCTTTTGTCTATATCACTTGCATAGTCTGAGTCCACAAAATCGCTAACTCGACATGTATTTCCACTAAAGCATAGTCCGGTATCGGTAGTACCCTTCAAGTACCTTAATAACCATTTTACTGCTTCCCAATGTGCCTTACCAGGATTCGCCATGAATCTACTGACAACATTGATTGCTTGCGAAATATCTGGATGTGTACACACCATAGCGTACATCAAACTTCCAACTGCACTAGCATAGGATACATCATTCATGTGTGCCTTTTCTTGTGCTGTAACAGGAGATTGCTTACTAGAGAGTTTGAAATGTTGTGCCAACGGAGTCACCACTGACTTAGCATTTCTCATACCAAACCGATCAATAACCTTCTCGATGTAACTATTCTGACTCAAGGATAATTGATAAGTTTTTCTCTATCTCAT
The DNA here is from genome assembly GCF_019578655.1 of Ricinus communis. NCBI lineage: Eukaryota > Viridiplantae > Streptophyta > Magnoliopsida > Malpighiales > Euphorbiaceae > Ricinus > Ricinus communis. The sequence goes on from NC_063259.1 coordinate 677,534, forward strand.
GATCTCCATACCCAGTATCTTTCTAGCAGTGCCCATGTCCTTCATATCGAACTCTTTACCAAGTTCGATCTTCAACTTATTTATCTCCACCATGCTTCTTGAAGCAATAAGCATATCATCCACATACAATAAGAGATAAATATAATCACCTCCACGAAGCTTTTGAATGTAGACACAACAATCATAATCACTTCTAGAGAATCCATGCTTTAGCATGAAAGAGTCAAATCGCTTGTACCACTGTCGAGGCGACTGTTTTAATCCATATAAGGATTTCCTCAAGCAACATACATGACCCTCATTTCCCTCTACTTTATACCCTTCTGGTTAATACATGTAGATTTCCTCATTTAAGTCTCCATGCAAAAAGGCTGTTTTGACATCGAGTTGTTCTAACTCAAGATCACCATGAGCAACAATGCTCAAAAGCACCCAAATAGAAGTATGCTTTATCACAGGAGAAAAGATCTAATTATAATCCACACCTTCTTTCTGTGCAAAACCTTTGGCCACTAATCTTGTCTTGTATCTTGTACCACCGAGCTCAGATGAATCTGATTTTCTTTTATACACCCACTTACAACCAGTAGCAGTCTTTCTCACAGGCAATGGGACTACCTCCCATGTTTTGTTATTATGGAGAGATTCCATCTCTTCCTCCATAGCGACCAACCATCTCTCTCTATCAATATCTTTGATAGCTTGTTTGAAGGTGAGCGACTCAACATCCTCCACTGAGAGAGCGTATTCTAACAATTTTACCTGCCCGTAATGTTTCAGAGACTCGTCAGCCCCATACTTCTGAACTGATTTATAAGCTCTCCTTGGCCTAGTAGAAGCCAAGGCCTCCTGCTGTTGTTGTTGTAGTACTTGTGCATTTTCTTGCTGAACCTCCTCATGTTCAAGCTCATCATTTTCTTAATAATATCTATCACCATGAGATTCCTCTTGATCATGATTAGAATCTGGTTGGTTTTCAGATTCTTCTATCTCAATTACTTGAGATTTTGACGTTACAACATCACCACTTTTGGGTACATCTGCTTTTGATAAAGCTGTCATGGAGTTCTCATCAAAAGTAGCATCCCTACTGATTACAAACTTAGAATCCTCTAAACACCAAAGACGATAGCCCTTAACTCTTGCATATCCCAAGAAAATTGCCTTCTTGGCCCTATTATCAAGTTTGTTGTCCTTGACATGATATGCTATGCATCCAAACACTCTAAGTCTTCCATAATCTGCATGTTCTCTTGATCACACCCTAAAAGGGGTATCTCCATCTAATGTCGAATGTGGAAATCGGTTCACAATATAAGCAGCCGTGGCAACAAACTCAACCCACCATTCACGACCCAGCCCAGAATTGGAGCGCATACATCTAGCCTTCTCAAGTAGTGTACGGTTCAGTCTTTCTACAACTTCATTCTGTTGTTGTGTGTCTCTAATTTTCCAATGTCGAACAATGCCTTCTTCATCACAAAACCTCTTGAAAACGCCATCTGTGTACTCTGTATCATTATCAGACCTTAGAGTTTTCAGCTTCCTATCCGTTTTGTTCTTAACCATTGCTCCCCACTGTTTGAATGTCTCGAATACCTCATTCTTATGCTTAAGGAAATACACCAAGCATATTTTGAGTAATCATCTACAAATGAGACAAAGTACTTGGAACTACCTTTGGAAGCAATTTTAGCCGGACCTCAAACATCTGTATGCACACAGTCTAATATCCCTCTGCTTTTATGGTTGCTTGTTGAGAATGAAACTCTGTGTGATTTTCCATACACACAATGCTCGCAAAACCCCATGCAAGGCTTCTTCATGTACTTTAACAAACCCTTCTTACCAAGCAAATTTAGACCCTTTTCCGACATATGTCCAAGGCGCATATGCAAAACCTAGTATACTCCATTGGGTTTCTCTTACTTCCACTAGTTCCACCTACTACATCGCTCGTAATTATATTGCCAACAAGATGGTATAAATTTCTATGAGAAATTCCCATCATCACTAATAAAGAACCACTAACAACTTTTAGAACCCCATTTTCACCAATTAGCTTGCATCCTCTTGATTCTAATGCACCTAAAGAAATCAAATTCTTCCTTAAATCAGGGATATGTCGAACATCCATTAATGTCCTAACAACACCATCATGCATCTTGATTCTAAATGTACCAACGCCCACCGTCTTACAACCATGGTCGTTACCCATCAAAACAGTTCCACCATCCATGGCCTTATAGGAAGTGAACCACTTCTGGCTTGGGCACATATGATAAGAGCATCCAGTATCTAGAATCCAATTGCTTGAATTTTCATACGTAACAGAATAATATTTTGCGTCCTACTCATTCGAAGCTACACTAGTTTCATGCTTCACATCTTGATCTCCCTTATTCTTGTTGTTTTTGTTCTTCCATTGCACCCTCTTATTACGACAATCCTTCTTCCAATGCCCAAGCTCACCACACTTGTAACAACGAGTTTCTGCTAGAGATCTAGATTTTGATCTAGACTTTTCCCTCTTGCTATTTCCTCTGTCATTACCTCATCCTCTTACAAAAAAACCTTATGCTTGTTCATTGCTCGCACTAGTCATACCACTAGTGGCCACCTTTCGTAGATCATCTGCTAGAAGTGTCGTTCTAGTTTCATCCATGGTTATTGTCTCTCCCACAACATGAATGTTTGAACAAGATTCTCGTATGATTTCGACAAAGAAAGCAAAAGCATAAGAGCTTGATCTTCATCTTCAACTTTCACATCAATATCCTTCAAATTTGAAATTATTCTATCAAATTTGTTGATGTGATCATGGAGTGAAATTCCTTCCTCCATCTTACAAGTATATAACTGAGACTTGATATAGATTCTGTTCGTTAGAGTCTTTGTCATGAAGTTCTTCTCCAACTTTGCCCACACACCTGACGCGATTTCCTCGTCATCCACCATGAATGTGACATCTCTTTCAAGACATAAGATTATGGCAACGCGTGCTTCCATATCGAGCTCCTCCCAATCATTATCCTTCACATCTCCGGGTTTCTTATCCTTATCCAACAACGCCTTGTGTAGCTTTTGAGATATTAGCAGATTCTTCATTTACATCCTCCAATAGGAGAAATCATTCTTTCCATTGAATTTCTCAATCTCATAGTTACCTACTTTAACGATTCCACTACTAGAAGCCATTGTTTCCAAAATCAGACTTTTACCGCCTTAAATCTTGATTTGGCTCTGATACCAATTGTAGAGTAGATATGGAAGCTTCGACTAATAGAAAATGATAAAATTAGTATGAATACACAAGAATTTAACGAGGTTCAGCAAATTGCCTACGTCCTCCGGGTGATTTTTTTTTACTATATGAAGGAATACACCAACAATTTGTACAAACCACAAGTTTGTTGTAGAAAATAACTTATCCTCACAAAGAAATATAACCTCTCTTTGTTTTTTCCTTTCTTTTCTCTCTTATATAGGAATATCTTATATCTCAATTACCATTCAATAAATAGAAAACTCCTATTTTGGTGTTGCTATTTTCACCGATAAAGAATAAGACATATTCCTCCTTTCTTGAGTAATTATTCTTAACCACAAATTATGCTCACAAGTCTTAAAATGATGTATGCTAAAAATACAATAACCAGTATAGGTTATGAACATTTTAAGTATAATTGATGAATATCTTGATTATAGGTTATGAACATTTTAACTAATAAGGAATGAATACTACTAGTGTTTATAAATAAAGCAAAAGATAAGCTAAAGAATATTTTTTTGATAGATAAATGAACATGAAAGACAGTGTGTATGCATATTTCAGAACATGTTAATGAATATTTATAGAGGTATTAATGAATATTCAAACATTATAAATATAAATATCATCACAACATAGCAAAAGATAAGCTAGTGAACATTCTTTGATAAATAAATGAACATGAAAAATAGTGTGTATGCACATTTCAGAACAGGTTAATGAACATTTATGGAGGTGTTAATGAACATTCAAACATTATAAATATAAATATCATCACAACACAAAGCAAAAGATAAGCTAAGGAACATTTTTTTGATAGATAAATGAACATGAAAGACAATATGTATGCACATTTCAGAACATGTTAATAAATATTTATGGAAGTGTTAATGAACATTCAAACATTATAAATATAAATATCATCACAACGTAGCAAAGATAAGCTAATGAATATTTTTTAATAGATAAATGAACATGAAAGATAGTGTGTATGCACATTTCAGAACATGTTAATGAACATTTATGAAGGTGTTAATAAACATTCAAACATTATAAATATAAATATCATCACAACATACAACAAAAGATAAGCTAATAAATAATATCGTTTAAACTATTGAACATTTTAACTTTTAAGAATGAATAAAAAAATAATTTTTACCAGTAAGAAAGTGACAGGTCCACAAAAGAAAGATGTTAGGTTCTTCCAATCTTCTACAGAATTCTCCAGGCTGTTGATGGTGTAACGGTACTAATTCATCTCTTTTATTTTATGTACTTCAATGAGAGAGTACAAGATCTTGAATTGCATTGCTTGTTCTGGAACCCCTTTACCATAGAAGAGACAATAAAAATTACGAAGTCTCGTTCGAATTCATCTCCATAAACTCATCTGTTTATTATTCTTTTGGCATTTTACTTGTAACAGGACCTCTGATTGTCACACTCTATCTTAATCTCCAATTTTCTAGGAGCTGATTGTAACTTTCAATTTTTACTGTTTTGCTTGCTTCAAGAACTGTTATATTTCTACAAGAAATTATTGTAGATACAACATCTTCTTCGTTCAATGCAAGCTCACCTCTCTGCAATTTTATTGCATATCTGCAATGGTTGAAATTATTGATGAGAAATTTAGTTAATTTCGCATCACATTCTGATAATGTCATGTCCAATAAACTTTCAAATCTAATATCTTAAACAACCTTTTTTTGTTTTGTGGAAAGTCTCTCAATCAATTTTATCAAACCTGCTAATGACATTCTTGTAATAAAATCTGGTTTGGTATACTCTTTTTTCTTTTTCTTTTTTTGCTTTTCACCAACAACAACATTATCCATGCTTCTATTTTCATTTGAAAAGTTACTCTCTTGCTGTTTATTGTTCTTCTTTTTATGGAGTTGTAGGATTACGTTTACTCATATATTTTGAAAGCGGTTCATTCCATATGGCACTAGTTTCAGTTGGAGCAGCTTTCTTTTGCTTTTTTTTTTTTAGATGATGCATTCTCTGCTTCTCTAGCTTTCATTTTTTTTTGGTTTAGGAGTGTGCTTTGTTTGCACCTTTTCATTTTTTTTTCATATTGAAAAAGTAATAAGAATGAGGGGTGTTAAGCTTTTTATCATCCTGGCGTCGAGCTATTTTTCCGCAGGACCTCCCCTACAGTATCTTCACCGCAGTAGAGTTTAACCACCAAGTTCGGGATGGATTGGTGTGGTTTTTTTATCATAATCTGCATTAAAATAAAAATCATTATGCTAAACTGTAATCATTTAAAATAAAAATCAAATGGGAAAATATTCATTCAATGTATAATAATCATTATGCTATATTATAATATTCATTATGCATAATATAAATGTTTATTTTATAATTGCAGTACGATGAATGTGCATTGCATAAATATACAATGTTCATACAACAATAACATTAATGTTCATTTAAAATCCATAAAATGTTAAAGAAATTAATACAAACTTGTTCATTTCAGGAGATAATAACCCAAAGAGCATTAATGATTACATTTATATATAAATGAAAATTAGTGATTCAGTAATGTTTATACTAAATAATAGTAATGTTCATTAAATGCATAAAATATTTAAAAATATATATAAATTTGTATACATATACAGTTTTTCTCCTAATTATTTTTAGATTCATCCTTAAAAACCCTAATTCAAAGTTTCATCTTTATAATCTCCCATTTCATTTCAGGAGAAGATGATCCAAACAATATGAATGAATATAAAAATATAAAATGATCATATAATCATTAGTTTTCTAAATCGTATAATAAAAACCCAAACAACATATTCAAATAATATTAGTGATTCAGGATATATATTTTTCATTGCAACATAAAATCTTAAAAATATAAAACTTACCTCTTATCTATTACTGAACAGACTTCTCTAAGTATTGAATCTTGATAAACAAAACAACTCTTAATCTGAGAGAGGATTATATAGTGTTGTCTGAGTTAGGAATTTGAATCAACTGCCATTAGTAGAGAAGGAAATGGGTTTATGCACCGATGAAATAGGGAGTGATGTTTGAGGAGATCACGATTTTTGTTACAAAAATTTGTTTTTTATTTATTTTTAATTTAATATTAAATCTTTGTATTTTTTGATGGTAAAAAGTCATTGATATAGAACACGTGGTTATGCTGGATTTTTGGTTAAAAGTGTGGAACTTTCTGTTTTTACAATATGTATTTCAAAATGCAACAAGACTTTGCGTTTTTGGATTTTTAATGAAACACGCGTTTCATTAGCTACTGCCAAAAGTGTTTACAGATCTTGGGACTATGAAGCTACATAAACCGGTGTCTATATTATAACAATTGAGGCGTATGCTATATGATATTTATTTCATATATAATTTCGTAAATATTTATTATCACGACCCGTGACAACAAACAGTAAAATCAATGGAATATTATATTCCACAATAGGGCCCATTTGTGTATATATATATATATATATATTATTTATATATATATAATTTATGAAGAATACCACAGATGGATACTTTCATGCTACATATACATCTATATAGTCATTTTATCAAATAAAACTTTCTTAAGAAGTTTATATAATTATATAGTCATTTCAAATTCACGAACTAAACTTTTTTTATCATTTGGGTAAAGATAAGTATTATAATTTGTAATTAGGGATATCATTTAGGTAGAATTTTTGAAAACTTTAGCCGTAGAATTAAGAGACGAAGAAGAAACAGAGCTGCAAGGCACATATTTGATATCTATGTTTAAGTAATCAACCATACTGTCCACACAAATGATTGTTTCTATTTCTATTTTTCTTTTTCTGATAAGCCAATAATGAATGATATTTCATTAATATTTTAATGATTCATTTTCAATGTATTTATCATTTTAGTACTTTTTAAGCACTTTTACTATTACAATAGAACTGAAATTGCGAAGTTATAAAGATTTTTGACACATCTGATTTAGTTAATTGGTTCAATAATTAGTGACAAAAATAACGGTTGAAAACAAAATTGACTAATTTTTTTTACTATATAATAGTAGAAAAATATATTATTTTATATACTTTCAATGGAAAAAGAGATCACGTTTATTCCAGCAAATAATGAATTAAATAAACCTTAGACTACCATTTCAAGTTTCATTTGCATGCAACACCTTTTATTTTTCCTTTTGTTTTTTCTATCAAATTGATGGCAGGCATGAGATTAGACTTTTCCCTCATTCTTCTTCTCTTTTCAATCTTTAATTACAACGCTATTCTTATTCTTTTTTCAATGGAAAGGAAGATGAGAAATGAGATTCCAAAAAGAGACTTTTTTTTATAAAAAGAATTTGGTCACTACTTATTCTCTTTGAAAAGCATTGCTTTAGTTCAACAGTATTTTGTTTTGTTAACATTTGTTATAAAATGGAGATACTTAATTTATCAAAAGGTAGAGACATGCTAATTTAGACTTTGTCTATATGTTACAAACAAGCAATAAGTAGAAAATAAAGAAAATGAAACCCTTAAATATATCATATTGGGAGATAGATATTGATAGGTTTGAAATTATAAGTGAAAAAGAAAAATTATATATATATATATATATATATATATATTAATAAAAGTAGACTATAATTTATGCATTTGTATGCAATAATATTTGATAAAGAATAATTATATATTAATAAAAGTAGACATCATTATGTATTATATTGAAAAAGATTCTATAAAAAAATTGTTTAACTTATTAAATAAATGGAAAGGTTTGGCGCTTTTCTTCTTAGAGGACTGGGGTTATTTCTTGTGATAAAAAATATCTTATAATTTAATTTTCTTACTTTTTACTACCTTACAAAATAATAATAAAATCACTTATTAAATGATTTAGCATATAACTAACTACATTGAATTCATGTTTAATGAAATTAATATATATTCTTAAATTTTATTAGGAATAAAATAAAATTATAATATGTTTAGGAGTATCATGATAGTTAATTTGATGGTAAATTACCTATAAAATAATTTTTTTTAAAAATAAATATTATACTAATATTAAATCATAAAAATTTAAAAATATTAATTTGTAAGGTAGTAAACAAGTAAGAAAACTAAATCACAAAATATTTATTTATCACGAAAAAATACAGTCCTCTAAGTACAAAAGCATCTAATCACAAAGTATGTTTTTGTACTTTTTTCTTAAATAAATTTAATTAACTAAGGTATTATTATTACCATCAGATTTTATTTGAGAGCTAAAAGTAAAATATCAAATAATATAAGTTATATGAAGTAAAATATACTTGAATATAATTACTGAAAAGTACATTATCGATTAAAGATTGAGTTATCTCTATATTAATAAAAATTAATAAAATATTGAAGGGGATAATATATATATATATATATATAAAATTTTTATTTGATTTATATAGTATAAAGTAATTTTGACATATCTGATAAATATAAAATTATCTAATAATCAGTAATACAAGGGTACAATGAAAATTGACTTTATTTACATAATCTTTATCATACAATACTACATAAATATATTGTTTTACACTTCGAATATACTCTAGTCATGAAGAAGACAGTATTTAAATTGATTTAGGTACTTTGATAATTTTAATATATATATATATATATATAAGTTTTTGAGATTTAAATTTTGTTTAACATATCTTTTTAATTTTTGGCACATAAGATTTTTATTTTGACACATGTATTTATTTATTTATTTTGACACATATATTTATTTATTTTGACATGTGTATTTAATTTTGACACATAAAATTTAAATTTATGTGTAATTTTATAATTTTTTTTATTAATTTACTAATAAATTACATTCCTAATTAAATAGTGATTCTAATCCTAAGAAATAACATATTAATTATATTTTAATATTAGATTAACTAATAAATAGTTTTTTAATTAGATATTATACTAATTCTATAGTAAAAAATGACATATTAATTATATTTTAATATTATATTAACTAATAATTTAGTTTTCTAATTAGATAACAATTCTAATTCTAAAAAATAATATCATAACTTATATTTAATATTATATTCAATTATAAATTAATATTTTAATTATATAATAAACGTTTATTTTTAAAAATAGTAATATCAATTATTTTAATAGTATTAATTTATATAATATTAAAATTAATTAATAAGTATATTTAAATAAATTTTTATATTATTATATTAATAAAATTTTAAAATTTTAAAAAATTAAAAATAATATCTAAAAATAGTTAGTTTGTTATTATCTTTTAGAATATTATAAATTAATATTTAAATATTAAAAATTCTATTAAATTATATTTATTAATATAATTTTATAATTAAAATAATAACAACGATCGTGCAACGCACGGTAAACTAGTAGTGATAATTAAATTCACGTGCAGTTAAAAAAATAGAAAATCTAAGATTAAAAAGAGATCGACTGTAAGAAGCTCAAGAACTCTTCCGCTATCTATAATCCAATCTAGCTGCTGTGACGCAGCTCTTCGCCATTGCCAAACTCTGTTTAGCAATACGCAAAGTCTTTCCTTATTGTTGGTTGTCTCGACGATTCAACTCTAGCAAATACCCTTCCAACCGGATTCTTGCCCTTTTTCCAGTCACTGATCTCTCACCGAAACTCAAACATTTGAACGTCCAAGGTATCACACCTGGAAATAACCAACTCTGTAAAGCTTAACTTCATAATAAATAAATAAATAACCAGAAACTATATTTAGGAATAATACAAATTTAAATTAAATGTTGCTAGCATTTATTTATTTTTAATATAAGAGTAGACTTTTTACTCTATACTGTTCTAGATAGTCTCTATATACTTCTTTTGCTGACCCGTGAAGCACATCTATCATTATTGTGAATCAAGTTAATTTCACTACTGTGATAATTTTCCAAAAACTACTCAACATAGAATTTATTTTGACAAAGCATTAACTATTAAGAGTAATATAGCCTCTCATTCTACCAATAATAATAATAATAATTAAGAAGTAATAACCAAAATAAATATTTAAATTATCTGACCATTTATGAATTTGAGATACAGAATTTATTAATCTAAAAGCTCAAATTATGAAGTTTGACATATTAAAAGGCATTGATACATGTAGTAGACCCTATTATTTCTTAATAATATCATCAGATTTTTCTTATAAAATATATCTATATAAATATATAGTCTTGGTACTTAATACTAGGCATGAGAAGTAGTGAGGCAACTGTAAGACTTAACATTTTCTTTTTCTTTTTCCCCTGTCAAACTTATAATTCCTACTGAAAACCAAAAACAGGCTAGTTAAGTTTGTAACTGAATAACCAAGAGTAAATACATCAGATTGCTTTCTAAAAATGACACAATTAAACATGAAAACGAGCAAGCAAAAGGGTAAAATAGATGCACCGAGCTTCAAAAGACAAAATCTATAAGCAAATTGATTCTCTGGATCTGAACCATCATGTATCGTTAATCTATGATGTAGATGCAGTGAAATCATTGGGGTCAATGGCAACAACAATCTTAAGAAACAAAATAAGTCCTTTTCAGGATCTGAAATTGTAAATCATGATCGCACAAACCATGAGTGAATCCTTTTGACATTGAAGTTACTAGTCTAGCCTCAATTCTTTGTTAACTTTTGAAAAACTATTCATTGACTATAATCAAACTATTAGGTCGTATTGATTAAGATTTTCGAATTTGTAAATGGTAAAGAAATTATGATGGAGGATTTCATATTGACACTATTTTTTCAACATCATATCAAAATAACCAAACTACTGCTTCAGAAAAATACAATACACATACCAAGTGAAAAGTTTCAATAACCAAATATTTTCATATCAACATAAATCATAAAAATTCAAAAGGCATATTCATTTTCACATAAATATTTTATCAGTCATCAAATGTGCATAATAAAACATATTCATTTTTCATATTCATAAGCATATGAAATCCAGATTTTGATCTGTTTAGGATTTTGATCGTTTAATTGATTCATGTTGTTTTTATTTTAATATTTTTTATTCTATTTTCCTTTATTCTAATTGATTTTACTGTCTATGCATGTGAAATTCGGCTCTGAGGATGCAAAAATATACTGACGAATAGTTGAAAGCTAGCCCAGAATCCTAGAGCCGATCGACTCAATGTAGAGCCGATCAGCTATACACATAGAGTTGATCGGTTTTTCAAGCCCAGCCTCCATTTTTTGTTTCTTTAGATGATTTTTGATGTATTTCGATGTTCTATATAATTTTAAGTATTTTTTTTCGCAATTGTAGTTGTAGGTCGGGTTGTAATAATTAAGTTTTACTTTCTGCCTTTATTTTATTTATTTCATAGTTAATTAAATATGTGTTATATGCTTGATTAAATAAAATGGGTCATATAGACTTAGGGTAAAAACTGGATCCATCATGAATCTGGTAGTCTAATAGGCTCATTAACATTAACTAGACCTAAAACCCTAAAATCTAAGTAGACTGAGCTGGCTTTCGCATATTTTAGTTAGGACTTGGGCTTAATTGGAATTAGGATCACAACAAACGAGTCTAATCATAGTAAGCAGTCCATTAGATCTAGAGGCTGGAAATCCCAAGCATAACATGTAATTGGGCCAGACTAGGTAGGCTATATACATAATTATTTAGTAAACTAGGCTAACAAATTTCAATACAGGCTGGACTTGAATAAAATGAGCTAGACTTATGTGTATTATTTGTGTTATTTGGAATGTCTGTATGTAAATTGCTTGTATTTATAAGAAATAATTTGTTAAATAATAAAATTAAAGACTAAAATACACAAATAAGGAAGTTGGCTTCCGGATCCATTTCTAGATTTATGGCATAAGCTTCCTTGTGGAATTTGAGAAACGCCACTCATTAGTAAAAGTGTTCCAGTGATTATCCGGGTGGCGACTCCCATCTCTGTGCTAGTCTTAGTGATTAGTTAGCATATTCCCGATTAGGTTAAAAAGCCTTACAGTGCTGTAGTTGCTAAAGACACTTGGAAACGCCGCCCAAAATTGCCGCCCACAGTGGCGACTCCACTAGCCCCGATGGCATCAGCTAGCGGTTCTTTGGTTCCACTCGAATCCTAGAATTATGATACTAGCTACCATCAATCACAAGTAATGAGTGAATTTCTTTCATCGTCTAGATGATCCATCTAGACGAGTGTGGGTTTTTTAATCTTTCTAGTTACTTCGTTCTCTATTTCTATCTGAAAGAATCCTTAGAAAAGGCAGTTTGTTTCCACTGAGGTAAAACAAGATGTCGATGTCTATAGTAAAACAAAGTCATCGTCTAATACTTATTTTGCTTCAATCTCGACTATACAAAACAAAGAAAAAATTTGAAGATTTAATTACGATTAGAAATATACTTTTTTGTCTTTTTCCGTTGATCCTTTACTCATACTCATTCAATTGAATGGATTAAAATTATGTTTCATAATCTCCCGCTGCTCCTACCAACACTTACTTACTTATGAGCAAAAGAAGGGGTTCTAAATAATCAACCCTTTGAATAAGGCAAGCTTTCCTGATCAAAATAATTGTATATGAGAAGAGATCCCAATTCCGTATATGCGGTTAAGCAAGCCGCCAACTTCCATCCAGACAAAAACGTGAGCGCCTAACGCGAAAGCTTGCTTCACTAAAAAATAGTTGGCGTATTAACGCTTTAGTCTTTAATAAGGGCGGAGCTTGAAGAAGCAAAATGAGCCCATTTGTCCTTAATTTTTGAGTTTGTGACTGAAAATTGACTTTTCATTTCAATAGATAATGGACAAAATTTAGATAATGTGTGTTTTGAGATAATATACAAAATAAATGGAAAAGATAGATCCAATCCAAAAAATAAAAAAAGAAACTCCCCCCTCTAAAAATAATTAAAAAAAAAAGCAAAAAAAAGGGTGGGAGTATTTTCGTCTATTATGTGTTGCCTTGGCGGCATGGCCGAGTGGTAAGGCGGGGGACTGCAAATCCTCTTTCTATAGTTCAAGTCTGGGTGTCGCCTGATCAACAAAAAATACAAAATATCTTATTTCATTTTTTGGCTGATATAACTTATCCAATTTTGTCCTAACAGAAGTACACAGAGGAAAAGGCTTCTTGATACTGATACTTCCCAGAGTATTGCTGGCTAATTGCTCAAGATACCCCTTTTTTAGTTTCTAGAATCTATTTCTTAGTTCAAGATCCCTCTTACTAAGTGGAATCAAAGAATTAGTAGATAAGTTCCGCCCAAAATGGGAATAGGTTAGAGTTATGAACTTATAATCTATAATTTGATAATCGAGTCGATTCCATGATTATAAATTCATTCCATACTGGACCAGATAGGAATAGGCTTATATACATTCTCATTATGAGAAAGAAGGGGTAATTCGAGCATATCTAAATGGATACTATGTTTACATATGGATCTCTTTGTCGTTACCTTCTTAGGAATAGGCATAATCGGACCTGTTTTTACATATATACAACTAATAACCAACTCATCGCTTTGCATTATCTGGATCTAAGGAAACATTCAAGATATGATATATTGCTCATATTTCTATTTATTATTGGAGCAATTAAAATCCTTTTTGCACAAACAAAATAAAAAATAAAAGAAAAACCAATATGATTTGATTAGGAGTTGTAAATCAAAATAAAAATTGTGCGAATAAATGGAAGGGTGAAAGAAAGGGAAAAAAATATCAATAATCTATGATTCCAATATGTACGGTCTATGAATCATCAGATAAAGGCTAATGTACTAAAGCATCAATACTAATTGATCTATAATGAAACTAATTCATTCAAAAAACAAAAAATCAAGAGCCTTGAGCCAATAAAGACTGAGAAGATTGACTCAAGAACAAATCAAATTAGAGGCTCCATTGTAAGATTAAGAGCCTAACCATTAATGGAGAAGCGATGGGAACGACGGAATCTGTAAATACATAAGATTTTATTGAAAATAAATCTTAATGATATATTGGGGGATAGTGAAAGGAGCCAAAAGACAATCCATTTATTCTGAAGGATCGTGGATTAGCTCTACAAAACAAATAAAATAAATATTGAAAGAGTAAATATTCGCTCGTGAAATTTTTTAGATTATTGGATTTCTAAATTTTAGCGATATGATATCATAATTATAATAAAATAATATATATATATGTACCAATTTCTATTTCTATTCTAATAATCTAATAAAATAGAAAATAATCTAATAAATAGATTAGAGATAGATTAGAATAAGTAAATAAATTGAGTGAAATCTCAAAGAATCCCATGATTTAGTATATTATTCATCAAACACATATATATACATTTCATTTGCAAGGAGCTGGATGAGAAGAAACTCTCATGTCCAGTTCAGTAGTAGAGATGGAATTGAGAAACAACCATCAACTATAACCCAAAAAGAATCTGATTCCATAAACAACATAGAGGAAGAATGAAAGGAATAGCTTTTCGAGGTAATCGTTGCCCTAGTGCTACTCCCCAACTTCCTTCCTCCAAAGAAGACTTGCTAGAGGAGCTTGTGTCACTTCTTTGCAAATCAGATTCTTTTGACTATTTTGATACCTTTCCCCCGCATTCCTTCTAAGAGCCCATTATACAACAAGGCTCTTCGCACCTCCGATTGTGGGCATCTGAGAACAACTCCTTCTTTCAAAGCCTTCTTCCGAACTTGCTAAGAGATGGCCTATTCCTACAGTACAGGTCTCTATCAACTAACTCAAGCACCAAGAGCGGGAAGAGCAGCTGATGAAATAGCAACTCCTCCGACAATGTGCCAAGCAAAAGGCCAAGACCAGTATGCCGCCAAAAAGCGCTTAGGCGCTCTACAAAGGATGTAGACTCCATCAGAAAAAAATTGATATGTAGCTTATGGATAAAAAAAAAGAAAGTTCTCTCATTAATAGATAGAAATAGGAGATTTCTCCTTATTATTGATAGATGAACCTTACAGCCATGTGAAAGAAAGCAGCCAAAATAGTGGAGAAGATCAAAGACGGGTTTAGCGAAAAAAGTCTTTAGCTCACACCTATCTTTGATAAAAGAAGCCAAAAAGAAAGTTTAAATAGAAAGAACAGCCAGTGTCATAGAGATGACTTCCGTTGAACTCTTCCTTTACATGAAGGGAATGAATGCCTTAATGGAATTGATTCCGGGATCCAAGTAGATTAGGTTAAGGCAAGCATGAGTTTAACCCTTTTCTCATCGGGCCAAGATCAATAGCCGTTCGACTTGAAGGAAGTGCGGTCAGATTCAGAATCCCTAATGTCTTGGTCTTGATCTTCACTTCGAGAGACAAGCACAGGTAAGCGACATCTAATTAAATTGATTCACTGGATCTTCCATCTACGAAAATAGAAGAGATGTCCGTTAAGGTCGGCTTCATAAAAGCAAGCAAGTTTAGCAAAAATAGAGATGGAAAGAGATGGATCTTGCCGAGCCGTTGTCAGATCAATTCCCATTCAATATAGATTTTACATCTTGGAACCAAGCCAATTTTGGTACAGCTTTGTAATAATGGAACCAACCGGCGAAAAGCATAAGGGCTGCAAAGACCAATGCACCAATTGCGGTATAATACAGTTGTAATTCACTAGTTATTCCAGATGATCTCCAAATCTGAAAAAAAACCGGAGGTTATTTGTATTCCTCGGAACCCTCCCCCCCCCCAACATCACCATTCAATATTTCTCTTTAGTTCGGGCTATTGAAATGAAGCAGAAGCTGTTGACTCCAAAGAACGAGGTTTGGTTTGGATTCCTGAAGAGCACCCTGCACTCTAGCTCAAAAAGGTGAAAAAGCTTAATCTTAGTGGTTGGGTGGGTCGAAAAGACGACCTAATACTACTTTTCTCGGTGCGTTCTGAGGTATGATATGGAGAAAGGGGATTTCATAATTGGGGTTGTCGATTTATGTCAATATCATTTTTATGTGTGGTTTCAACCAAAAAAGATCTATATAAATTCATATATAAGCATTCTCCCAACTTTTTGGGCTATCTTTCAAATGTACAATTTAATCCTTCATTGGTACGGAGTCAAATGATAGAAAATTCATTTATAATAGATAAGGATAATACTGATTAGTTGATAATATTGGTTGATAACTTTGTAAAAGATTATTGTGAAAGGTTTCATTAACTCCTAATTCATGTCGAGTAGACCTTATTATTGTGAGAATTCTTAATTCATAAGTTGTAGGGAGGAACTTATGTCACCACAAATAAAGACTAAAGCAAGTGCTAGGTTCAAGGTTGGTGTTAAAGATTATAAATTGACTTATTATACTCTTGAATATGAAACTAAAGATACTGATATCTTGGCAGCATTAATTCGGGTCCATAACCATGGGTTCCAATTTACGAGATCTTGTAGCACTTACCAATGAGGCCCTATCAATTAGTATTACATAGAAGAAATCAATTATAGACACTAATATAATTAGATATGCTCTTCATAGACAAACTTGGGATTTGTGATCCCAAGTAAGATCAGTTCAGGATCATGGGTGGGGAGACGAGGCAAGATAGAACACTTTTTGATTGTTGAAGCTTTTTATCCTTACCCAAGACTCAACTCATAATAATGACCGTAGAAATCTCTCCTAGAAACCCTGTTGCTTGCTATATGAGATATTTTTCCTTATAAGTATCTTAAGCCCAAGTGTTGAAAGGCCTTGGCCCAGAAATGTAGAACTAGGCTCTAGGCCCAAAATATGCAAGCTTTTATGCTTACATTGCCTTGTTTATTTTAATCTTCATTGAGAGCTTATGGCATGCACGTCAGGCCTACTTTCCTCTATTGATAGATAGCCCAAACCCAAAATCCTAAGGAAGAAAGACTCACCATGAACCGTGTGCGAGAGAAATAAGGTTAGAAGGATAAATTGCATATTACTGTATGTGCTAACTTCTTTTTCTTTATCCTTGTACATTACACGTGCATCATAGTTGTGTTATAAAAGACAAGACTTTCATGTGGGTTGGAAAAGACAAGATAGTGGGAGATTGGAAAGAGTGCCCATTTCTCCAAGAATCAAAGCTGTGTTAGAACACCTAGAAAGACCAAGATGCCGCTACAAAAGAGATGACCAACGAAAGAGCTAATGAACAAGACGTCAAGATTCTTAAGAATGTTGTTATTGATAACTTGAGGGGTGTGATCCGAGAAGAGCTCCAGCAACTCTTGGCTAGGATGGCTGCAAACCAAGCCCCATATGTTGCTCTTGTTGCACCAGCTAATCCTTTTGTTGCCATTGACCTAGTTGTGGTTGTCGCTGAGACTGCTGCTGCAGCTAATGCTAATGGCAATGCTAAAGACCTAGCTAGAAAAGGAGTGCCCTTGAATTTCTAGGACTTTGATGAGTTCATGCTAGACCGGGCTAAGAGGGAGACTGCTCTTGCCACCAATGAAGCTATAAGCGATCTGAGCACCCCACTTGACAAGATGTAAGGAATATGCTAGAAATTAAAAGCTTGGACCCAACCTATGATTTTGAAGAGTTAATTTTAACAAGGGAAGACAAGCTGCCTGCAAAGTTCAGAATGTCCGAGATGAACAAGTTCAACAAGACTGGTGACTTGAAGGTTTATTTAAATCAGTATGTAACCATCATAGGAACTACTCAGCTGAGCAGGACCTAGATGGTCAAGTTATTTGCGCTGTCACTTAAAGGACCCGTTGTCAACTGGTACCACAGTTTGAAAAAATTCACTAAAGCTTAATGGTACAATTTATGTAATTCTTTTATCAAGCAATATGACTACAATACTCATTTAGAAGTGTCAATCAGGGATCTTGAATCCACTAATCAATGGCCAAATGAGTCATTCTCTGATTTTCTGACCAGATGGAGGAATCAGGGGACACTGATGAAGAACAAGCCCTTTAAAAAGGACCAAGTTTTTATGGTGGTCCGAATCATCCTTCCAAGATAGGTTAGAAGTTTACAGATGATGAACCCAAAAATATTGATCTGTACGATGATGGGCTGCAGGTTGAGGAGATAGAGAATAACAAAAGAAAGATTCTGAGAACCGACGGAAGGGACAACTACCAGCAATACCCTAAATGTGAATGTTGTACAACAACCGAGAAAGTTCTCCAACTTCAAGCAACCTCTCTCTAAGATCTTTGAAAGATTGCTTCAGAATGACATGCTCTAACCTACCACCCTAAAGAACCCACTGAACCTAAACACACCCGAATACAAACCTAATACCTACTGTAATTTCCACTAAGCACCTAGCCACCATACCAATAACTACATCCAATTGAAACACAAAATTCAAGACCTTATCAATGTTGGAAAGCTCACTGACCTAGACCAACCTAGCACCAGAAGGAACCTCTTACCAAACTACAACAACACACCACCCTCGAACCAAGTGTCCATGATCAACCCTAATTTCAGTGAAGAAAAGATCATGAACTCTTTTAAAGACCTATCTCAAACTGAGCCGGATGCCAAACCAAATAGCCCACGAAGAACCTTCACCGACCTGGGGGCACCACTATCCGTGGTGTACCGACACCTGAAATGGAGCGGGAAGCTTAAGCCCCAATCGCCAAAAGACAGTCATAAGCCTCACAATAGTCAATATTGTGAGTATCAGCAAGCTTTTGGGCATGTGACAGACCTATGCAACCGTCTCAGACACGAGGTTCATGACTTAATCAATTCAAGAGAATGGGAGGTTGAGCAACTTCCTCAGTATCAGTGTGAAAACTTGCTTAAACAGCCCTCAGGCAAATATGACTTTAAAGTCCAATATTTAAAGCCACCTTTAGCTGATATTCAAATTAAGAATATTGTGCCAAGTAGTTGGGGATCAGATGATGATCAAGCCACTTGTGAGTCTTATCTCTTGGAGGTTTGAAAAGAAGGAAAAAAGAAGTCGGTCATGGCCACCGACATCTAGTATAGTTCTGGGGATGAGAGTGAAGTTCAAGACACCGAGGCCAAGGACATCTAGGCAGATAATGATTATGAGACTGAGCTAGCAGGTAAGGGTAAGAAAGTTGGGGTACAAAAGCAAAAATAAGAGGTAAGCACTTAAAGATGGGGATGCCGTGTTGCTAGAATTATGGAGGAAAAAGAAAAAGGCAACCAACATCTAGAAACTGCTAATGCATTCATCAACCCACAGAAAGGCTCTGATCCAAGCCTTATCTCGTATAAGCGTTAGCACAATAGTTACCCCCGAGGAAATTATCAAAATGGTAACTGACAAGACTATCGGGATGATCCCCTTCTTGGATGAAGAACTACCACTTGAGGGAAAAGACCCTATAAAGCTCTCTACATAGCAGCAGAAGTAAAAAGAAAAAGAACTCCATGTGTGATGGTTGATGACAGATTAGTTATCAATATGTCTCCTTCTCGCATACTTCCTAAACTGAGGATGACTATGAAAGACCTAAAACCACAAGACATGGTTATAAGGGCCTATGACAAGACAAAAAGAGATGTAGAATGGATGTTTTCAGCATTGGTGAAGACAGATCCTATTGAATCCTGGGTAGAGTTCATTATCCTAGACATTTCAGTAACTTTCATACTATTATTGGGAAGGCCATGGTTCCATGCCCTAGGAGGAGTTCCTTCCACAGTACATCAGAAAGTGAAATTCCCTCATGAAGGTGAGATTGTTACCATCAACGCCGAAGGTGGTAAGATTGTCTCAACAATTCAAGAAGCTGTTAAAGAGGTGGATGCCTCTATTGGATTCCAAGTGGCGGTCCTTTATGAGGATTACATGGATCTCAAAGTAGCCGACATGTTCAAGAGAATGAAATTCATGCCTAGAATGGGGCTAGAAAAGAATCAGCAGGGTGTTGAGAAGCTGCCAAACTTCAAATGTCAAAAGAATTTGCGAGGTTTGGGATATTTTGAAGAAAAAGACGAGGGCGAACTGAAGGGCAAGACTCTAAAAGACTTGTTCATCTAGGAGTACAAGTCCTACTCTGAGTAGCCCAAACCTATTAGTTTAGCTGGAAGTGAGGTACCAGAATTCAAGATTTTCAAGAACCTAATTATCAATAGGATGGTCGAGCTGAGAATCAAGAAAGTCCGAGAAAAGGTTACCACCAAGATAGAAGAGCTGAAGCTAGAAGAGCATGCCACTCAGCTAGAAAAGATAAGCCAAGAGGAACTAGTTGCTCTTATTGAGAATAATATCATTGATGTATTTTATGATGATCTAATAACATCCAACATTTATAAGGATAATTTTTTTTTCTTTCTAAGATCAATGATGTGAATGGTTTTGCTTACTTGTGTGATGTTTTTCCTGATGGTAGTATGCATTTTGATAATTATGACATGTGCATGTTTGAAATCAATTCCATACAAATTGATTCATTTAATTTAGGCACATATGCAAATCCACAAAGCATTCTGATAACTTACGATATAACTCCTGAGGAAAGGAGAGAATTCAAGAAACTAATAGAAAAAGAAAAGCGGTATTTGCTTGGTCCTATGACAACATGCTAGGTCTAGATAGAAAATAGCAGAGCACCATATCATAACTTATCTGCACATCAAGCTAGTTAAGCAGAAGATGGAAAGATGGAGGCCGGAATGGGCAAAGATGATGCGAGAAGAGGTTGCTAAACAGGTTAAGACCAATTTCCTCGATGCGGTTGACTACCTCAAATGGTTGGCTAACATAGTTCTAATCCTAAAGAAGGATGGTAAGGTTCAAATGTGTATAGATTACCAAGACTTGAGTAAATCATGCCCAAAGGACAACTTTCCTCTTCCCCACACATATGTAATAGTTGATAGTGCTACTTCAAATGTGATGTATTCCTTTACAGATGGGTCCTCTAGGTACAATCAGATCATGATGGCAGTAGTAGACAAGCTAAAGACATCATTCATCATTAAGTGAGGGATATACTGTTACAAGGTTATACTTTTTGCACTAAAGAATATGGGGGTAACTTATCAGAGAGTAGCCACTACTTTGTTTCATGACATGATGTACAAGGAGGTGGAAGTGTATGTTGATGATATGATGGTAAATTTTAAAACAAGGAGAGGGCACGTTTAAGCTCTTGACAATTTTTTAGGATGAGTTAAAAGGTATAACCTAAGACTCCACCGGAAGAAGAGTGTGTTCGAAGTTACATCAGGGAAGCTGTTAGGGTACATAGTAAGTCAGTGGGATATAGAGATCGATTCAAACAAGATCAAAGCCATTCAAGAGATACCCACGATGAAGACAGAGAAAGAGGTCAGGGGTTTCCTAGGGCATCTGCGATACATCAGCAGATTCATTTCTAAGCTCATAATGGTCTGTGATCCTATCTTTAAACTTTTAAGAAAGTATCAGCCTATTGTGTGGGCTGAACATTATCAGAAGGCCTTCAACATAATCAAGGAATATCTTATAAAGCCATCAGTACTCAAGCCGCCGAAAAATGGCAAGCTGCTGATCTTATACTTGGTTTTGGAGGAGGAAGCCGTCTGGGCAATGGTAGCACAATGCAGACCTAATGATGCAGAGCATGTGGTTTATTACCTTAGTAAGAAGTTGCTGCCTTATGAGTCGGAGTATAACCTCATGGAAAAGACATGCTTAGCCATGATATGGGTCAGAAGGAAGTTGAGGCACTATTTTCAGTCTTATAAAGTGCAGGCAATTTTGAAAATAGACATATTGAAGTACTTCTTTAAAACTCCATCTCTTACAAAGAAGCTGGCTAGATGGTTAATGCTCCTAACAGAGTATGACGTTGAGTACATCACTAAGAAGGTAGTTAAAGGTAGTGTTGTAGCTGAGTTTCTAGCCTAGAATGCGATCGAGGAAACGACTCTTGGAATATGGAATTTTCTAATGAGAATCTAGGGGCAATAGAGATCCATGAGTGGAAGATGTACTTTGATGGAGCCGTGAATGTAGAGGTGCAAGCTTAGAAGTAGTTCTGATCACGCCAGAAAGGGAAATGCTGCCAATGGCCAAGAGATTGGACTTTAAAGTGACTAATAACATGGCAAAGTATGAAGCATATTTATTTGGATTAGAAGCGGTCATGGTATAAGGAACTAAGCATTTGATGATCTATAGAGACTCCATACTGGTAATCCAATAAGCCCTCGAGGAATGGGAGGTAAAAGAAGAGAGGTTGAAGTCGTACGTCAATTATCTCAAGAATTTAGTCTGGAACTTATCCAAGTGTTCCTTTGTACACTTGCCTCGAGATGAGAATCAGATGACGGATGCGCTAACTAATCTATCATCTATGTGGATCAATCACTCTCAACTTTCAATGAAGCCTCTAATGATCGTGAAATCAGGTGAGCCTTGTTATCAAGGGGATCAGATAATACAAGTTTAAATTGAACTAGAAGAGAAGCCATAGTTCTACAATTTGAAGAAGTTCATAGAAAGCAGGGAGTATCCAAAGAAGCGACATCCAAGGAAATATACACGACAGCCAGAAACTACATCAACCATGAGGGAGTCTTATATAGAAGAATAGCGTCGGATGTACAACTCTAATGTGTGACTAAAGCAGAAGCTCAAGTAGTGATGGAGGAAATACACGAAAAAGTATGTGGGCCTCATATGAGCGGCATACTGTTAACCATGAAAATCATGTGGCAAGGTTATTACTGGTTAATGATGAAGAAGAATTATATAGTGCTAGTGAGGAAATATTGAGAATGCCAACTATACAGTGACTTGAGTCACGTGCCTCCAACCGAGTTGCACAACTTGACATCTCCTTGGCCTTTTGCAACTTGGGGGATCAATATCATCAGAGAAATAAAGCCTCCTTCAAATGGCCACAGGCTCATAGTTGTAGCAATTAATATTTAGATTAATATTTCCATTATGATTAGGTAATTAAACATATTTAATATGATTGCTTGAATGATTTTCCATCTTTTAGTATATTGTACTTACGATTTTTTTATCAGTTTAGGGTTTTGATCGTTTAATCGACTCTTGTTGCTTTTATTTTAATATTTTTTATTATATTTTCCTCTAATTGATTTTACTGTCTGTGCATGTGAAATTCGGCTCTAGAGATGCAAAAATGTACTGACGAATCGATGAAAGCAAGCCCATAACTATAGAGCCAATCGGTTGTTCAAGCCGGGGCTCCTTTTTTTGGTTTTCTCGATAATTTTTTATGTATTCTGACGTTCTATATAGTTTTAGGTCTTTTCTTTTTACAATTGTAGTTGTAGGCTGGGTTGTAATAATTAAATTTTATTGTATGCCTTTATTTTGTTTATTTCATGGTTAATTAAATATGTATTATATGATTGATTAAATAAAATGGGCCATATAAACTTAGGAGAAAAACTAGATCCAACATGAATATGGTAGTCTAATAGGCTAATTAATATTAACTATACCTAAAACCCTAAAATCTAAATAGACTTAATGGGCTTTGGCATGCTTTAGTTAGGACTTGGGCTTAATTAGAATTAGGATCACAATGAATGGGCCTAACCATAATAAGTAGTCCATTAGATCTAAAGACTAGAAATCCAAAACATAATATGTAATTGAGCTAGATTAGGTGGGCTATATACATAATTAATTAGTAAACTAGGCTAATAAACTTTAATACGGGCTGGGCTTGAATAAAATGAGCTAGACTTAGGTGTATTATGTGTGTTATTTGGTGTACCTATGTATAAATTGCTTGCATTTATAGGGAATAATATGTTAAACAATAAAATTAAACTTATACACAAATAAGAAAGTTGGCTTTCGGATCCACCTCTAGATTTGCGACATAAGCTTCCTTATGGAATCTGATAAATGCCACTCATTAGTAGAAAGTGTCCCAGTAATTACCAGGGTGGCGACTCCCATCTTCGCGCTAGTCTCGGTGATTAGTTAGTGTGTCCTCGATTAGGTTGAAAAGCCTTACAGTAAAAGCACTTGGGTGCATGCCCGAAACCATCGCCCACAAGATGTTAACAAAACCTACATCTACTCCCCAATACAAAATTGGGTATTCTCTATACTAGAATCTTTACAATTGAAGTTCTTCAAGCTCTCTCCAAATTTAGTGTTTAGAGCTCACACCAAATCTTACACACTTATGTTTCTTAATTTCACACACAACCTTACAAGAGCTTTCCTAAGGCTACCGTAACCCAAGTGTTTTTGGCTTACACCCAAACCTCACAAGAGCATTTAAGCTTTTTAACAACCAACAAAGAGAAATATTAATTGTAAGAAGAAGAAAAATGAAAGCACAATAATTGGGACTTTTGGAGCTTGTTAATCAACCACAAATGACTATTTCGTATGGTTTTTATAGCTTAAAATTCCAAAGAGCCGTTACTCACTTAAACCAAAAGATCTACTTTTCAAAATGTAAATCGCGGTTGCGATTCTTAAAATGCCTCCAACAGTTATCTGATGTGGCAGCATGGCATTGGCGGCTTTTTTTGATATGACAGTTGGCAGTTTCTAACGGATATTTAATTTTCACGGTTGCGCCCTCCTGAGGGGCGGTCGCGATTGTAAGATTTTCAAGGCTAGAGACTTCTGCCTTCAGACCTTTGATTTTCATAGCCGCGCCCTACATCGTGCGGTTGCAATGTTGAGCAATTATAGGCTAGAAGTTATTGCCACCAAACTGTTAATTTTCGCGGCTGCACCTTTATGGTACAGTCGTGATTTGAGCTTGACTTATGCTACACTTAATGAAACTAAAAAAAAACATTAGTTCAAGCATTAATTTGTTTATTAAGATCAAAATATGGGAGAATAAGCCATGTGACGAGGCACTTAGGCTAACAGTATGCCCTAAGTCTGGGGTTAGTGGAGGTGAGCATAATAAGTAGATCAAGAATTTACATCGACATATACAAAAAAGAAACTCTTAGCAAGCCTAGGGCATATAAAACTATAATTAATAACTAACTTAGTAATTTTATTATTTTTTTAGGATAAAATAATATCCGAACAAAAGTGATTAAAAGACTATTTGGTGTCTTTCTCACTAAAGGGTGAAAGGTCAAGTGTAATAGTTTGGAAATGTATTACTCGCAAAAAGACTGTTTGACGTTTATCTGTTCTATATGTAAATAATTGAAAGTATATCCCTTTCGTTATTCGTGTACATATTGGAATAGGCGATAACTCATATTCCATTCGTGCACTCGGAGAACTATAGGGAGAGTCTGCCGAAAATTCTACAAATGTGCAGTTAAACGTTAAACAATTGAAGGGACGACACATTTCTGAATGGCATAGGTTCCTACCTTTGAAGTGAACACAAGAGTTACAATGATGTAAAAATTGAAACAAATAATAAGTAATATTTAATTAAATTATGTCCAATTATAACAAGTAAAAATGAGTTCAGATAGTCAATGGATGTGCTCTAGGTTTACGAGGGGCGTTCTGAACTAAGATTTTTTGGATGGTTTAGAGGAGTTTATTCATTTTGCCTATAATCAATCTAGATACATGGATAAGTCAATGTAATCACCGAAAGTGTTAGAATGGGACTTTCCATGACCTAGATACAATCAGATACCATATGGCAAAGTATGAATTTGTACTTGACTCTTATGTATGGACATATCAAAGTGAAAGGATAGTTAGGATTGATAACATTTTTATAGTCAGTGGTACAAGTGGTGTTGTTAGAGAATAATCATTTGATCCGTAACACATGATGGGTATCAATGCAGCGAGTCCTGAATTTAATGTCGATGACATGGAGGAACCCCGTAATGCCCAGGCACAAAAGTTTTATAACATGCTAAAGGTAGCAGATAACGAGTTATCGCCTGATTGTAAAAGGCATTCACAATTATCTCTCATTGCTAGACTAATGAGCACGAAGTCAGAGAATCACATGTCAGAAAGATGCTTTGATCAGCTGTGTGAATTGATGAAAGAGATAGTGCCTACAAATAATATGGCGGCTGGTAACTTTTACAGTACTAAGAAGTTACTACATGGTCTGGGTTTGCTGGTGTCACAACCCAATCTGTGGGCCTGTGCCCACCGAATCCCGTAGTAAGCTTGACTATTCACTAAATCAATCAAATAAAAATTCGGACTTAATCCAAAGCACTGGTTCACAATTAACCTTAACCATCAAATTCTACATATTTAATTCGGTCTTCTAGCATAATTTGGCAAGACCCAAATTTACATAAAATTACAACTGATAAGTCTAAAATTTCTACTGCGAAGAATTTAAAATTTTACAAGTCAAACATACTAAAATCAATTACATCAACCCAATGATGAAGGAGTCGGATTGCTAGATAAGAACTGCGGGAAGACTAACAATCATCTGAAAAACAGTGAAATTGAGACTGTCAGTCTTGAGAGTGAGTTAAAATCATATATCCTAAAAATGAATATAAACACTTCATTAAAATATTTACTTAATTTAAAATAAAAATACATGTCATGCTATGCTTCTGCAAAATAACATAAAATAAACTTTTATTTCACACCACAGGATGGAGCACCTCAGTAGAACCCTAGCCCCATCACTAACAGTCTCGACTCTCTCACTCCAACAGAACTGGCGCCTAGAGAGCGAAGCTTGACCAGGGTCCTTAAATCCAGTTCAGTCACTTAATTAAACTAACACTCTTAGCCTTTCGGCTCTCTTACCCTAATAAGACTGACGCCCAGAGAGCGAAGCTCGACCAGGGTCCTTAAATCTAGTCCGGTCACTTAAGTTTCCAAATAAGCCGGCGCCCAGAGAGCGATGCTCAACTAGGGCAAGTCCTAAATTTACCTTCTTAAATTAACCCTTTTACCCTTTTATTATCAATCTTGGATTCATACCGGTGCACATGCGGTCCTAATACAACCCATCAGGTGGTATGTTCTACTGTCGTCCCATCCCGAGTCAACTCGCTATCAATAAAATCATAATGCAGAAAAAGAAACTTATATAAATAGTAATTAAATAAATGATTAAAATATTAAATCATGTAATCAGAATTATTTCGTTATCTTAGCATGACACACGTAAACAGACATATGATTTTAACTCACAGCTTTGACGACCTCCTAGCTCTGCTCCGATGCCTCGGAGTGAGCGAGCCGAACTGACGGATTATCTAATCATGGAAAACAATTTAATCAATAATATTTAAAAATTTGACAATTAACTCTAGGTCTAGACTGCTAGGACTGACTGTCTAAGAATCTCGACTCGGAACAATCCTACCGAAAATTCGATAGAACCTCCCCTAAATTACGAATATTTACCCCCTGTAAAATGGGTCCAGGACCTGCCAGAAAACATTTCAAATTTCCAACAATTTATTATTTTAACGGGAGTCGGGTCACCAAGACTTCTTTATTTTCCCGATTCCACCACACATCACAAATCACGACTAATGGCAGTCTGACAATTAATTATTTTAACTCACAATATTTTTTTAATGTTCAACACAATTCAATAAACACATAAATTTTACCAATGAATTCTAGAATCAACGGGCCAGAGAATTACTGAGACGCTTGATCGCTTGGTCGACTCGCCTCCAGTTGCCGAAGTCCGATCGACGATCCGAACGCACCAACAGACTCGAAATGACGCACTGATGACGATCCCAGCTTCTGATCTTCTGATCCGACCCCGATCATCCGGAAAGATTTACGAACGATCTCGGCCGTCGATTTTCAAATGGAGTCCGATCGCCACGAAACCGGTGCCATTGGAAAGCTTGAGCTGAGGAGAGTCCGTATATGCCCTCCGATCGACCATAGCTCGCCGGAACTCGCTGTAAAAGCCTGAAAACTCCGGTTGCCACCCATTCTCTCTCCACCGCGAACTTCCAACTCTGGCCACCATTTGCGACACCATCACCGCCAAAATGAACCTCAGGACGAGGGGAGTCGATCGCCACCAAGAATGACTCTGCGTCGGGAGCATGCAGTGGCAAGGAAGCTACTGCCACTTCTCGCTCCCACGCTCACCATTAATTCTGCCGACACGTGAGCTCGCCGTTGATGGCCGCACCGGCCATGGATGTGACCCAAGGTCTGAAGGTCCTCCTCTCTCTCCCTGATCTCTTCTCCTTTTCTTTCTTCTCCTTAACGCCTTTTGGTCCCCAAACTTTTCTTCTTTACCATTTAGTCCTTCAACTTCTTTAATTACCAACAATTTCGTCCAGCAAAATTTCTGATTAACCCTTTAACTTTTCTTTAACTTTTCAATTAAGCCGCTAACTATTTAATTTGGGTCAAATCAGAATTATTGAAAATATATAATTACTTATTTACCCTTGCTTTTTAAATATAAAATTACCAAAATATCCTTACCAACATATTTAATTACAAAAATACCAAACATACAAATTTTCATTAAAACCCCATATTAATAAAATTATATTTTAGATCCTTATTCCAAAATAAATTTTTAATTTAATCCTAACATAATTAATTTAATTAATCAATTTGCTAAATATTTTTCAAATAAACTTAACACCATTTGCTAATTAAAATTTATCATTCCCCGATAATTCTTTTATAAAAATATTATTTATTAATTCTTTCATAACTCTCAAATATAGAATTTTAATTCATATATTCATTTTGGAGAAAATTGAATAATCGAAAATATAATTTTTTTTCCAAAGAATTTACTTAATTAATTTCTTAAAAACCAAACTAATTGGATATAGAAAATAACTTATTTTTCTAGCATTAAAATTCTATTTACATCATCACAATTAAATCAAATAAAAATAAAGTAAAATTAATTTAAATAAGAACTCGTGTATTAATTATTACTAATATTATTATTATTAAAGAAAAATTCCGGATATTACAACTAGTAGAAAAGATCGATTGTTGTTTGAATGGGTGTATGATATATTGGATTAGAGATATTAACTTAGTGAATTGTAAGATTTGTGGCCATCTAAGATTCAAGAAACCGCATGGAGCCTCAAATAAAAGATAAAAAAGAAGTGTGGCATATAAAAATATGTATTATTTTCCTTTGACCCCTAGATTGTATACATCAAATACTACTGCGAAGGATATGAGGTGGCATGCAGAGCATGATATTGAAAAATGGGTTATGCGCCATCCGTCTGATTCACCGACTTAGAAGCATTTCAATGAGATGCATCCAACTTTAAAGCTCAAGTTGAAATGCTAGATTGCATTTTTGCACAAACGGTTTTCAACCATATGGTCAGTCAGGGCAGTAGTACTCTTCATGGCCAGTAATAGTGACCCCGTATAATCTGCCTCTGTGGTTATATATA
The DNA here is from genome assembly GCF_019578655.1 of Ricinus communis. Lineage (NCBI taxonomy): Eukaryota > Viridiplantae > Streptophyta > Magnoliopsida > Malpighiales > Euphorbiaceae > Ricinus > Ricinus communis. The sequence goes on from NC_063259.1 coordinate 707,121, forward strand.
AAGGAACAATACATGTTTTTGTCTATATTGGTTCCGGGCCTGAGAAATTCAAAGGATAAGCTTAATGGATTTTTATAACCACTGATTGCAGAGTTGAAATAGTTGTGGGAGGTAGGTGTATGGACTTATGACATTTCAAGGAGACATAATTTTTATATGCGAGCTGCACTGATGTGGACTATTAGTGACTTTCTTACATACTCAATGTTGTCAGGTTGGAGAACTGCTGAACGGTTAGCATGGACAACTCTGAAGCTTTTACTCTTAAGTTCAGTGAAAAATAATCATGGTTTGACAACCATTGAAAATTTTTGTCAGCTGATCATCCATTTCATAAGAAAAAAAATGGCTTTTACTGAGAATAAGATAACTAGGATAGAACCCCCGCCCATTCGGTTTGGGCATTAAATTTTGCAAGAATTAAAGGACTTGGGACTAAAAATAGTTACTGAACATGGTGCAGAAGAAGTCAATGGCATAATATGTAAAACATGTGGTTGGAGGAAAAGAAGCATTTTTTGGGATTTGCCCTATTGGAGTCCTAATATGATTCACCACAATTTGGATGTCATGCATATGAACAAGAATGTGTTTGATAATGTCTTCAATACTGTAATGAATATTCCAGAAAAATTTAAAGACACTTACAAGTCTAGAGAGGAGCATAATGATTACTGTCGGCACCCTAAACTGAAGCATTATGCAATAGGAAAGTACCCAAAAGCGACTTACACGCTTGACAAGTGTGTAAAGGAAGTAATGTGTGACTGTGTTAAGAGTCTTAGATTTCCCTACAGTTATGTGTCTAATATGGCTCGATATGTTGACATGCAAAAGCTGAACTTGTTTGGGATGAAAAGCCATGACTATCACATATTTATGTAGAGGTCAATTCTAATTGCTTTCCGTGAATTACTCCTTACAAGTGTTTGGAAAGCTCTCACCAAACTAAGTCTATTCTTCAAAGAACTGACAGTTAATGCCATAAGTATTGATGATATGTTGTGATTGGAGAGAGACATTCATGTTATTCTATGTAAGTTAGAATAAATTTTCCCTCCATGCTTCTTTAATTCCGTGAAATATTTATCGGTCCATCTGGCTTATGAAGCAAGACTTGTTAGGCCGGTTTAATACAAATGGATGTATCCTTTTGAGATGTACTTTTAAAAGATAAAAAACAATGTCAAAAACTAAGCAAAGGTTGAAGGGTCAATATGCAATCCTTACTAAGTAGAAGAGGCACCCTTATTTTGTTCTTACTAATTTTTAGGACTATATGACCATAAAATATAGAAATGTGCCTCAAAATGATGATAGGTATGTAGACATTATGGAAAATGAGGATGAGAAGAGACGAAGAGTATAATGTCGCTCGTAGTTACATATTACTTAATTACTCTGAATGCCAACCTTATATACAGTAAATAGAACTATTCACCTTAAAAAGTTACAATTTCTTCTTTTTATTTCTTACTTACTAATTGTAGTTACAATTGTGAAAGGTTGTATGTCGAATAATTAAAAATGAGGCAACCAAATATATCCAGTCAGTAGGTGGATACTAAACTTGAAAATGAGTTTGCAGATTGGTTCAAAAGTTATATGAGTTTTTTTTACATAGTACTTCATAATACAACTAAGCTTTTAATCCTCGTTTGGCAATAATTGGAAATCCCTTTCAATTGTAGGCAACTGATAATGAAACAAAACAGCTAATAAAGGATTTATCAAGGGGGTCCCTTCAGATCAGTCGTTACCTATCCGGGGTATTTTATTAATGGGTTTAGATTTCACAGAGTTGGGCACATTTAACAATGAATAGTGGAGTGTGCTTACGAGGTTCAAGTTACAGTATGGATGAGAGTAATTATTATGGCCGATTATTAGAAGTTCTACAGTTGGAGCACTGGGGGTTGCTAATTACGAAGATTGTACTATTTAAGTGTGACTGGTTTAACCCGACACCGAATTTGACCTGATATGGAATTTGGATACAAAGGTGCATACCCAATACAAGTTTGTCAATGTAAACCATAAGCGCGAGTTTAATCAGTATGAACCATTTATACTTTCAATTCAGAAAAATCATGTATATTATTGCACATATTCGAGCTTACGTTGGGACAAGGGTGACTAGTCAGTGGTTTGCAAAATAAAAGCGAGATCTGATGTGGATGTTCTAGAGACTATATATAAAAATCCACCAGCTCTAACACCACCATTTCAGGAGGATCAGTTGAACGTATAAATGCCGGTACAGTTAGACAAAGACTGGACATCTTTAAATGATGTGGATGATGGGATAATAGAACTTGGGGATAAAACTGGAAGCAATGACGATGACTTAAAACTTGATTTGGAAATAGAAAACCAGAATGAAGAGTTAAATAATAGTAATACTTAGGCATATAAGTTGTTTTTTTTTTTATAATTAACTCAGATGTATTATAAATTTTATTTATTTTATGCTATATTTACATTAACTACTTTATATATTAATTTAAGTTTATCATTAATGTTGTTTAAATAAAATGATGTTTGCAATATTGGAAAAAATAAAATAATTCAAATGTCAAATAGATGTCCTTATAAAGACCATCGCAGACGGCCTACTCCACCATCCTTACCCTCTATTATGGAGACATTCCATACACATTCTTCTACACCTACCTCTACCTCTAAACCCAGTTCGAGATAATTGTTGCCTTTACCATCCTTTGCTACACCCACAGATTTATTCACCTTCAACTATTATTCCACCACCCACCATTAGTTCACCACTCACTAATCTTTCACCTCCCATTACACTCGTGGCACCACCCGAGGGGACCTCACTTGTCGGATCATCATCAAGGAGTTCGAAGCACCAGATAAGGACTGAGAATGATAGGTAATATAATTTATTATTTTGTTAATATTGATAATTACTATAAATACATTCAATATTCTTGCCTAAACTAACTGCATTAAATTTTCTGTATACAGGCTGGTGCCCTCTGATCTATGCTCGGCGAGGCCCACAAAGATCTTCAAGAATGACATAGAGCGCGAGAGGTACATGTGGTGATTCATGTCTAAGGCAATGAAGGATTCATACTTCACGGAGTGAAAGGTAATAAATATTATAATTGTTCAGTACTTTATTATTTAAAAGTGATTAATATTAATATTTTCTTTATTTTGTTTGTATTTGTAGAAATTTTTCACTTGGGACTCGAGGTACGAGGACCAGCTCCAACTAGCTTGGGATAGGCAAGTAACTGAGAAATACCATGACATGGTATCCAGCTAGAAAAGGAGCGGGAAGTGGCCTCGATGTATCGCAGAGGAAACCTAGTCCTACTCTACTAGAAGAGACCCGAGGTAAAGGCAGCCTTTGAGGCCCACAACAAGAACCGTCTCAATGAGGTTATCGGCCCTGGTACAAACCCTGCTCATCAAACTGCTGGGTCAAGGTCGACTATCGACCACCGGCAGGCATTGGTAAGAATGAATATGTTATACTTTATTTACAAGTATTAATTTAATTTGTAACAAATAATGAATTTTAATCTAATCATCCTCTTTTATTCAAGACAGGGAGTTGGTGTTGCGAGCCTACCGCTTTTAAGTTGTTTTGCCGGTTGCACAGCAAGACGATAGCCAGTTCATCGACAACAAATCCTAGCATATTGTTGTAAGTCACTTGTAACATATTAAAAAATTTCAATTAATATTCCTCCTATTTCAATTTCATATGATAATTAATTTTAATTTTTGTCCATTACAGGATACTATTGAGGCATGGACAGCTGTTGCTTCTCAGCCTAGCGAGGGTTCTTCTAATCTTCCACCGGTTGACATGTCGCAGCTATTCATCGACATCATCGGTAGGGAGAAGAAGCAGCGCATATACGGGCTGGGTTCAGAGGCATCCACCTTCATCCAGCCCGTAGCTCTGGCAACTCTAGCAGCCTCTAATCGATCACGGGAGGCGCTCAAATGCGAGATATAAGCGGAAGCCAATTCAGGAGTACAACACCCGCATAACAGATCTCGAGTGGACGATGCAGTACATAGTTCATATGCTTGGTGATGGCTTCATTCCAACAACTGTGACTACTCCTCCAGCTGGTGCATCTATGACTGCTACCCCGACTCCTCTAGCTCGGGACCATGGTGACTCCTCGTCCACTAGCTTCGATTAGAGACTTTTCTGTTTATACTTCACATTATTATTTTTGTATAGTATTTTGACTTTGCATTTTTTGTATATAATTATTTATATTTTTCAATTTCATAATTCTTGTTTCTATTTCTATTTATAAAATATGCTAATTAAATTAAAGATTTAAAATTACTAATTAATTTTTTATAAAAAATTAATACTTATATTTAGCGACAGCTATTAAATAAATATTTTTTTAAAAATAGAAAAGATAACGACGGATTGGCGACGACTTTTTATTAAAATAAAAATAAATATAACAACGATTAGCGATGAGATTAAATAATAAATTTTTTAATTTTACTATTTAGCGACATAATACTGACGGTTTATTTACGACTCGTTTTTCTGACAATTTAACGACGACACCATTTGTCGATAAATGAAGATACGACGCTTCATAGGCTACACCTTTAATGACGGCTGACTTAGGCTATGGCAACGGCAATTGTCATCACAACATATACCGACGGATACTATAGGCGTCATTAAATATGTAGCGACCCCATTTATATCGATGGGTGAAGACCATCACTATGTTGTCATTAATTCACTTTACCGACGCAATTTCCACTTTTACAAATAGAAACTTCCATCGCTAAACATTATTTTTTGTAGTGTTGGTCAACCTGTATTAATAATATTGTTAATCAATTTTTTTTATCATTTTGAATTTTAAACTATTTTTAATAGGATTTTCAATATTTTATATTTGTCTTTTTCTTTAATTACTCAATAGTATAATATATTATTATTCTTTATTAATTAGTCTATTATTATATTATATAAGTACTTAATATATAAAATTATACATAATTAGTGAATAATAAATATAATAAATACATATAAATATCACATATCTCATTCCCTCACAAGAGTAATGCCATTTCTTTACTCATTAGAGTAATTTCTTTTATTTTCTTTTAACATATTAAAAATAAACTTGCTTTTATAAATCATGAGAAACAATAAAACTCAAAAATACTATTTTATTAGTTTTATTTAAAAACAAGAGATAAAATATAAATTCTTTTTAAAAAAATTATGAAAGCAATAAATTTCAACTTGTAATATAATAACTATAATAAAAAGTAAGATTCTACTTGTCATTGTCCTTATATGGTAACCACCCATTAAGCGCTCCCATGACGATTATTCCCATTTCTGTCCTCATTGGAATTATTTTTATTGTATCCTTTAAATATTAAAGATCTACTTGCTTTCATATAATACTAAAAAATTTGAAAGTCAAGCTCAATGAATTAAATAAGACTATACTTTTCCATTTTTCTTGTATAAAAAGCAATAAACAAAATGTGAAGAATTAAAAAAGAAAAGTAAAACTACAATTTCTTTTAGGCTTGAAATTGTTGACTTGGGCCAGGTTGCTTTGACTTGTTAGGTATGGGAAAAAGGGTCATTTTACCCCCTAAATTTGTTCTAGAGGATCAAATAAGGCATAAATAAGCTTTTAGATTAAGAAAAGGAAACCATGAGTTTGTTTAAATTGAATCATTTGAGTCCAATCTACATGCATATATGCACTAGATGCCTATGTGAAATTTCTCTTTTTTAAATACTAGTGTTCTAAATCTGATATAAAAAAATATCTAGCAGTGTTTCCTCGAAACTAAAATTTCATTTTTTATTTAATTTTAATTTTATGTTTTTCTTTTTCAAGTTTCAAAGATTGATTGATTAGGATTTTAAAGAATCAGTTGTGTTTCAAAACTTAACTGATAATTCAAAGAGGCTGAAAGGAAAGAGGTCTGACTTGAAAGAGTGGAGAACAATGTTATGTACTAGTTTAGCTTGCCCTACTTCTTGCGTTGAGCAAAAATGGTGGCGGGGCGGAGACATCAATTTGCTATTAACTCTTAAAAAGAGTAAAAAAATTTATTTATTTTTAGATTTGTTATATTTTTTATTTTTGAAGAGTGATTGATTATTTATTTATTTATTTATTTTATATAGATTTTCATATCTAAATATGAGATCTTTAAAAACAATAATCTATAAAAAATTTAATAAATTAAACCTAGGGATATGTATTTCACAGCCTCAAGATTGGAGTCAGATGAGCCAATTTGGACAAGCTCATGGCATTATTTGATCCAAAAGCTTATTTCTGCCTTATTTGATCTCTTGGAACAAGTTCGAGGAGCAAAATAACCATTTGTCTCTATGAAATGGGTTGCAACTGATAATTCAACAACTCCCTCCAAATAAACAAAGGAAATAGCATTGGCATGTTCTAAAAAGTTTGAAAATTATTATTAAAAAGATTTGGCCATTATTTGATTATTTTATAACTTCAACTTTAATCCACATCTTCATTTCCTTCATTTTATTTTCTTCTCTCTGTCTCCGTCTCTCTCTATCTAGAGCAGATGAACCAAATGGGTCTTATTAGAAATGGGATTTATGTAGTTCTCATCATCATCATTTTGAATCATCTTGGGTTCATAGCTGCAGCATCCCTTAAGCAGAAGAAGATCAACTTCACATATGAAAGTTTTCCAATGCATAATCTAAATTTCTTGAAATTTGAAGGGAATTCGACCATCTACAATCAAGCTCTTCAGTTAACTCCAGAGACTCTCAATAAAGCATTCCTTCAGACTCACTACAACAAGTCTGGCAGGATTACGTATCCTCATCCCTTCAGGCTCTGGTCATCATCAGGAGGTGATCAGAACAGCATACTGGCATCCTTCAACACTAGTTTCCTGATCAATATTTATCGGGAACCAGAATGGGATGCGGGTCATGGGTTGGCTTTCATTATAGCTCCGAATTACAGCATCCCCGATGCAAGTTTTGGGCAGTGGCTTGGCCTCACAAATTCATCCACGGATGGTAGCCCTGACAATCACATCCTAGCAATTGAATTTGATACGCAGAAGCAAGATGGTATTGATGAAATTGATGGAGACCATGTTGGGTTCAATACCAACTCTGTCAGATCAAAACAGTCTGCCTCACTTGATAAACACAACATCACACTATCTCCTCCGCCCCCAGGTGCTAACTACAGCGTCTGGATTGACTACAATGGCGCAGCTAAAATCCTGGAGGTTTACATAGTGAATGAAGGAAATGCTAAGCCACAAGAACCTATTCTGAGGGAGAGCATAAACCTGAAGGACTACCTGAAACAGGAATCCTACTTCGGGTTCGCTGCTTCCACAGGTGATCCAGAGATAGAGTTAAATTGTGTGCTGAAATGGAGATTGGAGATTGATGACATCCCAAAGGAAGAATCGGATGACAAACTTGGAATGAAGATTGGTGTTGGGCTTGGTGTTTCAGGAGGAACAATATTAGCAATATTGGCAGTGTGTGCATGTGTTTATCATGCAAGGAAGAGAAGGTCATCAGAATCAGAATCAGGATCAGGAGCAGGAGTAGTAGAAGATTTGAAAAGGTTGCCTGGAATGCCAAGGGAATTCAAGTACAAGGAATTGAAGAATGCAACTAACAAGTTTGATGAGAGTATGAAGCTAGGAGAAGGTGGATTTGGAATTGTTTACAAAGGTGTTCTTTATGATAAAAATCATACTAGTGCTACTGAAATTGCTGTCAAGAAATTCTCCAGAGACAACATCAAAGGCAAAGATGATTTCCTTGCTGAACTCACAATCATTCACCGTCTTCGCCACAAGAATCTTGTCCGCTTAGTTGGTAATACTTTTATTTATTTACTTATTCATTTTTGAGTTACAAGTAAAACTAGTTCAAATTGAAGCAGTAGGTGCATGTCTCAATTTGAACTAGTCTTATTTTAAATTCTTTTTTTCTAATTTTGAAAATAACTTTTGAAGGAAGGGATTTTCTAAAAACTGATTTTACAAAAAACAAAAATGTTTCAAATCTGGGCATATCCTATCAATGATAGATAAAAAGTTATCTCATAAATAATATTATATGTTTTATTCCTTGATAACTTCAAAACTTAATTGCAAATTGCAAGTGATAGAGGTGCCATTACAAGGATTTCTGGGTGGTTGGCCAGCCTAATAGTCAATAAAAACCAACTGACTTTTTTCTTTTCTTTTCTTTTCTTTTTTCTTTTTCTTTTTTGGGTTACAAAATAATAATACCAACTGAATTCTCAAGATAGTGTCCTCCTGCATTCTTTTATTTCCTTCTCATTTTCCCTTTTACTTTAGGATCCCCTTTCTACATTCAATTTTTTTATTGAGCCTGGTGTGGAATCACCATCATTACACATGAATTCTTAGTATGGCTGCTGGTCTAGCGATCCCTCCTAGCCGCCGCCTAGAGTGCAGCCTGCCTGCTGAAGACCGTAACATAAGTAACTCAGTGCTCCATACGGGGGAAATGAAAGCAGAATTCGTTCGGATCCTCCCACATGTTCAATCTTTTTTTAGCGGTTAAGGAAAACAAGTTGTAGTTCATTCCCTTTTTGTACTCTTTCTTTGTTTTCTTTTCCCACTTGCAGATTATATTAATATCTTCAAATTGGTTTCAATTCAGATTCAAATAATCAATAATGAAACGAAATTACTAGTTCTATCCTTGCCCTTTGCCATAATTCACCAGAAATATATGCTGGACTTTTGGTGAGAGTTCAAAGAAAAAATATCATAAATAAAAAAAATAAAAGTCTTATGGTGGTTTATTTTGAATGTTATTTCTTAGGAGTTGAAAAGAAAAAAGTATAAATAGATAGAAGAAAAGGGATTTGATCATTTTGCTTCTTCCTTACTTGCACTGAACATGAACTTGAAAAGAACTGCCATATCCGCAGGGGCTGGAATCTGCCCTCAGATTATATGTGAAGGCCAAGTTGATTTTCTTTTTCTGCAATGCTTTGTTTTTTTTCCTTTGTCAAAAGAAGATTTCAGTTCTTATGAACAATGCATTCTTTTCAGGATGGTGCTATTAGAAAGGGAAGCTTCTTTTAGTTTATGATTTCATGCCAAATGGAAGTCTAGAGAAGCATCTATACGAGGCTCCACAGCAAGACAAGCTGAACTGGAGTCGCCGGTGCAAGGTGCTAACTGGGGTAGCTTCTGCATTGCATTACCTGCATGCTGAGTATGATCAGACAGTCATTCATCGAGACCTCAAAGCTAGCAATATCCTGCTTGATAAGGATTTTAATGCTCGGTTAGGCGATTTTGGCCTTGCCAGAGCCCTTGAGAATGAAAAGAACTCCTATGCTGAACTAGGATTAGGGGGAGTTCCAGGTACCATAGGATACGTCGCTCCGGAATGCTTTCATACGGGAAGGGCTACCCGGGAATCTGATGTGTTTGGTTTTGGAGCAGTAGTTCTTGAAGTTGTGTGTGGCAAAGGTCCTGGAATGAAGATTCATCACAACCAGCATCTTTATTCCTTGGTTGATTGGGTTTGGATGTTACACCGCGAAGGGCGCATTTTAGAAGCTGTTGATGAGAGACTTGAGAATGATTATGTGAAAGATGAAGCAAATAGGCTTTTAATTCTAGGGTTGGCATGCTCACATCCTATTGATAGCGAAAGACCTAAAGCACAAGCCATTGTCCAAATTCTATCTGGAGCTTTGGCAGCTCCCCATGTGCCTCCATTTAAGCCTGTGTTCATGTGGCCTTCCTTAGCTAACATGGGAGACACTCATAGCTCACTCTCATTGTCTGGAATCTCATTGTCCTCTCAAAATAGTGGTGGCAGAATACAAAGTGATTCCAAAATTCAGAGGATATCATCTAATCTCCCAGTTTAGAGATGCACATAGCTAAACCATGGAGTTCTACTTCTACACAAGGTAGCGAGTGATCCTTTTTTCACACTTCTTCAACTGAGATTGGTTTCTGTAAAATACCCATTTGTTTTATACTTCTAATAACCTTAAGCATCATTAGGTTATTAAAACTTGTAATTATTTTGCTAGACAAATTGGAGTTGGACTTAAGCTGATTAGATGTGTTTATCATGTGAAAGTTAGACCCAAATAGAAGTAACTGATCTTGTAAGCTTGCAGTGTGATGCATCAAAACTGTAGAAAATAATATTAGAAAGAGTGACTTCACATTTATGCTATCTTCTTCTCAAGAACATTTTTAGTCTTTGTTCTCTTTGCAGATTTCATATCTCAGAATAGACTAGACTAGAACCATCTCTAATTTCATATTTCTTCTATCTTTCGTTTCAAATTCTAGCAGCAGTATCAAAGCCTCTATATCCTACTACGGGTCTGTGAGGCAAATATAGAAAAATCATTCCTGGAGGAGAGAAAAAGAGAGCAAAAACCAGGAAGAGGGCTCAAAAAGAGATTAAAAAGTTGTTAAGAAGATCAGAGTGAATACTCTTTCAGAAGTTTGAAGGCAAAACTTTTTTTATTAATGAAGAGTCATTTGTGACCTGAAAACGCTCTTAGCAATATAATTGATTACCAAGCTTCAAGCATAAGAGCAAAGGCGTCTGAAGAGAAAGCTGAAGGTGCTTTCCAAGCAATGCACAAGAAATAAAAAGGAGTCGTAAACCAAGTATAACAAGACATACTGAGGGAACAAGACAGGAAAGGGCAATGAAGCTTCAAAAGGAGCTGCCAAGAAAGTTAGTTCCCTTGAGGGTTTTCGGTTTTCCAAGAAAGATAACCATGCTGAGAACAATTATTGGTTTAAAGATAAAGAGAAGCCTCAATATTTAGTAACAAAAGAGAGACTTCTCCCGTTTGTACTCTCTTTCTCTTAAAAAGATCTAGTCTTATTCTCTACATATTTAATATCTCAGAAAAGACCAGACCAGAACTAATTCCATAATTCTTTTCAGATTACAACATGGGCTACCACAAAAATTCGAGCATTTTTGTATATCAGTCTCATTATTGCAGTACTTGAAATGTACATTTGTTTGTAATTGAGGTGCACAATTCTTAGGGTTTGTTATTTTGTTGTGGTTTGGCTGGCAGTAGTTCAATAGTCATAGAGGAAAAGGTTATGGTTCTAGAGGTAAGACATGTAATAGAATGCACATGAATTTTCTGCGCCACTAATGTACAAGTAATGTGAGTTGTATAGTCATGAACTTTCAATAGTGAATTTCAAAGGGAAAGGACTGAATATGTCAACTGTACCTTGTGAATTTTAATATCCAAACAGCTTGAAAGATGAAAAACTTCCACCAGTATCTGGAGATTTCAGCTTCGGATCAGTCCTGCAAAACTATAAATTACCATGTTTCATAAAATATGTGGAGAACTTACCCTTCAACTAAAGAAAATCTCCAATAAGCCAAGGCATCTTGTTGCTATGACTGCAGGAAGGTGTAAAATTAAGCCTTACAGGCACAGAGCTTAATTACAGAAGAGCAAATAGATGTCAGGGAAATCGAGTTCTCATTGATCTGCGCAAATTCATGTACAAATTAAATCCAGTCACAGAAATAGGAAGTTTGCCTAGACTGAAAGAACAAACTAATCTCAGGAAGAAACTTCAAGCAAACCAAATTTCAGTAAGAACTTCTTTTCATTACAATCCAGCATCTCATTTAAGCTACAATCTACTTTCTTCTGTTTCAAGAGTCTGTGCCGTGACTCCAGTGTCTTCTTCAAACTGTGCTGAAAGAAGTTGGGGTAGGCAGCAGCTTCATCAATTGTTCTCCCCATTATGTCGACCAAGAACTTGATCCTAGGTTCCAAAGAATTTCTAATGCTCTTGATCAGAATTGGAGGATAACCAGTCACCATAACAGCTATTTGTCTATCCTGAAATCCACATCTCTTTAAATAAGCAAGATTGGGTTGAAGGATTTTGTTCACATCTCTACACAGAACTTCAGGGAAGTTCATGACTACTGTTTGAAGATTCAACTCTGTCAGGCCAACTGACTTCAGGAACTCTGAAGTAGGCCGCAACCTTTTGTCAACACTGTAACCCATAATGAAGGGGTGCTTCACAAGCACTTTACCAATCATTCCATCTCCACTAAGGCCGAGACCAGCAAGAAATTGCACAATCTCTGTGAGCTTGGATTCAATACTGTAGCTGATGAGCCTTGGATTAAGCAATATGATCTTACCAAGTTGCTTTTCAGAAATTCCTAGTGCCTGTAAGAATGCCAAAAGGGGACAGAGCTTCTCTTCAAGACTATGAGACAGTATGTGAGGGAACTTGGTTATAGCAGAAGCAACATCATGTGGTCTTGTAGCCAGCGTAGAAAGACACTCAACCATTGGAATGAGTTTCTCGTTGAGGCCAAGTGTAAGGATTTTGGGGCACTTTGAAATGACACAAGGGAGCTTTCTCTCTTGGATTCCAACACTTTTGAGATAACTCCAATTTTCAGATGCTCTTTCTCTTTGCAGACCCTCAAGGCGCTTGCACTTTCTGAACATTTCATGAATGCTCTTATCATCAAAACCTTTATCCCTGAAAAACCACGTGAGGCTACTCCCATTTGAACAAGTGCTGGCCATTTCCATATCACCTGACAAGAAATAAACAAAGCACATCAAGGTCGAGCTAAGCTAGCAACTAATGCAAATAAATGTCCAAAGAGAGAGAGAGGGCTAGAATTCCAATTAGCTTCGACAGAAATCATAAACAGCAATCATTACTCATCAGACTGATAAAAAAAACATTACCCATTTCAACATTTTGCACACAGGTGTTTACATTAATATGGGAATTGAAGTGAAATTGAATAGCATAACAATGATGTGTCCTGAATTTAGGTAACCAAATAAAATTAAAATAAGAAACCCAAAAATAAAATTTGCAAGGAAGTGATAGAATCAGAAATTGTACCTGATGTGAAAAGGAAAGAGAAAATGGACAGCAAGAACCTGAAGCGTCTCTAATTTGAAATAAGCGTAAGCATAAGAATGGCACTGCAAAAACAGAGAAAAGAAGGAAAAGGCCTTATCTTCTCTTTAAAAACCCAGCTTCTCAGTCGCTCTCTATATGATTTTTCACTTAATGGATAAAAAGACCATCTTGCCCTTGTCTTTTAGCCTCTTAATCAACTAGCACTAGCAGGCAGGACTGCCTCGGTGGACAAAACCCTAACCTTACCCTTAACCTAAAACCCTCTGTTTTTTTTTTTTTTCTTTTGTGAAAGAGATCAGCAATCTATCAATGGATTCAGTGTGGAAGCTGATGAGAATGAAACCCAATTCCGTTACAGAAATTGTAAGGTGTTTCAGCTCAATAAGAGAAACAAGAGGCAGTTTCAGTTTGAATGGTGAAAGAGACGATGCATCAAATGTTGATAATTCACCTCCTCACCCCATTCCTAACAGGCCCTTAAGAGGCCAAACTTCTTTCAACCAGTCTCAATCTCAATCTCCAAGAATTCCCAGAAGAAATACCAATCAAAATCATCTGTCTAGTGATGATTTTCTCGAGAAATTCAAGCTCAACAAGCGTAATCACAAGGATGAAATCCCTCATCAAATAAATAATCATACTTCTAAGGATGAAAACATCAATAAATCTTCACCACCGCCTCCTCCTCCAGACGCCAATGATATCTTCAACAAGATGAAAGAAACAGGGCTCATACCAAATGCAGTTGCAATGCTTGATGGGCTATGCAAAGATGGTCTTGTTCAAGAAGCTATGAAGCTCTTTGGTCTAATGCGCCAGAAAGGTACTATCCCTGAGGTTGTTGTTTACACTGCTGTTGTTGATGGGTTTTGTAAAGCACATAAAACAGACGATGCCAAAAGAATTTTCAAGAAAATGATCGATAATGGCATCACTCCCAATGCTTTTAGCTATACTGTGACGATTCAAGGATTGTGTAAATGTAATGCGGTTGATGATGCTGTTGATTTCTGTTTCCAAATGCTGGATGCTGGTCACTCTCCCAATGTTACTACTTTTGTTGGTTTGGTTGATGGGTTGTGTCGAGAGAAAGGCGTTGATGAAGCTCAGAATGTTATTGAAGATTTGCGAAAAAAAGGGTTTTACATTAACGGTAAAGCTATTAGAGAATTCTTAGATAAAAATGCACCTTTATCTTCTGATCTTTCTCAAGCTATCTTTGGAAAGAAACCATCACAAATGCCTTTTTGATCTTATAATTTCTTGCTATCTACTGCACATTGTAAGTGTTTTCTCTGCTCACTTCGGTTCCAATCATTTATCTTCATCAATGCAAGCCCTCTTTCTTAACTTTTTCTCTTTAATATATGTCTCAACTTTTGATCCTGTTAAGAGCTAGTTGTGGTGTCTCTTTTATGAATTGTAGGATACTTCCTTGAAGCAATTCTATCTTTGTGGTGTTATGGAAGTAGAATGCTATATTTGATTAGTAAAAGTACTTATTACTAAGCATAGTCGCCAGCTGGGTAATGTAAAGTAGCACACTTGCAAGGTGTAGCTAATTAGTAACTGTAGGGTTGTAACGAGGTCAAAGATATCATTATAGAAAGAATTCTGCACTGTTGTGGTGTCAGCATATGTGGGGCTTTTCATGTAGTAATCTATCTTGGTGGTTGTTTTCTTTTGTGCAGCCTGGTACTGATTTAGAGTACCTATTTTTGATTACTAAAGTTTGATTCTATATCACCAAGCATTGTTGCAGATGGGTTTAGACCAAAGTAGCATTAGCTAATTAGTAAATTCATTGGTGCGATCAGATGAAGGTAGTTAACATGATCTCAATAATGGTGATAATATGACACTGGTGTTGTTTGATTTCGTATTACCATTTATTGGAATGATTCGAAGAAAACGATGGTACATACTAATTGCCATCACAAGGAGTTGATTTGATAGTTGCTGTGACTCTTTCAAGATAATAATTGAGGCGAATTCTGTTTTCGGCTTCCACATGTCGCCTGTTGTTCTTTTCTCAATCTTTGCACTTATATATAAATTTAAATTAACTACGACTATTTAAGCAACAAGAATAAACATTGGTAATAAACCTGGATTGTCTAGCATGCAGCAATATAATCAATAAGTTATCTGCTCTGGATAACATTTTATTGCTTGTGAATGTGGTTAACATTGTTCAACATAGCTTATAAAAGCTTAATGATTAATTGATTTCTTCATCTTTTTGTGATGATCTTGCACTGCATTATATTCCTGAATGGTATTTTCTGAATATGTGAGTTATGGAACAATGCAAATACCTGATTCTTTCAGGTCATCTAGAGATCTGCATAAAATTTTGATCAATGTTTTCCCCATCCCATCAAATTAAGGTTTGAACACATGGGAGTGATCTTTCTCTAGAAGTTGCTACTGGTTCGAGTTTGGTTTTGATCACAAGCGACTTTAGTTGATCTTACGAATTTGTAGAGACAATCTTTTGTAAGTTTGTTGAGATCCAAAATCACTTTTGGTGCTCATGTAAGTGTGGTAAGCAGCATGCGAGCTGGGGTGCTCTCTAGCTAATTCATTTTGATTGTGATGATGGAATTCCGGGATAAATAGGAACTGAAGGTCTAGTCCAGGGATTTGAAGCTCCGACTTAAGAAAGCAGATGTACATGTTGAAATGAGCCCTTGAAAGCCGGCTGTGGGTTAGGCAACCCCTCCATCTAGATAGAGCTTTCTACCCTGTTCATAACGAGGATCATTAGAGCTTAACAGTGGGAGGATGCGAGAGATTTTGCATTCTTGTTATTACTTAGTAACATGCAGGACTTGTTCTTATGCTCCCTAAAAGTGCCTTCTGTGCCCTTAAGTTTAGTTAGTTTATTTTTTTTCTTTTGTGTTAGAGGGCCGGATTAAGACTTACAAATTGACTAAATAAAGACTCTTTTCTTCTGTTAAATGCACAGGTAATTTCAATTGTGTAAATTCACCTGTAAGCATGAATGCTTGCTTAGGTTTCAATGCCTGAATGGTGCTTGGTTTTATGCCATTTATGCATATATGATCATTTCTATCTGTTCTTGTTTTGTTTTGGTAATTATCTCTAAAGCATGCAACTCCAGCTGTGTGGAATCAAAGTATCATTTCAATGCCAGAATGGTACTTAACCATCAATCCGCCGGTAAAGTTCGAAGGCGGAGTGGGAATGTTTGTTGTGTGACAATGAGTTTTAATATTCCCTGCCATTAATTCTCCTTCCCCTTTACTGATTTTCATTCAGTAACGGCACGGTGTAGGTGTCGAACCTCGCATGTAGGCTTGCCTTGATTCTCATACAAATAAATAACTTCATTCTCTATAAAAGATGGAAGCATCAATTCTCATTGATATGAGAATCTCGTTCTTGTTCTTGAAAATTTTCTAGAGAATCTCAATTTTCTTATGAACCAAACTTCCCATTAAAGCTCATTAGAAATTAAAATATTTAAAAATAAAGTTCTCACAATTTTACCCCTTTCATTTATTATTTCTTATCTGTTTATTGCAATTAAATTTTATATTTTTTACTGTACTTAAATTTGATATTTACTTATCTCAATTGAATTGAACGATAAATATTTATTAATAGATTATATATATTATGTTTATGAATTAATTATATATTTATATCTTTATGCTAAACTTATCATATCTTATATAATAATTATATTAGTTATTTTTATTCAAATTATTATAATTTCTAACATAAATTAAATAGTTAATAGAGTATATATGCTAAATATTGTCTATTCATGTTAATTTATAGATCAAATATAAATATAATAACTATCCTAGTATATATAAAAGTAGACGTTTTGATAATGAAGCTGTCCAGTTTCGAACAGTTTCGGTTCCAACTGATTCCAATCAATTTTTAAAAAATAAAAAATAATATATACTTTTTACGAATTAGAATTAAATTAGATTACTTCAGTTTCAATTGATGAGAAACCAATCTTAAAATTCGTAACTTCTTTTTATTTAGCTAAATATAAAGTTTTTGACGTGACATGTGAAATAGCTCGGCTACAAGTAAGTTCATGTTGGAATTTTAAATGATATTTTAAATTGTAAAAATTATAAAATTCGTTGTTGATTGTGTAAAAATTAAAGGTAATGTTAAATTGGACAAAAATGCCGAAGGTGACGATTTGTTTTGCAAATAATAATAATAATAAACTGAATGAAAAGTTGATAAAGTACATGGCAAGTGCAGAGCACGTGGTCAGTTATTATGAAGACTGAAGAGAGATGCATTTCCTCATGCTCTCATGTCCATCGTCAACTCATCTCCTAATTCTTTATCCTCTCTACAAAGATCTTTAAGATTTGGTCGGCATTTCTTAATTAGTATGCTCTTCTTCCTCTTTTTGTTCTCTATCTTCACATTCAATTACATTATACTAAGTCAGTCAATCTTGTCTTAATTTTTTTTAATACTATTCTACTTAATTAATCATTACATTTCTCATTGTTTTATTAAATAAAGAAAACTCAAACTCAAATCAAAATATACACACCTACCATCATGAATAATATCTCATGTTCTTTTAGATAGTTAACTTCTCATTTTCATATAAAAAGATACCGACAACTTTGAGCTTGCATCAAGGAGTCAATCATGGAGCAATTTGAGCATCTCTTTTTATGGTTATGTGAAAAGAGGTGTTTAAAGTATGCATTAAGAAAGTTTAAAAATGAAAAAAAATAATTGATCTAATAATGTGTACCATCCTGAAATTTCTTTGAATCAAGCACGTTTAATTTTGAAATTTCTATAACTCTACAGCCAAACAACCAAAAAGTGTCTCATGTGATTAGTTTCAACTCTTTACATATATGTTATCAGCTATTCTCCATTCAATTTTGGTGTGCAATTCGATTCATTTATGTATTCTTGTACTTTAGAGTGTTGTTATCTTAGAAGCCTGCCAGAAGCCGCTCTTTATGCAGGCATTCTATTTTTGTCCCGGCATCCACATTCCGCCCTCGTCGAACCGTTTCTCTAAGTCAAACAGTCACACTTGAATATATAGTTTTTTATATTAAAATATTTTTGAGATAGTATTTTACCATTTGTAAGGATCATATTTAATATGCTTTAAATTATTTTAGATTATTAAATAAAAAAAAGACTATATTATATATTAATAATTTAATTTTTAAAAAGACCTACTTTAGGGTAATGATAACGTAAGAGTAGTTTAATTAAGGAGCGGGTAGACATGTAAGTTAATTAAGTAATTTCATAATAAGGAAACCGGCAACAAATATTATTCAGTTGTATAATTTTATCAAATTATAAAATTAGGAACCTTAATTTGTAATTAAATAACCAACCATATACATTAATTTATATATATTGAAAAATCACTAGTAAACCATAGTACTGCTCCATGTTATTATATTCTTTTTTTATTATTTTTTAAAGATTGATTAGGATCCATGGAGAATGTGGAGTCGGTGCCGGCCCTTAACTCTTGCTGAATGATGCACACAGACCTTCAATTTTAATTTTCTGTTCAAATATTATTCAAACACATTACTATTATTATTATTATTCTAAATTGAAGTCAAATTATATTATATAGTTTGTTAGAATTGAACGTTGGATTTCAAAAAGTTAGTTAAATTAGTTGTTCTATAAATAGAGGTCTCCTTCCTTTCAACCTCTCCGAACATCAACTTCATCTTTTCTGACTCCGACTACTTTTTTCTGATCCTTAAACCCTAAACCATCGTGAAAAAAAAAAAAAGTAAAACCCGAAACCGAACCCTTTCTTTTTATTGATATAAAACAATTGTTGTTCCAAGCAAATTGAGAGAGAGGGAGAGGAAGAAGCAGAAAAATGATAGCAGTAATGTATTCCGAATCACAAATATGCATGGCTACAATCATATTTTACACATGCATACTCATTCCACTGCGTAAAATCAAGGAGGCCCTCTTCAGTTTCTTCTTCATTTACAGTCATCGTGATGAAGAGACGATGGCTGACTACTCAATGAGTAGTGGAATTAGGTGCATTAATGGGGTAGCAGCAGCAAGGTTCGGAGAGTTGCAGAGATGCGGCAGTGGCAGTGATGAGAATTTATGCTGCATCTGTCTAGTGGAGTTTGAGGAGGGAGATGAGGTTAGCCAGGTGTCGAGGTGCATGCATCTCTTTCATTTGGATTGCATTGCTAAATGGCTCCAACGCCATAACTTTACCTGCCCACTCTGCAGATCCCTTGTGTTCTTTCATTAATCGCCTGATTTACTGTTTCCAAGCATGTCATCCATTGTTACGGACCATTTTCTTTTTATTATATACTTTTATAATTTGGTCTTCCTGTCCTATTATTATGTTTAAAGCTATTGATTATTAACACAACCAATTCCACACTAAAATTGCACTCTCTCCAAATTAAAATTTTATTATCTAATAAATATATATTTCAGATTTTTATTACTTATATTAAGTTAACAACATTACAACGAACATCTATAGGTGGCCAGCAGTAGGTATATCTGACTTAATAATATTGGAAACTAAATCTTTTATTATTTAATTCTTTTTTTATTAATTTCTTAAAATCTATTTGTAGAGAATTTGTGGTTTATTATGCTATTTTCTAAAAAGTAAGTTTTTTTCTTATAAAAAAAGAAAAAAAAAAAAGAAATGGAAACAAGCTAAGAATAATACAAAAGACAAAAGTTAAAATAAGCCTTAAAAGCAATGTCAATCAGGAAATAAATAAACAATCACTTCTATGATAGATTTGATAATGGTCAGTGGAATTGATACCATTCTACTACAATGTAATATCGTTTTTGTTTTGATATGAATGAAATAAAAATTAATTTAAAATTATATATATTTAAATTTGTATAAAATTAATATAGTTAAATTAAATTTTAATAAATAAATAAAATTTTAAATAAATTATATATTAATTTTGTCAATATACTCAACTTTATTATGTCTATTTTATTTTTTTCGCATATATTTTTCTCAAATTAAATATATTTTTTATTACAATTCAATAAAAGTTTTGGTTTCATGTCTCGTACCTAGACTAAAATCTAAATGGATAATCATTATTCCGTTTGAAATTAAAATTAAAAAAAAAATAAAAATACTTCCTGAATTTATACTAAAGTTAATCTGAATTAAACCATAACCGTCCAGAATTTGAATTGGTATGATTTCCCTTTTAATGAATTAAAACCATGATAATATCTATTTAATTATATTTCAAAAGTAACCTTAATATTACGAGCCTCTTCAGAAAAATTATCTGCCGAAACAACTTCTTTTTTGAATGATTTCAAGTAAATGAACACTGCAATCTTTATGCATAATTGCATGAATGGTGCCCTACATAATAGCAATTAGAATCAGGAGGTAGACTTATGTCAACATACTGTATTTATATTAATCGGTTAATATTTTGTTCCCTTTTGTAATCTATAACTATAAATAAGAGAAAAGCATCTGCTATAGGTGTGTTCTTTTTGTGTCATTAATCAATTTTCTTCTTTTATTATTTGTTTCTCTTCATGGTATCAGAGCGGTTAGCTCGATCCAGATTTTTCTAAAGAAACATTCGAATTCTTAAAACATAATGGCAGAAACAGGAGATTCAAATACAATAACCATTACTGCTGATTCTTCAAACAACAGCCAAAAAATAAATCATTCACAAAACAATGGTTCACTAGGAATGCATCTTATTTCTATTCTCTTGAATGAAAATAATTACATACCTTGGAGTAGATCCATAAAACTAGCTCTTGGAACTAAAGATAAACTCGGTTACATCAATGATGAGATTGCAGAACCAGCATCAACTACTAAGGAATATAAAATGTGGAAGAAAACTAATTGTCTCGTAGCTACTTGGATTTTGAATTCTATTTTAAAGGAACATGCAAAGGGATTCATCTATTGCAGCTCTGCTAAGGATCTATGGGAAGAAATACAAGAAAGGCCTAGAGAAAATAATGATCCTCTGGAATATCGAGTTTAGAGAGAAATTAACAATCTCAAATAAGGTAATCTGTCTGTGTCTCTCTACTATACCAAATTGAAGAAATTATAGGATGAAACGAGTAGTATGGTGCCTATATCTCAAAAGAAGGGGGTCTGCGTTCACTATTAAGCCTACGCCCGTCCATTCCTTTCAAGCTTGATCCCGCCCTTAGACTCGTTACGCTGTTCTACTGAACTCGTCCTTCCCAAAAGGAATAAGAAATCAGTTGGTTCATGAGCTGGGCTTCAACGCTGCTGGAATCCCTTGTGCCATCCCCGCTTCTTACTCTTTGATCTCTCATCTCTTACGATATAGTTGGAAATTTCGTCATTGCATTATCCTCTGTGCCGGCTCTATGATGACGAGAGAAGTCCTCTGCATCGAATATGGTATAGACAGGGCAATTCGACTCCTCTAAGCTCATGTTCTCTCTCTCTGCCTCCCGCTTTCCTTGTCAGACAACCTTGACCGCTATCTCCTTGATACTTTCCTATCATATTCTTGGTTGCACTAGCATGAGAAGGAGTAGTTGTTATTGTTAGGACTCATACTTTAGCTAGGGACTAACTAGTCGTTAGGCCCGAGCGGTAACTCATTGATCTATCCGAAGTGGGTGGGGCTATCGCCTTTCCCTTGCAAGCGTAACCCCCGACATCGTGGTATGCGATAGGGGATGGGAAGTGGGAGGGTGTGGGTGGTAAGCGCGAGCTTTCTTCACGGTGTGCATTCTATTATCCGAGCGTCACGTGGCGTTCGGCGCTATTGCTTTCTTTCCTTAGCTAGCTAGCTTCTTTGGTGGCTAGCTTGCTACCCGACCAAAAGGCCCGATATGACAACCTCTTTCCGGTTCTAGACCAAGCCCCTTCCCTTTTTAGAGAAGAGTTCATTTCTTTCACCGCCTTCCCGGAATCAAGGTTTCACGATGAGCGAGCATGAAGCTCATTCCCAATCCCCAGTGTCAACAAGGCTGGGAGCGGATTGCGTCGTAACATCGGAGCATTAGACCATATTTGGTTAAACTTAGATAATGGGTCCTTACGGTCCGGACGAAAACATACTACCGGAGGATCTAAGAAAGTTTATAAGGGGACATAATAGTCCAACGGCATCTTAGAATACCACTTCACGTACTCACAATAAGAAAGTACCCAATGTTTTAATTGCAACTTCTCGGTGAGGAATATGATTATACTGGATGCAACTGTGATTGTATTGGATGCCATTGTGATTGTATTGGATGCCATTGTGATATTATGAAACAAATAAATGTTATAATAAACAGGAGTAGAGTGATGCAATTCCTCATGGGACTTAATGATACTTTTGAACATGTTCGAGGCAATTTATTGTTGCTAGATCCATTACCTAGTGTTAATAAGATCCATTCTATGGTCTTAAGGGATGAAAGGTAGAAAGTTGTTTATAATAGCGCTCCTAATAATACAGAAGTTGTTGCTGCAATGGTTGCAAGGGGTGCTAATTTGAAATCTAAAAATATAGAGAACATAATTAAGAAGGATGTTAATAAGTATTGTACTCATTGCAAGAAGAATGGCCATTTAAGAGAAGAATGTTTTAAACTAATTGGCTATCCTGATTGGATGAAAGAAAAATTTAATTAGCAAAAGAATAAGAAGGGCAATTGGAATAGAACTCAAAATAGATTTGCTACTCATATTAGTATGCCAGAAGCTGACAATCCTTTTGAAGAAGAAATTGCCAATTCTACTTTCAAAAATCCTGAACTCAGCAACATGATATGTAATTTGGTGCAACAAGAAATACAAAAGATGCTGAAGGGCAAGAATACCATTGAAGCAAATTTTGCTAGTACCACTGATTATGCAGGTAATATTTTATCTCAAGCTTTTTCAGCATAATGTGGTAGTAATGTTGATAAATGGATTATTGATTCTAGAGCTACTAATCACATGTCACCATCTGTTTCTCAATTCCATGATCTAACTAAAAATTTACCAAATGGTCAAAAGTCTTCTATTAGAAACACAAGATCAATTTCCTTGCATTCTAAAATGCATCTAAAACAAGTTCTTCATGTTCCTAATTTTAAATATAATTTGATGTCTATCAATAAACTTACTAAATCAGCAAATATCAAAATAACTTTCTATCCTAATGGTTGTATTTTCTAGGACCAGAATGAGAACATTCTTGCCATAGGGATAGAGAGTAAGGGGCTTTATCTTCTAGAACGTAGTAGTTTTATTTTTAATAAAGCAGAATTAAATCATGTTATTAGTTTTTGTTCTTACAGTAGGAATCTTTAGGAAGTTTTGGCTGTAAATAAGAAACCTACAGTTTGTGCAGCTAGTAAACATGTTATCAGCTTTGCCATTTGGCACTCTAGAATTGGACATGCTTCTTATTCTAAACTTGTTCATATTTCATAACTCAATGTTAAAGCAACCGATTCTGATCAAATATATCAGATCTGTCCTTTAGCTAAACAACATAGATTGCCTTTCTCTACTAGTGAGACCAAAATTGAAAAAACTTTTGAATTAATTCATATGGATCTTTAGGGACCTTACAAATAAGCATCTCTTGCAGGGGCTCATTACTTCTTGACTATTGTAGATGATTATACTAGGGCAACTTGGACTTTTCTTTTAAAAGGCAAAACACAGGTGTTTAACACTTTTGAAAACTTTTTGAACATGGTGAAAACTCAATTCACTCAACCTGTCAAAATGGTTCATACTGACAATGGGACTAAATTTATCAATTTGAATTTTATATCTCTTTTGCAAAAACATGGTATAATTCATCAGAAAACTGCTCCTTATTCTCCACAGCAAAATGGGGTAATTGAGAGAAAGCATAAACATATCTTACAAGTTACTAGGCCATCAGGTTTCAAGCTTCTTTACCAATAGATTTTTAGGGTGAGTGTGTGTTAACAACAACTTATTTGATTAATTTGTTGCCTTCTGCTGTCTTAAATGGTCAACACCTTATGAACTACTATTCTGAAAACCTCCTCCATATTCTAGATTAAGAATCTTTGGTTGTCTATGCTATGCTGTAAGTACAGAACCTCATAAGTCAAAATTTATTGCTAGATCAATCAAATATATTTTTTTAGGATATCCTCATGGACATAAAGGTTATAAATTGCTTGATCTAGAAAACAAAAGGATAATCATAAATAGAGATGTTATATTCCATGAAAATTGTTTCCCTTACAAAACAAGTCCCCCTTCTACTTCTCATTCACCATCTTTGTCCTTCAACATAGATGAAAATCGTAATGAGCAGTTAGAATATGATATTAGTAATTCTATACATTCATTTTCTATTGAGTCTTCTCTTGATGTTGCTCCTTCTGAGTCTTCCCCATCTTCCATTGAGATAGCTTCACCTACTCATTCTTTTATTCCTAGAAATATTACTCCTGGTGACCATATTTCCACTCCTCAAGTCACAACAAAAAGTGGTAGAGTGAGTAAACCTCCAAGCTGGCTCCAAGACTTTGTCATTCCTGCAAAACCCAAATTTCAAATCGGTTAACACTGCTTTTATAGGGTCAGCTTTTACACAACCCATTTTCTCATCTGCTTACTTATCCTTTCTGGCTCAAATTCACACTGACTATGAACCAACACATACTGCCAAGCTTATAAGAATGAAAAATGGTTGCAGGCTATGAATGGTTGCAGGCTATGAATAAGGAGCTTCATGCCTTAGAGAGGAATGATACCTGGGTTCTCACTACTTTACCTCCAAGTAAGAAAGCTATTGGTACAAAATGGGTTTACAAGATCAAAAGAAGAAGTGATGGCAGCATTGACAAATTCAAGGCCAGACTTGTAGCAAAGGGGTATCTTCAACTGGAAGGCATAGACTTCCATGACAGTTTTTCACCAGTGGCAAAGTTGGTTACTATAAGGCTGTTCTTAATCATTGTTATGCATTTTAATTGGCCTTTGCACCAAATTGATATAAATAATGCTTTTTACATAGTTATGTGGATGAAGAAATGTTTTTGCAGCCGCCGCTTGGTTATTCAAAAGCTAAATCTTCTGAAGTCTACAAGTTAAATAGGTCCTTATATGGGCTTAAACAGGCTTCGAGACAATGGAACATTGAATTCACCACTACTCTCTTGGAGCTTGGTTTTAAGTAATCATCTAATGATTACTGTCTGTTTATAAGACACATTGATGAACATTTTACAGCTGCAATAGTGTATGTTGATGATGTTTTACTCACTGGCAATTCAAAGGATGTCATTCAATCTGTCAAAACTTCTCTTCATTCAAAGTTCACTATCAAGGATCTTGGTTATGCTAATTATTTTCTTGGCTTAGAGATAACAAGGGGATCCACAAGTGCTTTTCTTAACCAGAGAAAATATATCCTAGACATCTTACAAGATGTAGGCTTATCAAATGCTAAGGAGGCCAATACTCTTTTGCTTTCAGGTGTTAAATTTAGTAGTTCAGATTCTGCTCTAATGGCATCTCCTGATCGCTTTCAAAGGTTGATTGGCAGGTTACTATATCTCAATTTATCCAGGCCTGATATCTCATTTTCTGTTCAATAGTTGAGTCCGTTCATGCAAGCACCAATAGAAAATCAGTGGAATGCAACCCTTCATCTTCTTAGATATCTGAAAGGGACATTCTTTCAGATTTTATTTCTCCCTGCTGGCACTTCTCTTCAGCTCATAGCCTTTTGTGATGCTGACTGGGCAGCTTGTTCAGACACTCGCAAGTCCATCACAGGTTTTTGCATCTTTCTTGGGAACTCTCTCCTTTCTTGGAAGGCCAAGAAGCAAAGCACCATCTCAAGATCTTCTACAAAAACTGGGTACCGTAGTATGTCTAATACTGTCTGTGAGCTTCAATGGATCAGTTAGTTATTACAGGATTTTGGTCTCAAGCTCAATCTTTCCATTCCTCTGTTATGTGATAATAAAGTTGTCATTCATATAGCTTCGAATCCTATTTTCCATGAATGAACCAAGCATTTGGACATTGATTGCCATCTTGTTCAGAATCAACTGAAGGCTGGTTTTCTTGTTCCCACTCATGTTCCTTCTAAACAACAAGTGGCAGACATCCTGACTAAGTGTTTACCTCAAGCACAACACCACTATCTTTGCTCCAAGTTGGGATTGGTCCCTTTACCAAACCAATCTCCAACTTGACCGGGGGTGGCGGGGTGTAAAGAAAGTTAAGCCAGCTGTATGGGATAGTCTGTTAGTTTGTTACGTATTTGTTATTTGTTCTTTTTTCCTTTCTGTTTTTTTTTTGTTATTATCTTTAAATCAGTTTTTTTGCTGTTATTTCTTTTGTTCCCTTTTGTAGACTGTAACTATAAATAAGAGAAAAGCATCTGCTATAGGTGTGTTCTTTTTGTGCCATTAATCAATTTTCTTCTTTTATTCTTTGTTTGTCTTCACTAAGCTTAGTTTTAACTAAAAAAATTCTCTAGAATTAGAAGTAGTTGAGTAGTTTATAGGATCTTATTATGATTTAAGTGATGGATTTCTTTCTATTCAAAGGATGATTTATGCATAATTGAAGAAGACCGATCAGAGACTCATGAGTTTATTATGAAATTAGAATACATTATATAAATTTCAATAAATTAAATAAATCAACATTTGAAACTTAGCTCAAGAGATAAAGAGTATTTACTATTGAGAGATAAAAGTCTTGAGCTCAAAAGCTTACCTTTATATTAGGAAAATTTTAGCCTTTATAGCAAGTATAAATGAATAGTTATCTTTCTTATATAGTTCATGGTCCATTGGGCTTTCTATAAATAAAAAAATAAATAAGAAAATTACATGGTTTATGTTATTTTATATAAAATAACATTTGTATGGCATAAAATTTTGTTCTAAAATTTACCATATTTAGTTTTTAAAGATACAGTCTTATTTTCATATATACAATTTACATTAAGTCTTTTCAAATTAATCCAATTATCATAATATATTGCTTCTCACTTTTAGCAACATTAACATCAAGAACAATAATAATAAGAATCCAACAAACATCAACTGCAGGCTCACTAATTCTGGGCAAAGATTGTAAACGAGTCAGGTCTAATAGGAAAATTGAGACAAAAAGAAAAGTGAAAAGAGGAGCAAGAGAAAATAAATGTAGATGTCTAAAAAACCATATGATAACCCAATCTCTTATTTCTAGAGAGTATCAATGCTCCTCTTTATAAGTTCTTTGCAAGTTGGTACAAGTTAATGAGAACCCATCTAGCACAAAGAATCCTACTCTAATAAGGAGTCCTGAAGATGCAAATCCCACTAGCTCAAGTAATCCTACTCCAACAAGAAATCTCAATTCAACTAGGAATATTAATCCAACAAGAAGTCCAGATGATATCAGAAGTTTAAGCAACAAAAAGAATTCTAATTCCACTAGCAATCCTAATCCAACTGGAATTCCTAATCTGGCTCACATTATAAGTTAAGGGCCAAATTCAACAAGACTTATTAGTTTAAATAAGTTTATCGGGTTTGAATAATCCAGAATGCATATCCTACTGGCTCACTCTTCCTACTCCAACAAGAAATTTTAATTTAACTAGGAATCCTAATCTAACAAGAAGTTCTGACGATATTAAGAGTTCAAGCAACAAAAAGAATTCTGATTCCACTAGAAATCCTAATCTAACTAGGAGTCTTAGTCTAATTCAAAGTCCAAGTGAGATTAGGCTTAATCAAGACAATGAGACTTTAATTTATTTTATCAACTTAATTTAATATATGGAGGCATGACCAAGTCAAGATAGGCCCAAATAATCAAATAAAATATCTTCACTCTTTATTCACTCAACTTTTGCTTCAACTTTAATAATGATCTTTTCATCTTGGGATTCACTTAAAGGTAACAAATTATTATTTTCACTTAGAGTTTTTTTAAGGCTTATATAAACTAGTACAAATTTTTATATAAATGAGTTGTTGAATATTGATTATTTGAGTAAATTTTCTTCTTTTGTTCTCTATGAACTTGATGAATTTATCAAGTGAATGCTTGATATTTTACAATTAATCTAAACTTTTATTTATACTAAACAACCTTTAATTCCTTATAATTAATATTTTTAAGTACAAGCTATTTAAGAGTTTTGTTAGGAGTTAGAGTTTTCTGTTTGATTAGGTGAACGATCCTTGGCAAAGGCATCAAATTGAATACAGGTTTGGCAAAAGTTAGCCACGTTCGTATCATTTGGTATCAGAGATTTAGCTCATTAAATCAAGTAAGTATCCTTTATTATTTTTGTTAAGTCGTTTTTCTTTAGTGTAAAAAAAAATCTCAATTTGTTATTTTTCTTCTATTTGTGATTTATTTTCTTATCTATAGTATTTCTTTTCTTGTTCATTTCGTTTTTCTTGTTATTGTTAGAGTCCAATTCGCTTTTCTTTTATTTCTTCTAGTGTTAAATTCATTCTTAACATATAAAAATCAAATCTATCATTTTCTGTATCAAATAGTTTTCCTTTTATTTTCTTAGATGTTTTAATTATGTTTTTTTTTAATTCGTTCATTAAGCTTAGTTTTTGTTATTTCCTATTGTTGTTATGTGTTTCATTGTGTTTAGGCTTAATCTTGTACATTAACTCTAGTTTTGTTTTCTTAGTTCATGTTATTGTGTATCTTATTCATTGGTAATTGAGTTGTTACAACTTTAGTTGTTTGGTAATTGATTGTTTTAGCCTTTATAAGGAGTCGATTCATATTTTATGCTAAGCATCTTAAAAATAAAGTCGAGTCTAAGCTAGCATTGGAGACTAATAGAGATGATGCAGAATAAGTAAATTTCTTTATTAAAGTCAAAATTTTAAAGACGCGATGATTGAAGATGGTGAGAAAAATAATGATTTGCTATGTTTGAGCGGATCCAAAATGGAAGAGATTGTTGTTGAAAATGAGAAAAAAATTAAGTTAGTGAAGAGTGAAGTTCTTTTGCTTGATGCCATTGAGCCAATTGAATATGTTGAGTTTATGGGCATTGGAATACCATTTATTCTAAAGTTTCTCTAACCACTTTTGTGAGAGATTTGCAGGCTGATAATGAGCTTGTATTATTTTTTAAGATTATATGTTTATTTCTTTCACAATATTCGAGCAAGATTCAAGAATGAATCTTCTCAAAGAAAGGAGGAATGATAAGAACCTATCTAGCATAAAGAATCCTACTCTAACAAGAAATCCTAATAATGTAAATCCTACTAGCTCGAGAAATCCTACTCCAATAAGAAATCCTAATCCAGTAAGAAATCCTTATGATATTAGGAATTCGAGCAATGAAATAAATTCTAGTTCCACTAGGAGTCCTAATCCAACTAGGAGTCCTAGTCTGATTTAAAGTCCTAGTGAGATTGGGCTTAATCAAGATAATGAAGCTTAAGTTCATTTTATCAACTTAATTCAACATATAGAGGCATGATCAAGTCAAGATATGCCCAAAATAATCAAGCCAAGGTATTTGGAGTCCAATACTTAAGAATGGGCCGCATATCACATGTTACTTTAGCCTGACCTCACTTGAGCTTTGAGTCGAACTAGGCTCTTAATTGTATTAGGATTTCTTTTGTCGCTTGAACTCCTAACATCATTAAGACTCTGATAGGAAATCATCATCTTAGCAACCACACACCCCAATAACTAATGAGTTATGATACATATGGAATGCAAGAAAACACCCTCCAATCAAGATGATTCCAAAACCAAGGATCTCCTCAGGTGAAGATAGGAAAAACTAGTTCCAACAATGAAACTAGCACTTGAATTCAACTCCAAACGCCACAAACCAAGTATGATTTGATAAGTTATGAATCAAACACAATATTTTGGTTAGAGAACGCCACAAACTAAAAATAGTTTGATAAGTTCAAAGTTCATGCAAGAACTTAAGCAAAAACACTCACAAAGAGCAAACAAAGATTATCATTCAAAATTCTATCTTTACAAATGGATTTGGCTTTGATATTTATAGCCAAAACAAGACAAAGAAACCTAAATGGATGTCTTTTGAGCTTCCCCACGTTTTTCCCTTTAATTTCCCTTAAAACTTATTAAAAGTGGCTGTTTTTACATTGATGTCACTCATTTTTGTAACTCCCAAATGACAACTAATTATGTGCATCCATTTTGTAACTCCAAATTATGACTAATTATGTGCATCTATTTTGTAACTCTAAAAGACAAACTAATCACACCATAACTTAAGAAAAACCTAATAAAATGAAAATAAAAAAAGGCTTTAAATGAATCTTATTGGACCTATGAGTTCAGCCCAAACTTATTGCACTAAATTGATGATTTTGGATCCTTTTTGCAATCCTAAATCTTGGACTGAGCCTTGTTGTGTTTGAACACTCCAAATGTCTTTAATTAAGCCCAACAAAGCTTCTTGCATTCTTTTGGACTTGGATCTTGTCATTGGACCTCATTGAAAGCTTAAAGGATCATTTGTAATTCTTGTCTTTATTGCATCATTCCCTCTCTCCTCGTAAGGATTCATCCTCGAATCAGCCTCATTGTCAACTTCATCACCTACATCAAATAAAGAAAGATCAGCAACATTAAAAGAAGCACTCACATTGCCATACTCACTTGGCAAATCTATCTTATAGGCATTGTCATTAATTCTTTCAAGGACTTGGAATGGCCCATCCCCTCTTGGCATTAATTTAGACTTCCTTTGGCTTGGAAATCTTTCCTTTCTCAAATGTACCCAAACCCAGTCACCCGGTTCAAATACAACTTTTTTTCTCCCCTTGTTGTGTTGCTTTTGATATTGTTGATTTCTTTTCTCTATTTGAGTACACACATTCTCATGTAAGCTTTTAACAAATTCAGCTTTTTGCTTGCCTTCAAAATTAGCCTTGTCAATGGGTAATGGCAATAAATCCATTGGAGTTAATGGATTGAACCCATATACAATCTCAAAAGGTGAACAATTTGTTGTACCATGAATACTCCTATTGTATGCAAACTCAACATGTGGCAAACATTCTTCCCAATTCTTCAAATTTCTTTGAATTATTGCCCTCAATAGTTGTGAGAGAGTCCTATTAACCACCTCCGTTTGTCCATCCGTTTGTGGATGACAAGTCGTTGAGAATAGAAGCTTTGTTCCCATCTTGCTCCAAAGTGTCTTCCAAAAGTGGCTAAGGAACTTGACATCTCTATCATTGACAATTGTCCTTGGAACCCCATGCAATCTTACAATTTCTTTGAAGAACGACCCCGCAATATGAGTTGCATCATCTGTCTTGTGGCATGGAATGAAATGTGCCATTTTGCTAAACCTGTCAACAACAACAAAAATAGAATCTTTCCCTCCCCTTGACCTAGGTAATCCTAGAACAAAGTCCATAGAAATGTCTACCCAAGGTTCATTAGGTATGGGAAGTGAAGTATACAACCCATGAGGCATCACTTTAGATTTAGCTTGTTTACAAGTGATGCATCTCTCACATATTTTTTGAACATCTCTTTTCATTTGTGGTCAAAAGAAATGATTTTCTAAAACATCTAAAGTCTTTCTCACACCAAAGTGCCCCATCAAACCCCCACCATGTGCCTCCCTCACAAGCAACTCTCTTAAAGAAGATTGAGGCACGCATAACTTATTTTCTTTAAAAAGAAAACCATCATGTCTATAGAACTTGTCAAACCCCCCTCTCTCACATGCCCTATATACATTAGCAAAATCATGGTCTGAATTATATAATTCCTTAATGAAGTCAAAACCCAATAATTTTGCATTAAGTGTAGAAATTAGAGCATACCTTCTAGATAGAGCATCGGCAACAACATTCTCTTTATCTTGTTTGTACTTGATGATGTATGGAAAGGATTCAATAAATTCTACCCATTTAGCATGCCTACGGCTTAGCTTCCCTTGTCCTTTGAGATATTTCAAAGACTCATGGTCGGTGTGTATAATGAATTCCTTATACCAAAGATAGTGCTGCCATGTCTCTAAAACTCTTACCAAAGCATAAAACTCTTTGTCATAAGTTGGGTAGTTTAGACTTGCTCCACTTAGCTTCTCACTAAAGAACGCAATTGGTCTTCCTTCTTGCATCAAGACTCCACCAATACCTATTCCACTTGCATCACACTCAACCTCAAAGGTTTTAGCAAAGTCAGTGCAAAGCAAGTAAAGGTGCTTGAACTAAGTTTTTCTTTTAGCAAGTTAAAAGCATCATCTTGTTCTTTTCCCCACTTGAAACCCACATTCTTTTTAATGCATTCAGTTAAAGGTGCGAATTGTAGAGAAATCCTTAATGAATCTCCTATAAAAGCTAGCAAGACCATGAAAACTCCTAACATCATGCACACTAGTAGGTTTTGTCCACTCTCTAATTACTTTTACTTTTTCTTGATCAACATGAATTCCCTTGTCATTAACAATATATCCAAGAAAAATCATTTCATTAGTGCAAAAGTGCATTTCTTAAGATTAGCATATAATGTCTCTTGCCTTAACACATCAAAAACCGGCTTTAAGTGTATTACATGCTCATCTAAAGATTTGCTATACACAAGAATATCATCAAAATAAACCACTACAAACTTTCCAAATGAAAGCGCGAAACATGATTCATCAATCGCATAAAAGTACTTGGAGCATTAATTAAACCAAACGGCATGACTAACCACTCATATAATCCATGTTTTGTTTTGAAAGCGGTTTTCCATTCATCACCCTCACGCATTCTTATTTGATGATATCCAGATTTTAAATCCACTTTAGAAAACACACAAGCACCGTGCAATTCATCCAACATGTCATCTAGCCTAGGTATAGGATGGCGATACTTTACCGTTATTTTGTTGACGGCACGACAATCAACACACATCCCCCATGAACCATCTTTCTTAGGCACTAAAATTACAGGAACTGCACAAGGACTCATGCTTTCTCTTACGTACCCCTTATCCATAAGCTCACTCACTTGCCTTTGGATTTCTTTTGTCTCCTCGAGGTTGTATCTATATGCTGGCCTATTAGGTATGCTTGCACCCGGAATGAAATCAATTTGATGTTCAATTTCTCGAATTGGTGGTAATCCTTTAGGCACATCTTCGGGAAATAGCTCTTCATATTCCTGCAAAAGCTCAAGAACAACACAAGGCAAATCCTTATTAAGATCATTAGAAATCATCAAAACTTCCTTGTACATGAGTATAAGTAAGGGCTGCCTCAAGGTTAGTGTTCTCCTCACATCACTTGGCTTTGCATACACATTCATCTTTCTTTCACTCTCATCTCCCTTGTTTTCTCTCACCTTGTATTTCCCATTACACTCACTTTTACCACTTACCTCACCTTTTTCTTTTTTCACTATTTCTTGCTCCCTCCCCTGATATTCCCCATATGAAGATTCAAGCTCTTCATATTGTTGTTTAATTCTCACTTGATCATCAAAAATGGCCTTGGGAGGTAATGGTCCAAGATTGAACTTTTGTCCATCAATAGTCAAGGAATATCGATTCTTGAACCCATCATAAATCACACGCCTATCATATTGCCAAGGTCTTCCCAATAAAACATGTCCGGCATACATGGGAACCACATCACAAAGCACCTCATCCTTATATCTCCCAATGGAAAAAAGAAATTAGCACTTGTTTATTTACCTTCACAACACCACTATCATTCAACCATTGCAACTTGTAAGGCCTTGGGTGTTTGGTAGTTAGTAATTTCAATTTCTCCACAAGCAAAGTACTAGCAACATTAGTACAACTTCCGCTATCAACAATCATGTTACACAATTTATTAGCAATTAAACAATGAATATGAAAAAAATTCTCACGCTGCTCTCCATGTTCATCGTGTTTACATTGCAAACTAAGTGTGCGTTGTACTACTAACACATCCCCTTTAGCATACTCAACATCACTAACATCCTCTAAAGTTGGCATGCCATCATTCTCATCATCATTTTCATTTTCACTTTCAGATTCAACAATTCCATCTCTAACAATCATGGTCCTCTTATTAGGGCAATCACGTGCATAATGACCATGTCCAAGACACTTAAAACACTTCAAGCTTCTAGATTGATTAGCTTGATTCTCAACTTTGTTTTTGCTGCCTATTTCATTTTTATTCTTATTCTCATCCACTTTAGGCTTAGCAAATTTATCATCCTTTTTACTCCAATTCGATTTCCAATTAGAAGAACTAGAACTCGAATTAAGTTTAGAATCAAACTTACTTGCACCTTTTCGCTTGAGTTGCCTTTCAATTTTCATGGCCACATTCACCATGTCCTCAAGCTCCACATAATGTTGCAACTCCACAAGATCAGCAATATTCTTATTTAGACCATTCAAGAATCTTTCCATGGTGGCCTCTCTATCCTCCTCCATATTTGCTTTAATCATAGCCATTTCCATTTCTTTGTGGTACTCCTCCACACTCATGGTTCCTTGCCTTAGAGTTTGCAATCGTTGATGCAAATCTCTATAGTAATAGTTAGGAATGAACCTCTTCCTCATGATGCGTTTCATCTCCATCCATGACTCTATGGGTCTTTCTCCATTTCATCTCCTTTCCCTACACAATTGATGCCACCAAACACTAGCGTAATCACAAAACTCAACGGCAGCAAGTTTTACCTTTTTCTCCTCCGAATAGTTATGGCATTCGAAGATCATCTCCATCTTTTGCTCCCATTCCAAGTAGACATCAGGATCATTCTTTCCTTAAAAGGAAGGAATTTTCATTTTGATGCTGCCTAGGTTGCGATCTACACCATCTTGCCTTGATCTCCTATTGTGTCTCCTAGGATGGTCATCTCCACCAAAAGTGGTTGCTTGGTCATCCTCCAAATCATCTTCGGCATCATAATCCTCTTGTTCAAAGGCTAGTTGCCTTTCTCTTCTAGGCTCGTTTTGAATTCTTGTAATAGTTTCACCTTGCCTTCTCACACTTTCAACAACATCATCCATTCGCCTATACATTCTTTCAAACTCTTTTTGCATTGCTTGCAAAGTTTGCTCAATGGATGCTCCAACACTACTTGAAACTTGTTCTTTTGACATTGCGCAAAAAACCTAAAAAATAAGTTAGTATAGCCTCACAAAAACACTCGCTCGCGTGTGTCTCTCAATTAAAATGTCACACCGCTCGTGTTTCACTCAAAGTTTTAGCTTTTCTCGATGCTAGTCTCACCACTATTGCCTTTTACCTCTCTTACTTTTGCTTTAGGTTCTTAGATGAACTAATAACCTAAACAAACCAAATTAGATTATGGCAATTCAATGGAGTGAAAAGAAAAAAAAGGTTGGTCTAGATTAAGTTGTTAGGTAAGGCCAAATTTAAAGTAGCTAGACACAAGAAAGCAATAAAATAAAATAATAGAATAGGATTTCTATGCTGTCCAAACTTTCTTTTTTTTTTTATCTTCTGATTCTTTTTTTTTAATGATAATAACACAAGTGAAAAGAAATTATGAACAACACAATTTTTTTTTAGCAAGGGACAACGAAGTTTTACTTTATGAGCACAAAGGTGTAAACTTTGAAAAGAAAGAGTACTTAGAAGGAAAAATACTGAAACAAGAAGAATTCGGCACAAAAAAAATAAAGAAGATGAGAAACTTTAATAACACACAAAACACAAAGATAAGCAAACCTCAACTTGAAGCAAGCTCTGATATCAAATGATAGGAAATCATCATCTTAGCAACCACACACCTCAATAACTAATGAGTTATGATACATATGGAATGCAAGAAAACACCCTCCAATCAAGATGATTCCAAAACCTAAGGATCTCCTCAAGTGAAGATAGGAGAAACTAGTTCCAACAATGAAACTAGCACTTGAATTCAACTCCAAACGCCACAAACCAAGTATGATTTGATAAGTTATGAATCAAACACAAGATTTTGGTTAGAGAACGCCACAAACTAAAAATAGTTTGATAAGTTCAAAGTTCATGCAAGAACTTAAGCAAAAACACTCACAAAGAGCAAACAAAGATTATCATTCAAAATTCTATCCTAACAATCATGGTCCTCTTATTAGGGCAATCACGTGCATAATGACCATGTCCAAGACACTTAAAACACTTCAAGCTTCTAGATTGATTAGCTTGATTCTCAACTTTGTTTTTGCTACCTATTTCATTTTTATTCTTATTCTCATCCACTTTAGGCTTAGCAAATTTATCATCCTTTTTACTCCAATTCGATTTCCAATTAGAAGAACTAGAACTCGAATTAAGTTTAGAATCAAACTTACTTGCACCTTTTCGCTTGAGTTGCCTTTCAATTTTCATGGCCACATTCTCCTTATTGGATTAGGATTCTTAGTTGAATTAAGATTCCTTGTTGGAGTAGGATTCCTTGGCTAGTAAGATTTGCATCATTAGTATTCCTTATTAGAGTAGGATTCCTTGTGCTAGATGGATTCTTATCGCAAGTCCTCTTGGTAGTGGGTGTTGCAATTTTTTTTATTGTTTTGACATCTGATTTTTTATTACTTAGGCCATATTTGTATTTTAAGTGTTTGTTGAAATGCTTATCTATACCTTTAGCCTTAATTTGAATTAATATGAGAAAAAAGGCTAGTTATATAGGCATATATCAAATGTTACATACCTTCACATTGTAACTGTAAGACAAATGAATATGTATAAAAATATAAAGTGGTGAAAGAAGATACAATGTTCAAACAGGAACAAAGGATGGTTAGTTTTTACATGTCTATGTTTTATCTTCCATTTCATTACCTATTATTTCCTCTTCATTATTTATAGTTCAATATCTATTGAACTCGTGAGGGCTTCCTTTAGAAATATGAACCCATGTGTCCTATGTCTCTTTAATATATAGATTAATATGTGCTTTTCCATTTCATCCACTCTTTTTTTTTATATTTAATAACTTTGAGCTTCAAAATTTAGATTGCCACTAATACTAAAATTAGTAACGGATTACATCCATCACTACAGGGGATGAATCTTTTGGTAAGTGATGGACTTACTATAAAAATATTATGTCGTAATGTGATCCTCACTAATCACTCTAGAACGAGTTGCGCTACTTACCCATACTTCTGGAAACGTATTGAAACAAGTATTTGCCATTAGGTTCTCCATTATGGTATTTAATAACTACTTACCTCTTATAATACTTGCATATAAATATGGATAAGTATGTTTCTCATGTGAAATGTGCTTAGCACCACAAGGCTTATCCTAAAAGGGGCTATATAAGTAAAACCTCTTTATAGTCATACAATTAGGACTAAATAAAATTTATGACTATGAGGAGATTATAACTTAATAAAGGTTTGAGTATTAAAAAATTTCTTTGGACCTAATATTTAATCTTGTTGATGAGATGATAGAAATTAGATATAGAATACGTTAATATCACATTATATTATACAAATAAGATTAATGAGATAAAATAATACTACAGTAAGATAAAATATAGTATAACAAATATTTTTTAATGTTATATATATAAATATTACTATAGAGAGGAATATTTTCTTAAGATGACTTAAAAATGTATAACTTATTACAATAGAGAGTTTATTCTTATTTATAACTGACCCAAATTTCTCTATTACTATATAGAGATTATTCCTATATTAGAGTATCATTATATAAAAATTTTATTGTATTTGCTATTTTAAAGCAGTTTAACTAGTTAATGTTTTACTAAATTCTTACTTGATCCAACCAAAAAGGGTGTATTTAGTTTTATTAGTTGAGTCACTAAGTTTTGATCCTAAAGACACTTGAGTTGAAATTGTTTTTAATTTCATTTATGCTATGTTAGATTATTAATAGATATGTGCAAAATAAAATCTTAATACATATTGTGAATGAAGGGATGGAGTTATTTTTTTGCTTTTTTTACTCATTTTCCAATATAAATTGAAACAATGATTTGATAGAAGTATTAATATGATTTGTGAAAATTGATATTTAAATCTTAAACTCTAAGCAAAATTTTGTCTCCTTGCATTCTTATGTAAATGGATCGCATACTTGTTGTATATAGGAAGTCTATAATGGTCATCCATAATGAACAAGTTAGCCCAAGCTACAACCCTCATCTCTTATATGTTTGACTTTCTATTCTTTTGATTTTTTGTTAATTTTCTTTTTACAACCCTATTATAGTTCACCAAAGGAGTCAAAAGCGCACCATGGTCTCCTGCAAAAGAAAAGGAAGAGACTTCTGTACTTGTATTTTATTTGGGCATGAATCATTATCAACAAGAAATAATCTTTTGAGCTTTTGCTTATAATCTTTGTACTATCAAGTTGAAGTACCTTATGTTGTTCCAGATATTGTTAACATTTTCATTTGTTTATTATCAAAATGCATACATAAAAAAATTATACAACAAAACAATAATAAAACTTGAGAATTTTGCATTTCGTGTACAAATAAGAATAATCAAAGATAATGATTATAAAAAAAATGTATTTTAGATAGGCCTAATTGCAAATTTGATCCCTACCTTTAGCGTATTTTTGCTTTCTAACATGACTTTTTAATTTTGGCAAATCGAATCACCGTCTACTCAAAATTTATAATTCGATACACCAGCTAATATTCTAGTATTTTTTTTCCATCATGTCCTGCCAGGCCCTTAGGTGGTTAGGAACATGTCAAAATGAAGCGACACATTAGATACATATTATGTTACAACCATATGTTGCGTTTAGGGGATTAAACGGTACGATTTGACACATTCCTGATTTGAAACCCTTAATACATAATTTCTTCTTCTATAGAAGCTTAGTAACAGTCGGTAACCTTAAAATAAACAATAAGAACTTCGAGCTAGAGAACATGTCAACGACAAGCCTTCATACTTCAAACTCAATACTATCAAGCAGCCGTGCTTCTTACACGAGCTCAGTTCTTTTAATATCATGTAGAGGGCATGAACTTGAAGCTAATCTCTTGATTTCCATGATTGATGACAACCCAACACGGAGATTTTTTCAATGTCATGTTAGAAAGGTAGTATGTTGGGTGTTTTACAATTTGTATTTGCTAATTCTTTTTTATTTTTTTAAGCATTTTGTGGAAGTAACTTGTGTTTTTATCTTCGATTGAAGCATGATGACTTGTGGTTTTTTTGAATAGGTTGATCCCGACCTTCCACCATTTTAAAAGAGTTGCTTTATGAGGCTAAAGGCACAAAAGGATACAGTATAAAAGTAATTAAGGTGCAAAACTTCAATGGAGAGTTGTTAGTTGAGAAATTTACAATCAAGGATGCTGAATTAGATTTAAAATATGAAAACCATAACAAAACTATGACTAGGACTAATGAGCTCTCCATCAATAATGCTGAAATAGAAAGAAAGATTAGGAAACTCTAACTGAAGAAGAAGCAATTAAGGATTGATAATAGAATTTTGAAAGAGAAACTCAGAACAATGAAATTATTTAATCATGTTATGTTAGTACTAGTTATTGGTTTAATGATGGTTGTAATCTCATCTTGTTTGAAAAAGAATGATAGTGAAAAAATTGAAAAGCTTATGTTGAAATAGTTCATTTTATGGTTATTAAGATAATAGTAAGTTATGATAGTATGTTAAGGCATATATTATTTTGTGGTGTATTCGAATGTGTATGTCATTGTGGCTTACCAATTGAATAATTTGATTCTGTTAATGAAATGTGTTTGACATTGCTACAAGTAAAGCAAATCTCATTAATGTCATTTGATAAATAGAATATCCAAAAAATATGAATATGGTATATGCATAATAAGATGTTAATCAAATCCTAGGACCTCTTCAATTACATACAACAATAACTATTAACGGTCTAAAATAAAATAATAAAATAAATTATTTATTTTCTTCAATTGGCATTGCTTTCTTGAGTGCCCATATGGCCTCGAACTTTAGTTGACACATTTGATGATATTTGGAATATAATCACTACAACAGTCCTTCAACCTCTAGAGGTTTTGCCACCCCTCCCTCCTCTTCCACTGGATGTAGAAGTTGCCAAGGGCTGTAAAGACACTGTATGTACTACCAAGGGCTGTGAAGATACTGTGTGTCTTGCATAAGATGATGCAGTCCTATGTGAAGCAGCCCTTGCAACTCTAACTGTTGAATGAACTACTTTTACCTTCTTTTGCTCTGACATTTATAGATGAACATAATACAAAAATCACACAATAATACACAACAAACTATAGAGGTTAGGAGGTAGTGAGATCATTTTACCCTCATGTAAATGTTGCTTGTTTCCTCAAATATTCTAACTCCATACCCTTTTCTGACCTACATATTATAAACAGTGCATAAATGAGTATCTATTTCATAAACTCATTACAATTTAAGTAGTTTAGTATATATACCATAGCCCTTTCCTTTTGTTGGACAACTTTTAAATGAGGATCTAACACAAAGGTTTTGTCCACTTTGTTGGTGGTTTGAATTTGGTCTTGTACTCTTGTTTGTGTAGTTGCATTTTATGTCTGACAATTGGAGGTTTTGGTTGTCTTGGAGTTTCAGTTCCACTAATGTAATACCCGAAAATTTTCTTTAATAATGATTTTATTAATAATAATTAATAAATGAGTTTTTATTTAAATTAATTTTTTTTTATTTTTATTTGGTTTAGTTTGGAATGATTAATGAAAATTTTAATGTTAGACAAATAAATGAGTTATTTTCTATATCCAATTAGTTTGATTTTTTTAAGAAATTAATTAAGTCCTTTGAGAAATAAATTATTTTTTTGGTTATTCGAAATTTTCCCAAATGCATATTTATATAAATAAAATATGTATTGGAGAATTATGGAAGAATTTGTAAAGGGTGTTTTTATAAAAGAATTTGAGAAATATTTAGCAAATTGATTATTTAATTTAATTGTGTATTAGGACTAAATTCGAAATTTATTTTGGGATGAGGATTAAAAGTATAATTTTATTATTATGGGGTTTTAATGGAAATTTGTATGTTTGATATTTTTGTAATTAAATATGTCGGTAAGGGCTTTTTGGTAATTTTATATTTAAAAGTAAGGATATATATGCAATTGTATATTTTCAATAATTATAATTTTCTCTAAATTAAATAGTTAGGGGCTTAATTAAAAGGCTAAAAAGAAGTTTGGGGGTTAATTGGAATTTTTGCAGGACGAAATTATTAGTAATTTAAAAAGTTGAGGGACCAAAAGGTAAGAAAGGAGACTTCAGGGACCAAAAGTCGATATGGAGAAGAAAGAAAAAGAAAAGAGATCGGGGAGAGAGAAGGCGCAGGGGAGAAGAGGAAAGGAGGGTTGCGGGCATCGGAGGCCGGGAGTGCTGGAATCTTGGCCGAAAAGCGGTGTGTCGGCAGCCGTGACGGCAGCAAGGAGCGGCGGAAGAGCGCGTTGAAGCAGCGACTTTCGGACGTCATTCTGGCCTTTTTCGGCGGCCTTGTCGGCTGATCTCGGTGGCGATCGGCTGCCCTCGGGGAAAGCTTCCTTTTGGCGGTGGCGGCATCGATTTTGGCGGCCGGAGGAGGGAGTTCCGGTGAGGTGTTGACAGCGGCATTTTTGGGTTTTCCGGCAAGCTTTGGACGATGGAAGGGCGTATCCCGACTCTCCTCTGCTCAAGCTTCGCAATGGCACCGGTTTTATGGCGATCAGACTCCGTTTGCAAATCGACAACCGAGATCGTGTGTAAATCGCTCCGAATGATCGGGGTTCGAATCGAAAAATCGGAAGCGGGAATCGTCATCAGCGCATCGTTTCGAGTCCGATGGTGTTTGGATCGTCGATCGGACTCCGGCGGCTGGAGGTGAGTCGACCGATTGATCAAGCGTCTCGGTAATTTTCTTTGTCCTCTTGATTTTGGAATTCTTTGATTTAATTTTATGTTTATTGATTTATGTTGAGTATTAGATGATATTTGTGAATCAAAAGTAATAGTTCGTTGGACTGCCTGCCGTAGTAGTGATTTTTGTGATGTGTGGCGAAGTCAGGAAATTAGTGAAGTCTTAAGGACCCGACTCCCATTGTATTAAATTATTGGATATTTGTAATATTTTCTAGCAGGTCTTAGACCCATTTTACGGGGGGTAAATGTCCGTGTTTTAGGGGGGTTCTGCCGAATTTTTGGTAGAATTTACACGAGTCAAGATTCTTAGACAGTCGGTCCTAGGAATCTAGACCTAGGGTTAATGGTCAATTATTTCAGCGTTATTAATTAATTATTTTCAGTGGTTAGATGATCTGTCAGTTCGGCTCGCTCCACCCGAGGCATCGGAAAAAAGCTAGGAGGTCGCCAAAGCTGTGAGTTAAAGTCATATGTCGATTATGCACGTGTCATGCATAAATTTCTGATTTGCTATCGTGATTATTTTATTACAAGTTCAAATTATTCATTTAATTATTATTCATTTGTATCATGCATTTGATACTATTCATTTATATATCATTTCCTTTATCATTGATTTTATTATTGCATGATGACACGGGATGGGACGACAGTAGAACATATTGGTTTGATGAGTGTACCGGTATAAATCCATGAATGATGGAAAAGGGGTAAAAGGGTAAATTTAAAAGGAAAGTTTAGGACTTGCCCTGGTCGAGCATCGCTCTTTGGGCTTAGTAGAGTGTGTTTGCCAGAGGTAAGGTCCCTGATCGAGCTTGCTCTCTGGGCACTGGCTTAGTTGGAAATCAAGTGTTCAGGCTGGAGGTAAGGACCATGATCGAGCTTGCTCTCTGGGTGCCAGATCTGTTGGATTAAGAGAGCCGAAAGGCTAAGACAAGTGACTAGACTGGAGGTAAGGTCCCTGATCGAGCTTCGCTCTCTAGGCGCCAGTTCTATTGGAATGAGATTAGTCGGAATGTTAGAGTTGAGATTAGTCGAGATGTCAGTAATGAGATTGATCGAGATGTTGTGTTGGGATTAGGGTTCTACTAAAGTACTCCATCCTGTTGTGTGTGAAAAATTATTTTTTTTACTTTAAGCATGGCATGACACATATGTTTTTTTACATGACTTAATGCTTATTTTAAATTTAATAAATGTATGATCGAAGTATATGTAAATATTTTTAGATATATGATTTTAACTCACTCTCGAGACTGACAGTCTCAATTTTACTATTTTTCATATCCGTGACTGTCAGTCTTCCCGCGACTCTTATCTAGTAACCCGACTCCTTCATCATCGGGTAATGTATTTGATTTAGTATGTAGATTTGTAAATTCTTAGATTCTCCGCAGTAGAAATAGTAGATATATCAGTTGAAATTTTTTGTAGTTTCGGGTCTCGCCTAATTCTTCTGGCAGACCGAATTAGTTATGTAAAATTTAACTGTTAAGATAATTGTGGCATTAATAAAATGAGATTGAGATTTATTTAAGTTAGTGAGTGTCAGGCTTACTACGGGATTCGGTGGCCTTACGCCTACCCATTCCCTAGTGCCGGTCACGAGCCCTCAGATGGGGTCGTGACAACTAAATCACCTAATTATTGCTTGACCATCCACTCTTCCCTTAGGTGGTCTACCTCGCTTAGCCTATGTATATTACAAAGTATTAGTAAAAATGAACTACACTATCAACTCAATTTGAAAACCACTGAATTTATTATTATTTCTTAAATTAGTTTTTGGAGGTCTTTCCACAGCCTTATTGATGCTATTTTTGTTGTTATGTCCTTCTTTAGGGCATTTTTTACAAGTCATTTCAATGCCTGACCTCTTGAGCTTATTTGCATTTTTTGGTTCTTCTCCAGGTGCCATCTTCTTGTTCTTCTTAGGCCTTTTTAGTATTTTTCTGAATGGTGGTGGTGTTATAGGATTTCCAGCTGCTTCAGGCCAAAGTGACACAAGTGCATATTGATATGTTTTAATATACTTTTGCACACTATAGTAAGGGTCAACAAAATCTACAAGGTCCTTTTTTATGAGTTGTATGGCTGAACATGCATGAATGCATGCGATCCCATTGATATCCCTTGCTTTATAGGTGCAACTAAATTTTTTTAATTCAACTACAAATCCATCATCCTCTACTGCCACCTGGAATTTCTCACCAGCAGCTGGTTTACTAATGCAAAGTCTGCTAATATACCTATTTTATTTTAGCTTAGCTCTAATTCTAGGACATATGCTATCTGTGACACCACTCATCTCTATCAACTTAATATGTTTCCTTTCCATAAGTGCAACCCTAGTACCCTCAAGCATGTCAATAATAGGCCTACATGTAGCTTTTACAATATATCCATTAAAGGTTTC
This sequence comes from Ricinus communis, assembly GCF_019578655.1. Lineage (NCBI taxonomy): Eukaryota > Viridiplantae > Streptophyta > Magnoliopsida > Malpighiales > Euphorbiaceae > Ricinus > Ricinus communis. Next base: position 751,436 of record NC_063259.1, read on the forward strand.
TAAAACATTATTATCTAGCATATCACGTTTAGGTACATATAAAATGTAAGCCTTACAGAACTTATGTGCATCTCTCTCTTGAAAACCCAAGTAAGCTGCTTCATTTTCCCCTTTCAGCTCCTCCAATGCACCCTTCAAAGATGCCTCATTTGTACTTTTTATAGCTCTCCAAAACATGTTCTTCAGGATCTGGCCTTTGAACTCCTTCTTCCAATTGCAGTATATGTGCCTAGCATAATTTTTGTGTTCTGTAAATGGTGCTAATTTTTATATGGCATTAGTCAAACCCTAATTGACAATAATAGCATAATTAATAAATACGTATGCAAATATAAAAAATTTAATAAATACATGAATATGGCAATTGGCACAATAAAATATTACCTTTTTGCTAGTCATTGACAAATGTCCAACTGAGACCATCAGTTATGTTGAGCATTCCCAAAAAAATTCATTTTCAGCTTCAAGTGCTGCCCAAGAGATTGGGAACATTTGATTGTTCCCATCCTTGGCAGTAGCACATAACAGGACCCCACCAAGAAAAGGTTTTAGAGAATATTTGTCGAACCCAATTATGGGTTTGCATCCTTGTAAAAACCCTTCTCTAAGTGCATTAAAACCAATAAAAACCTTTAAATACACTAGGTTCCTCAAGTAAAAAGTCAAACCTCCTTTAAAAGTCAACCCTCACCAACTCAGCCTAATATTATCTCAAACTAGCATAACAATCATGTATTGACCCTCTAAGCATCTCTAAAGCTTTCCATTTAGCTCTATATAGCTTCCACTTAACGAATCAACATCATATTTTTCGAGCACACCATCCTCTAAATTCTTTATAGACCAGTTTGGCTTTTTTTGAATCTGTTAACACATTCCCTTGTAATCTAAGCTGATGTAGCTCGTCTATGTCTGATCTCCCTGTGGCATCTATGATGGCCATAGTAAGCCTTCAATGCAAAGAACTTCTCTTTTTGAACCACATTAGCATAAAACCTCCAAGGGCAGCCTAGTACACATTTGGCTTCCAGTTGATTTATGTTGCTTATTGTTATCTATATGTTATGCCCATTTAAAATGGCATGTTGTGGGTGGCAGTTTCGAGCATGCAACCAAGTGTCTTTAGCAACTACAATACTGCAAGGCTTTTTAATCTAATTGAGAATGTGCTAACTAGTCATGAAAACTAGCACGGAGATGGGAGTCGCCACTAGGTAATTCATTGGGACACTTTTACTAATGAGTGATGTTTCTCGATTCCATAAGGAAGCTTATTGTCACGAAACTTGGGCCTAGAGGTTAGCCAAGTCGCGCGACACTTAGTTAACTTGCTGGATGAAGTCGAACTAAGTAAGCCTAGATGAGAATTGGGAGAGATTGTAGGTGAGCAAAGTAGGCAGCAGGGTTTCGGACTTGGGTAGGGTAGAGAGTTGAGAGCACTTGAGCTTTGAAAATATGGAGAGCTTTATTAAGTTTCCAACCTTCCTCTTGCATATGTTCTTGTATGTTCTTGTATGTTACAAATGATGGATGGAGGGGGTATTTATAGGCATCCCACCTCCTCAACTTGTGGCTAGGAATCATTCATCTAGAATTCTCTACACATATCACATGTACATGTCTAGAACATTCTAAAGTAGCCTACATAGGTCTAGAATATTCTAGGCTAATCTAGTATGTACAGGAATTATCCCCACTCTTCTAGAATGTTCTAGAAGTATCTACACTTTTCTAGATTATTCTAGAAGTGTCTAGACCCTTCTAGATTATTCTAGAAAGTTCTAGACTATTCTAGAGTGTTCTAGAGTACTCTAGAGAATTCTACATTATTCAAGAGTGTTCTAGGAGAATTCCATATTACTCCAGCACTCTTGGCACTATGTGTCGCATGGACAGGCCTTGCTCGCCCAAGGATGAGGCGGGCCGTGACATTCTCCCCCACTCAATCTCGCGACGTCATTGTCGCGCCTTAAGCCTTGTACTTTTGGATGTGTTCGGGGAATTTCCATAATAAATCTTCATGTTCCCACGTAACCTCGGTGTCGGGCAAATTTTTCCACTTCAACAAGTATTCGGTGTAGTTGGGAACTCCTCTTCTTCTTATCACTCTATCCGCAAGGATGCATTTAATCTCCTTATCGAACTCGGTGACAACGGCTGTTGGAGCTCTTCTAGATTCGCCACGGCTGGGGTCTTCTTTGTCTTCGTGGTATGGCTTGAGCATACTCACGCGGAAGACATTATGGATTTTTAGTCTCGAGGGCAGTTGGAGGTGGTAGGCAGCAGCGCCAACGTGTTTTACGATTGGGAACGGGCCTTCATATCGCCTTACCAAGCCTTTGTGTACTTTGCGGAGGGACTTGAACTGATTAGGTAGCAGCTTCACCATCACCAAGTCGCCAGCGCTGTATTCCTTGGGGCGTCTCTTCACGTCAGCCCACTTCTTCATGCGCTTCACTACTTTATCGAGGCATGCCCTTGTTATGTTTGCCTCTTCGTGCCATTCCCTTGCAAACTTATAGGCAGAAGGGTTGGCTCCTCCATAGCCAGCAGCAATGGCATTTGGCGTCAACAGTTGTTGTCCCATAATGACTTCGAAGGGACTCTTACCCGTGGACTCGCTCCTTTGAAGGTTATATGAGAATTGGGCTACGTCGAGCAGTTTTGCCCAATCTCGTTGGTGAGCACTAACATAGTGCCTTAGGTAGAGTTCCAGCAAAGCATATATCCTTTCCGTTTAGCCGTCGCTTAGTGGATGAAAGCTTGTGGAGAAGTTGAGGTCTGTGCCCAGCAACTTGAACAACTCTCGCCAAAACTTACTGGTAAACCGAGGGTCTCTATCGCTGATTATATTCTTCGGTAAGCTCCACAGCTTCACAATATTCTTGAAGAAGAGGCGAGCTGCCTCGTCTACCTTGCAGTCCGCCAGGGCAGGGATAAAAGTAGCATACTTGCTAAATCTATCCACGATAACCATGATACTTCCGAACCCTTCGAATTTCGGCAGGGCCACAATGAGGTCCATCGAGACACTCTCCCACGGCCTTTCAGCGACGGGAAGAGGTTCAAGTAGGCCAGCAGGCTGTTGTTGTTCCACCTTGTCTTATTGGCATACAAGGCAGGTCCGAACATAGGCCTCCACATCGTCCTTAAGTTGCGGCCAGTAGTAGTTTTGCTGGACTAACGCAAGTGTGCGAGTCATTTCGGGATGTCCAGCCCACAAAGAGTCATGGCATTCCTTCAGAATTTCTCTCCGCAGGTTTTCCCACTTCGGCACATAAACTCGATTGCCAACAGTGAGGAGAAGGCCATCTTTCTCCCAAAATCGTCGAGTTTTTCCCTCGATCGCCAGCTTGATGATGCTCTTGGCCAAAGTGTCTTGCTGCATTCCTTCCTTGATATGGCTAAGGAAGTCGCTCTTCGACGTGCTAGCAGCAATGGAAGCCAACTCCGCCTTTCTACTCAACGCATCAGCGACAATGTTGGCTTTGCCCGGCTTATATTCAAGCTTGTAGTCGAATTCGGCCAAGAAATCTTGCCAGCATGCTTGTTTGGGACTCAGCTTCTTTTGAGTCTGGAAGTAGCTTATAGCTACATTGTCCGTCAAAATAGTGAACTTGTTGCCGAGCAAGTAGTGTCTTCATGTGCGCAAGCAGTGGACGACGACAGTCATCTCCTTCTCTTGGACAGTATACCGCCTTTCTGTTTCATTGAGCTTGCGGCTTTTATAGGCGATAGGGTGCCTATCTTGCATGAGGACGCCTCCAATGGCATAGTCCGAGGCATCCATGTGCACCTCAAATGGTTTCCCGTAATCGGGCAACATCATGACTGGCTCTATTGACACGGCATCTTTCAAGGCTTGGAATGCAGCTTGGCATTCCTCACCCTAATTCCATGCCTTATTCTTCTTGAGCAGTTCTGTCAATGGGGCAGCGATGGCTGAATAGCCTTTGATGAACCGCCGATAATAGTTCACCAGCCCAAGAAAAGATCGCAACTCGGGCACCTTGGAAGGAGGTTGCCATTCTTGGATGGCTTTAACTTTTGCTGGATCCATCATTAACCTGCCATCCTTGATTCGATGGCCAAGGAACTCCACTTCTTCTCTCGCGAATGAGCATTTTTCTTGTTTCACGTATAGCTCGTGTTCGCAGAGCACTTGGAAGACTTGCTTGAGGTGTTGCACATGTTCCTCAAGACTGTTGCTATATACAATAATGTCATCTACATAAACAACCACGAACTTATCAAGAAAGGGATGGAGTACCTTGTTCATGAGTGTGTAGAAAGTGGCAGGGGCATTAGTGAGGTTGAAAGGCATGACCAAGAACTTAAAAGCTCCATATTGTGTCACGCATGCTGTCTTCGGCACGTCACCAGGTGCGATGCGGACTTGGTAGTAACCAGACTGCAAATCCAGCTTTGAGAAATATCGAGCCTTCCCTAATTGATCGAACAAGTCGGCAATCAAGGGGATTGGATACTTTTTCTTGATGGTGATCTTGTTTAAAGCCCGATAGTCAATGCACATCCGTAGCGAACTGTCCTTCTTATTTTGAAAGAGGACTGGCGCACCGTATGGGGCCTTCGATTGCTAGATATAGCCCGACTCAAGAAGGTTTTGGAGTTGCTTCCTCAACTCAGCCAGTTCCGGAGGTGCCATGCAGTAGGGTGCCATGGCATGAGGCTTTGCACTAGGCTCGAGCTCGATGTGGTGATCCACATCTCACTTTGGTGGCAACTTTTGCGGCAGCTTTGGGGGCATCACGTCCTTATATTCGTCAAGGACCGCTTCGATAGATTGTGGCAATTGTGGGGCAGATTGCTCAATATCGTACTCATCGTTGAGCTCCCTCATAGTAGCGACATAACATTCCCCATTCTTGAGACCCCGCTTGAATTGCAAGGCAGAAATCACAGCAGGTTTGGATCTCGCCATGCTCTTCAAGGGGATCACTCGAAGCTTGGAAGCGTCGAGGATCACTAGAGAGCTCATGGAAGGGACCGGAATGGCATAGACTTTGTAGAAGAATGCTAGACCAAAGACAGTTTTAAAATCATCCATAGGCACAACAGTAAAGTCTAGCGTACCTTGCCAATCACCAACTTGCACCTTCACATTTTCTGTAATGCCATGGACAGGCTTTGCCTCCGAATTAACAGCCTTAATCGTGCCGACTCCTTTGGACAGCTTCAGGCCTAGGCGCACCCGTATCAAGCATGGGGCAGGCAGCTTTGCCCTCAATGAAGGCGTCAACGTAAAGCAGGCCTCTCTCCTTGGAGATGGAGTGAGAGAGGAGCTTCTACAGCGCACCTAAGTGTTATAGAGAACCCATGCCAGCTTGGGGTTCTCCTTGGCAGTTATCTTTGTTGAATTCTGCCACGATGGCATTCATCGCCTTTCGATTTGGGCAGTCCCTCACCCAGTGTGGTCCGTCGCAAATGAAGCAGGGCTTGGGTGGCTTAGGGGCAGCAGGTTTCACCTTGTGCGACGAGCCTTTGCAGTGCTTTGAGTTGCCGCCAGAAGACTTCTGGTAGCTACTCTCATTGCCTTTGTTGAAGTCCCTCTTTTGGCCTCCCCCACTCTTGGAAGAGCTAGGCTTCTTGCCCTTGTCTTAAGTAGAGTAGTCCTTGAGGTTCTCCACTATGACGATTGCTTCATCAAGGGTCTGCACTCCATGTCGCTCGAGCTCCATTTTCACCCAATCTTTCAACCCGTCCTTGAAATCAAAGAGGAGCTGATCGTCGGTTAGGTCTGGAATCTCTAGCATCAGAGTCATGAACTCCTTGACATATTCAGCAATGCTTCCGGTTTGCCTTAGCCTTCGCAGCCTGCTTCGTACCTCATCGTTGGCGTTGTAAGGCACAAATTGCTTGCGGAGTTCGGTCTTGATCTGTTCCCACATGTTGATTATGCAAAGCCCCTTCTCCCTATCGGAATGTTTCCTTCTCCACCAGAGTTGGGCGGAATCCCCTAGAAAGATGGCAGCGTTGCTAATCTTCGAGAAGTCATCAGTGACGTTCATCGCCTCGTAGTATTGATCAAACCCGAATAAAAAGTTTTCCACCATAGTGGCGTTGCGCGTGCCATTGTACATGGCAGGCTTAGGGACTTTCAATCCGTACGAGGCAGCAGAACTAGTAGTGGCAGCTGTGCTTGTTGAGGGTGGACTACCTCAACGAAGAGCATCCATCTCCCTACGAAGCTCTTTTAGCTCATCTCGTAGGGTCTTTTGCTGGTCGGCGAACTCCTCCCTAAGGGAGCGTAGTTCTCCCTGAAAGGCTCTGCCAAGTTCTTCGATCATGGCCTTGGCAGCCCTTGTGATCTCCATGTTTTTGTGGATGAGGTTGTCAACCTGATCACTAAGCTCGCCAATAGTCGAAGTCAAGCTAGCCAAATCTTTCTCAAGGCTAGCAACTCGGGACTCGACAGGCTCGCGTGCTGGAGCCTTGGATTTTCCCCTTCTAGGCTGTGATCGTTGTTCCTCATGCCCGCAGGTCTGCTCAGTGCGTTGCTCTTCCACCGCAGTAGCCACAATTCCTTCCTCGCTTGCCATCGCTCGAATCACTTCCACCAACGGTACCTAGGATTCAAACCGTTGCTCTAATACCACCTGTCACGAAACTTAGGCCTAGATGTTAGCCAAGTCGCGCGGCACTTAGTTAACTTGCTGGATGAAGTCGAACTAAGTAAGCCTCGATGAGAATTGGGAGAGATTGTAGGTGAGCAAAGTAGTCAGTAGGGTTTCGGACTTGGGTAGGGTAGAGAGTTGAGAGCACTTGAGCTTTGCAAATATGGAGAGCTTTATTAAGTTTCCAACCTTCCTCTTGGATATGTTCTTGTATGTTCTTATATGTTACAAATGATGGATGGAGGGGGTATTTATAGGCATCCCACCTCCTCAACTTATGGCTATGAATCATTCATCTAGAATTCTGTACACATATCACATGTACATGTCTAGAATATTCTAGAGTAGCCTACATAGGTCTAGAATATTCTAGACTAATCTAGTATGTACAGGAATTATCCCCACTCTTCTAGAATGTTCTAGAAGTATCTACACTCTTCTAGATTATTCTAGAAGTGTCTAGACCATTCTAGATTGTTCTAGAAAGTTCTAGACTATTCTAGAGTGTTCTAGAGTGTTCTAGAGTACTTTAGAGAATTCTACGTTATTCAAGAGTGTTCTAGGAGAATTCTGCATTACTCCAGCACTCTTGGCATTATGTGTCGCATGGACAGGCCTTGCTTGCCCAAGGATGAGGCGGGCCGTGACATTACGCCATAAATTCAGAGATTGATCAGGAAGCCAACTTTCTTATTTGAGTATCTTTGTCTTTAATATTATTGTTTAGCGGGCTATTCCATATAAATACAACAGTTATATTTTTACACATCAAGCATACAACATATAAAGTCCACCTAAGTCTAGCCCATTTTATTAAGAATAGTCCATATTCAAAATTATTAATCTAATTTACTAGTTAAATATGGTCTAGCCTAATTTATAAATTATGCTTTAAATTCCAGCCCTTAAACCTAAATAGACAACTTTTTATAATAAGGCCTAATTAGGTGATCTTAAATCTAATATGGCCTAATTAACCTAGCTAAAACATGGCAAAGTCCATTAGGTCTATGTTGATTTTAGAGTTTAAGCCCAATTACTATTAATTTATCAAATGGACTATAATTTTCATGTCACATCCAATTTTAAAGCCTATTGTCTATATGTCTAGTTTTAATAAGACAATCATATAATCATTTATTTGGCATGCATCGAAATAAAGTAAAAAAGTAAAGTGCAAAAAGTAAATCTAGTTATTACAACCCATTTAAATTAAGTACAGTACATAAATATCTTGAAAATACATAAATAAATTGGAGAAATTAAGGCTGGAAGATGTACAGCCAGTTGGCTCAAGGTATAGAGCCGAATCGACTCTGCACTGAGCCGATCGGCTCTGGGCTTTGGTTGACTTTTTTGACAGTTTCTCCTCAATTCAATCTCCCTAGAGCGAATTCCACATGCATAGAAAATGAAAGACCAATTAAAAATACATAAGAGTAAATCGAAAGCACAAAAAGACATAGAATTAAATGAAAATCCTAAGCAAATCATGCAAACCCTAGAAAGTAAGACAAATAGTAAATGAAAAATGATAAATTTCAGGTTTAATCATGGAACCCTAAAATCAATTTTAATTAAAAAAAAACATGAAGAAGTAACAAATCTAGCATGCAATCCTAATTATTTGACTAATGAAATTTAAAAGCCAAAACTAGACATATTAACATATTCCAAATCCTACATGTTTCTATTATTATATTCAATTCCCAACATGTTCATATAATCAGATTCAATGCCCAACAGTTTATAAGCATGTTAATTTACAAGAAATCTTATTCTAATTATTTAAAACACATAAAAATACAATAAGCAAACCCAAATCATATTTCTAAAATCATAAAAGAATACAAAAACTAATTTAATAGGAAAGATGATGTTGGATATATAGAAACCCTCAGATATTATCGTAGATGGTTGTTCTATGAGTCTTAGGAGACGATGAAGCAATTGAATGAAGATGGTTGAGAATTCAGTGCTGCTTGAGATTTGAAAAAACTATCTGTTGTTCTGAAATTGTATAGTTCTTTCTTAGTGACTCCCCAAAAAACCTTCTGTGCTTTTCTAGAATGCAGGGTTTTTAACTATGTTTTTAGAATAATCCTTAAGTGGCTAGTGATTGCTAATTAATTGCTATTAATCGGTAACCCTAGACCTAAGAGTTAATTATGTATATATAAGGCTAGGGTTAGGAAATAGAACGATCAATTTTAGTTTTTCAAATATTTTCTTAATACAATTAATAATATCTAATAAAGAAAATTTTAAAATCTTGATAATTATCATAAACGACCTTCTAAAAACTCATTTTGGATGTTTAATAGTCAAAATACAAATAAAACAACGTCGAATCATAAAAAGTTGCCAATCGGCAGTGTGTAGAGCTGGTCGGCTCTATGCTGAGCCGATTGGATCTAGAGAGCAAGAAAGTTTAAAATCTTTGCAATTAACTCCTTGATCTTGTGAAAACTACTATTTCACCTCTCAAACTTAATTGTTTTGACAATTAAATCCAAATTAATTCAAGAAAGATGATTTTAAGTCTAATTGTTCTCAATCCTAATATCGGATCCACCCATCTTCAGTCTTTGAAATTCGAGAAAAGCAATAACTTTCATAATATGATTTTCTAAATTCTCTCGATATCTAGATCTAGAAAATAGATGTTGATAAATGCCTTTGCACAACTTCTGTACATTGAATTCTATTATCAAACCTCATGCCTAGTACAAACTCTAGAGTTTTATTATCACACTTAGGATCATAAAATATTCTCTTTCTCCTTGTTCTTCTCCTTCTAGCTATTCTCTCATCTACATCAACATCTCAAATACTAGTTGAATCAGAATTTATATCCTTTTTAGGTTCTTCAAATTCTGAAACCATTTCTCTCTCAGATTCTCCGTCAGTATTAACATCTTTTACCACTTGGGCAGTCTTGCTTTGAAAACCACCTATAACATTGAACCTTTCTACAACCTCATTAATTAGAACATATCTTCTATACTTAAACTTGTTCTACCTAGCTTCAATATATTCTTCATCATATGATGCTAGTTAATGGTCTGATAGACCATCATCAATATCATTTTCCCCAATTGGACAATAGTCCATATGTCCGCTTTCATCCTCTTCAAGGCCCCCATTTGTTAGCTCTCCTTCCAATGCTACCTTAACATGAACAACTTCATCTGTAACCTCCCCCTCCTCATCTTTATGATGTTCATCTAAATAATCTTCATCCAATTCTTCCTAACAAAGATGTCATTAACCTTAGACTTCTCCTTAATATTATCTATAGGTTTTATCCTCTTTACATTTACACTTATCATCCCACCTCCAAGAGAAATATATTGAAGCATACCCATAACTTTAGAATCATCATATACAACCTTATACTCCCTATTGATTTTAGACCTTAGTAATCTATATGACAATTGGTCCTAAAAACTGTAACCTAATCTACTTCTTCTTCCAAGTCAAAAAATCCAAACCTATCCTCATTAAGACCATGCATTAGGCTTATTTCACCCCCAACATATACCCTATCATTACCATCAGTCACTAACCTCCTGCCACGGTGGAAGTAAATAGAGAATCTGTCACTACAATAACAATGAACACAATTACTATTTAACTAATATTATATTAATGCACATGGTTATTTAACTCATTTGCATTCCTAAAAATCCTACACAACAATACTTTTTGAAATATCAAAGATAAAGGAAACCATAGTGAAAAAGCTAATAGTATATACAAGTCATAATACTAAAATATATTCAAAAGGACCACGTGTTGTTCTCAATATAAAGAAAAAGACTTACTTGTTAGCTATTATCATGACAATGTTCACGATTGGGACCAGTGCAAATGGGACCACTAGAATTTCAAGTTGAAAGGTATCTTGTCTTTTACTATTTCTTTAAGAACATAGTGCCTACCTTGTCTCATAGTAAAAACTCCACTAATTTTTTGCTTTCATAGAAGAAGAACTTCGATTATGGTTTTTGACAAAAGGAATTGAAGAGATTAGGACAACCACATGTGTTAACAGGTATATAGTATTTTAGGGTTTTTATTTTTCGCAAAGTGTGAAATAGAATTTGGGGATTTGACTTCTTATAATGTTTCTAAGGTTTCAAATTGGGGATGTGTCAAAACACACCATTTTCCCCTAAACGTAATGTTTCATTGTATCTTGATTTGTATATGACATGTCATCTCATTTTGACACGTTTCCAACCACATAGGGGGCCTGGACGAACACAATGGTAAAAAGAATCGAAATGTTAATTAGTGTATAAAATTACAAATTTTGAGTAGATGGTGATTAGATTTGCCAAAATTAAAAGTCGTGCTAGAAACAAAAAAAACACTAAAGGCTGAGATTAAATTTGCAATTAGGCCTATTAAATATATACTAAAATATGTGATATGGATACAAAGAATATGTAATAAATACTAAAAGATAATCTCAAATATTGATTATATACTAGATATATACTAGATACCAAATTAGGATAATTGGTAATAGGGCTAGACTAGGCGGGCCTCTTATATATAACTAAATAGTTAATTTAGGTTAACAACATAATTGAGGGGATTGGGCTAAAACTAAAATAAGCTAGACTTAGGTGGACCTCACACGCTATAGTGTGTGATGTATAGAAATATTATGTTACATATATAGGGAATAGGCCATTAGATAATAAAATTAAAACTAGGGATACACAAATAAGAAAGTTGGCTTTTGGATCCATCTCTAGATGTGGCAAAGCTTCCTTATGAAAACTAGTACGCCACTCAATTAGTAAAAGTGTCCTAGAGAATTACTCGGGTGGCGACTTCCTTTCTCTGCACTGGACTTTGTGACTGGTTAGTGTGTTCCCGATAAGATTGAAAAGTCTTATAATGTCATAGTTACTAAAAACCACCGCCCACAATGTGTGCATATAATAACAACAAATTCTAAAATAAAATATAGAAATAGAATGTGTACATATATTATAAGTGCATATAGAGTTCTTAACTATTCAGGGCCTACCCTAAGTGATGAATGACCTTCTTGCTGTGTCAAGGCACCGCTCTTCGCACTAGGCTCGTTTTTTGAAAAAGTCATACAATTGAAGGTCTTAAGGGATTACGAAAGGTCTTAAGACCAGTCAGAGAAGGAGTCACCACCCGATGAGATCTTGACTTATTTCAGGAGTGAGGATGACGGCTTTGTATCCCTTGTAGAGAGTCTAAGTTTTCCACTCCCTAAAGTCAAAGATTCTAAGTTCCAAAAGTTAGGTACAAATATGAAAGATTTAGAAAAGCACATATATCCGCCTAGGTTGTGGTACCTAGCCTCCACTAAAGTAGATGAGCCTTTACCTAACCTAATAATATTATCTTAGCCATCTTTTACCATATATTCATTTTATTCATCGACCTTTTTATCTTATTAGTATATGGAAAGAGAAAATAAGAGACTAACCTAGACAAGAGCACTTAAGTACCTTAGCTATTTCCTAGAGAGGAAGAACATTAGTATTACTAGTCTTAGCCGGGAGGCACTTTGGTGCCTTAGATTTTATTTTCTCATGCTAAATTGTTCATGACATTTTGCAATTTTTATTATTCTTATTCTAAGTGTTGGATTTATTTTAGCCATAGCATTTGGAATGGACACATAGTGAAGCACGAGAACTTACTTTGGTAAGCTTTAACTCATTTTTATTTATAAAGATATGGATGATCTATAATACCCTTAATTCTTAAATTTTAATTTCATTATTTTCGGGAGCAATTTGGTAAATTAATATTTTTCGTGAGTAATTGAACATCTAAGAATTATTTTAATAACTGAATAATATGAGCACCATTTAATTTAATATTATCCAATAATTTTAATATATTGATTTTGAATGAATTTTAAATTTAACTTTTAAGTGAAATTTAATACCTTATTAAAAATACTTTTTTCTATTTAACTTGGATTTAATTTACACTAAATATTAAAAAATTATTATTTTATATAATTATCATTATTATTATGAGTCTAAACGAGTGTTAATATATTGGAATAGAATTAAGTACGTATATAAGTGTATGTAAGATAAATAAAATATAATTTAGGTGTTATTGTAGCAATGTACTTACGGGGGCGGGGGGGAGAGGGGAGGGGGTGCTTATGGAAATTTTTTATCTTTTAGAAAATATCACTCAAGCCCCCATCCCCTTACTCCTTCTTCCTGCCCTGTTACACCTCTCCCTACCCATCTCCACCATTTCTAGCCACCCATCACTACTACCAGCCACCGAGACTTCTTCCTCCCTACGTCCTTCACTAGCACTGCCCTTTTTCTTTTCCCTTCCTCGCCGTTCCACATTGAGCTTGAGGAGGGAGTTGCTCCTCCTCGCTACCGCTACTAGTGCAGCCTCTTGCCACCATTTTTCTGCAAATCCGACAATGGATTTGCGTTCCTCACCTTCTAAAATCCAAGGGCAGCCCCTCCTCATTCTCTCTCCTCTGCTGGCAGCCTTGGTGAAGCCTCACCCGGGCAGCACCTTTCTAGTTGCGATCCGACGTTCTCCGACAAGAGTTGGGCTGTGATTTTAATGTTTTCGAGCTCCTCCCACCACAAGCTTTGCATAGGTGCTTCTAGATTCGAATTCCGACATTGTTGGCTGTACCGGCTTTCGGATCCCGATGTTTTCCGAACGCGTAGAATTTAGGATTTTTGGCTTGGTAAAATCTATTTAAACCTTTGAAACTATTTAAGAGTTTTTAGAAGATTCTAGCTCCATTAATTGTTAATTATAAATAATTAATTTAATTTAATTTAGTTAATTGTGAATATCATGAATTCATTTGTGCGATTAATTATTGTTCAGTTTGGAGATAATTATGGCTATAAATAATTAAATTAGATACCAATAAATTATTTATGAGTTGGTTGTGAAATAAATATTTATGCTGGAATGTTAATTAATATTTGTCATTTGAGTTGTGTTGTAGTATCGAAAAAAATAATGCAGCTTTGATAGCCTGACTCCTGTTGATGAATATTAGAAGTGTTTCTGGCAGGTTCTAGACACGTTATACGGGGGGCAAACATCCATATTTTATAAGAGGTTCTACCGAATTTTTAATAGAATTTCCAAGTTGGGATTTTTAAGCAGTCTAAATCTAGAAGTCTAACCTATAATTAATTATAAAATATTTTATTAATTTAATTATTTTCATGAATAGATAATCCATCGGTTCAGCCAGCTCAACCAGAGGCGTAGGTGCAGCTAGAGGAAACTCGGTAAAACTGTGAGTTAGAGTCATATAATCTACTGCGCGTGCCATATCCGGATTGAAATGCAATTCTATTTGATGAATAATTATCACGGTTATTATTTGTAGTATTAGTATTATTAAATTTTATTTTCATTATTATCATTATTATTATTATTATTATTATTATTATTGTTATTACATTTATTATTATTATTATTATTATTATTTCAATTACTATTATTATTATGAATATTGCATTATTAATTTATGCCCATTATAACTTATGTTATTTAATTTTAGTATTTAATGTTAAATTGAATAAAATTATGATTCTTTTAGTATCATGTTACTTTTAATATTATTGATGCTAAATATGTAATATGGCTCAGGATGAGATAACAGTAGAACATGCCACCTGATGGGTTGCATCAGGACTGTTTGCGCATCGGTATAAATCAGAGACGGGTAATAAGGAAATATTCAGCAATGCATCCTGGTCGAGCACAGATCTCTAGGCTTATAGAATTTTGATTTGCTAGAGGAAAGGTCCTTAGTCGAGCATTACTTTTTAGGCGCCATGTTATGACCCGCCTAATTTTTATCACCTACTATGTGAGGGAGATAGGCCTGTGGAACCTCTGTAGGCAAGTGACACAGCTGATAGCAAACCGCAAGCCAATTACAGCAGTGTTAGCGAGTGAATGGGCCTGTACAGTAAACCAGCCAGCCCGTAGGACTAGCAGGACTGCTTGGCGAGTTCTCCAGCAGTTGGGCTAAGAGACTAGCCAACCTAACCTCAGTTTGATGGGGATTCTAGCCAAGACTGCTAGGCTTGTCTAGAATGTTTCTTGCCTTGAGCAAGTGGGCTGACAGCCTTAGAAGCTTCTAGAGGACTTCTATGGGTGCATCCTCTAGACTCTCTAGAATTCCTAATTACCTAAAAATTTCTATACTACTCATGTAATTTATTATTAACCATATGTTAAGGATTAATATTAACCACATATTTGGGGCGGCCAATGACTATAAATAGGCAGCCTCCTCATTTGTAAAGGAAGGAAGGAAAGTGAATATACTTGTAAAGCTCTCTTGCACACACATTTTTTTATAAACTCCACATTCACCTAAACTACTTCATGTATTTTTTGCTCCTTTTTAAACCTTCTATTCCTAAAGGCTTACTTAGCATCTTTAAAGGCAAGATTGTCTAAATGTTGCACGAGTTAACCATTGTGAACTCTAAGCCCGTGACAGGTGGTATCAAAGCAAAGGCGTTGTCCTAGGTACTCATGTGTACCTTTTTAGCTATGAGCATGGCAACTGAAAAAGTCTCTGCCAATTTTGAGGTGCAAGAGCAAACACGTGGGCGAGAGGAACAACATGTCCAGACTAGGTGGGGAAAATCCAAGGCTGCGATCAAAGACTCCCTAGAGCATCGCGTTGAGAGCTTGGAGCAACGTGTGTTCGATGTCGAAGTCGCTGTTGGTGACCTCGGTAACTAGTTTAATAATCTGGTAGAGGAAAATGCTGAGATTACCAAGGCTGCCAAGACCATGTTTGAGGAATTTGGCAGCACCTTTATGAAGGAGCTTTCAGATCTATGGGGATTTTTTTAATGAAAGCTTTGTGGGCTTCATTTAGAAATGGAGGAAATCCGCTTAGTATGGGAACTGTATCGCTGCACCAGTAGCCTTGCTTCTGCTAGACAACCATTGCAGTGCCAAACCTCAAAGTTTCGAAGCTTGCCATGTACAACGACTCATGTAATGCTATAGCCGTAAAGAATTTTCTGTTTGGCCTGGAATAATATTTTGAGGGCATGGTGGTAAATGATTACTTCTCAAGGGTCAACAATGCCCCTACTTTCTTTCGCGATGCTGCCTAGCTATAGTGGCGTAGGAAACAGAATGAAAGGGATGAGGGTCTCTACTGTATTAATACTTATGAGTAGTTTAAGGTAGAGTTGAGAAAGCACTTTGTGCCCCACAATGCTGATAGTGAAGCACGCAGGAAGCTGCGACGCCTATGGCAAACAAGTAGTATCTCTGACTACATCAAGGAGTTCACTACCCTCATGTTGGAAATTGAAAATCTGTTCGACCAAGACTCCTTCTACTTCAAAGATGGGCTGAAGGATTGGGCGAAGGTAGAGTTGGAAAGGCGTGGAGTGTAGACCTTGGACGCTGCTATCTCGGCCATCGAGTCACTCACCGATTACTCTGCCCATTCAAAAAGAAAGAAGCCTAATTCAGGGAAGAATGAGGGAGACAAGAGTGGGCAGAAAAAAGATCAAAGCCGCAGAGATGGAAGACTATAAAAGCCATCTAGTAGCAGCGCCAAGCATGAGAAGCCTTTTAGTAGCAAACATGATGCTCCTAAGCCGCCTAAGCCTTGCTTTATTTGTGATGGAGCGCATTGGGTAAAGGCCTACCCCAATGGGAAGACCATCAATGCTATGGTTGCAGAGTTTCATAAGGATAAGCCTCAAAAGGAGAATTCAGTGAATTTGGATGCGATCCAATAACTAGGTACATTGCACGAGTCCTCCTCTCCAAATAGTCCTAATGGAAATGGCTTGCTATATGTTGATGGCATCATTGGTGGGAAATCGGTAAACATGATGCTGGATACGGGGGCGATGCATAATTTCATCAACATACAAGAAGCCAAACGACTAAGCCTTAAGGTTGTCAAGAAACATGGCACTATCAAGGCTATCAACTCCAAAGCTCAACCCGTGAGTGGTGTCGCTGAATTAGTACCTGTATAAATCTGTGATTGGCACGGAGTTAGACTTCACTGTTGTGCATGTTGATGACTTTTGAATAGTATTGGGTCTAGCATTCTTGAAGAATTTAAAACTCACACGATCCCCATTAGATGTATAGAAACCAAATCCCAAGTAATATCGGCTTTGTAGTATAAAAGGAGACTTAAGTTGAGGGTGAGCTATCTAGCAACTGTAAGGGAACTCAACAATGGGGAAGATGTGGTTATTTCCAAAAATGTGTTGCCAAATTCTATATAGGCTGTTCTTGACGAATACAAAGACGTCATGCCCCCGGAGCTCCCTAAAAATCTTCTTCCAAGGTGGGGGGTGGACGGAAGTGGATGCCAAGCCCCAACTATGGCACCTTATCATATGGCACCCTCGAAGCTGGCAGAACTAAGAAGATAGCTCTAGGACCTTCTAGATTCGGGCTACATCTAGCCTTTCAAGGTCCTTTACAGTGTGCACTAGTCCTTTTATAAAATAAAAATAATAGATCTCTTTGGATGTATATTAACTACCAAGCTCTAAACAAGATCACTATCAAGAACAAGTATCTAATTCCAATAATAATTAATCTCATCGATCAATTGGGCAAGGGGAGGTAATTTTCTAAGCTTGACTTACAATCTGGTTACTACCAAGTTTGTATTGCTGCTAGAGGCGAACCAAAGACGGCATGTGTGACCCACTATGGAGCCTTTAAATTTTGAGTCATGCCATTCTACCTCACTATTGCACCTGCTACTTTTTGTACTCTCATGAACAAGCTGTTCCATCCATTTCTTGATCGCTTCATGGTTGTATGTTTGGACAAGATTGTGGTAAATAGCACGACTTTGGAAGAGCATGTGCAACACCTCAAGAAAGTCTTCCAAGTCCTCCGCGACATCAAGTTAGAGAAATGCTTTTTTGCTCAACAAGAAGTGGCGTTCCTTGGCCATAGGATAAAGGACGACAAACTAATGATGGATTTGGCAAAGGCGCAAGCCATCCAAGGATGGAACCCTCCCTTAAAAGTATCGAAGTTAAGATCGTTCCTTGGGCTGGTGAATGATTACCGTCGCTTCATCAAGGGGTACTCAACCATAGCTGCACCCTTGATTGAGTTGCTAAAGAAACACCATCTGTGGCATTGGTCCCTTAATTGCCTGCATGCTTTTGAGAAACTAAAGGAAGCTATTTCAAAAGAGCCGATCATGGAGCTACCTAATTACTCCAAGCCATTCGAGGTACACACGAATGCTTCAGCCTTTACTCTTAGGGGAGTATTGATGAAAGATGTATATCCAGTTGCATATGAGAGCCGAAAGCTCAATGAGATGGAACGACACACTACTATCCTGGAAAAAGAAATGACTGCCATTATCCATTGCCTATGCACATGGAAGCACTATCTCTTTGGCAGCAGATTTATCGTCAAGACAAACAATGTCGCGATAAGCTACTTTCAGATGAAGAAGAAGTTCACTCCTAAGCAAGTTCGTTGGTAAGACTTCCTGGCAGAATTTGATTACAAGTTGGAATACAAGCCTGGCAAGGCTAATGTACTTGTGGATGCCTTAAGCAAGAAGGTCGAGCTTGTCGTAATTCGTATGAGTACTCTCCACAGCGACCTTCTTGATCGTATTAAGCAAAGCCTAGAGCAGGATACTTTTGTAAAGAATTTAATGAAGGTAGCCAACAAGGGGAAGACATGACGATTCTGGCTGAATAATAAGGTATTACGAACCATCAGTAATTGATTGTTCATGCTGAAGTGGGGAAGCCTCTGTAAGAAAATTATCAAGGAGTGTCATGACTCTTTGTGGGCTAGACACCTAGGAATGACGCGCACCCTTGCACTTGTACAAGATTCCTACTATTGGCCGCATATGCAGGACGATGTGGAGGCCTACGTACGAATCTGCCTAGTGTGCCAACAAGATAAAGTTGAGCAGCAAGTCTTAGTAAGCTTATTGGAACCTTTGCCTATTACTGAAAGGTCGTGGGAGAGTGTGTTTATGGATTTTATTGTTACATTGCCCAAGTCTGATGGCTACGAAAGCATAATGGTGGTTGACAGGTTCAGGAAATACGACACCTTTATGGCAGCCCCAGCTTACTATAAACTTGACGAGGCAACGTGCTTGTTCTTCAAGCACGTAGTGAAGTTGTGGGGCGTGCCATGAAGCATCATCAGCAATAGAGACCCCCGCTTCACGAGAAATTTTTTATGAGAGTTATTCAAGCTATTGGGGATTGATTTAAACTTTTCCATAAGTTTTTACCCTCAAAGCAATGGCTAGATAGAAAAGATAAATGCCTTGCTGGAGCTGTACTTGAGGCACTATATTAGCATGCACTAGTGAGATTGGGCAAAGTTGCTCAACGTAGCCTAGTTCTCGTATAACCTGATACGTAGTGAGTTGACTGGCAAAAGCCTTTCTGAGATTTTCATTGGACAACAACTAATGACTCCCAATGCTATAGCCTCAAATTATGGCGGACAGAGCCCTGCTGCTTTCCAACTTGTTAGAAATTAGCACGATGAGGCATATATAATCCGAGCGTGCCTCGATAAAGCCGCTTGAAAAATGAAGAAGTGTGGAAACACAAAGAGGCGCTTAAAGAGTATTCTAAGGGTGACATGGTCATGATAAAGCTCATGTCCAACCAGTTCAAGGCCCTCCATAAGGTACACAAAGGGTTGGTGAGGAGATACGAGGGCCCCTCTCCTATACTCCAACGTGTTGGAACTGCTGCCTACTATGTCAAGCTTCCTCAAAGGCTCAAGTTTCATCTATTCTTTCATGTGAGTCTTCTAAAATCCTTTCATGAGGACAAGGAGGATCCGAGCAGAGGAGAGTCAAAGCGGGCATCTACTTGTCACTGAGTACGATAAGGAAATAGAGGCCATTCTTGCGTATAATAAAATTCGAAGAGAGGCATTCCTAACTACATCGAATTCTTGGTAAAGTGGAAAAACCTCCTCAAGTTCGAGGCTAGTTGGGAGCGCAAGGACCTTCTATGGCAATTCCCTAACTACATTCAATGATCAAGAAAGAAGGTGCGATGAGTGTCGATTGAGTGGGGGAGGGTGTTACGACCCACCTAATTTTTGTCGCCTGCCATGCAAGGGAGATAGGCCTGCAAAACCTCTATAAGTGAGTAATACAGCTGATGGCAAACTGTGGGCCATTTACAGCAGCATTGGTGAGTGAACAGGCCCGAACAACAAGCCAGCTAGTAGGACTACCTGGGTGAGTTCTCCAGCAGTTGGGCTAAGAGACTGGCCAGCCTAACCTCAGTTTGGTGGAGATTATGGCCAAGACTGCTAGGCTTGTCTAGAACATTCCGTTGCCTTGAGCAAGTGGGCTGGCAGCCTTGGAAGCTTCTAGAGGACTTCTATGGCTGCATGCTCTAGACTCTCTAGAATTCCTAAATACCTAAAAATTTATACTACTCATGTAATTAAGTATTAACTGTATTTTAAGGATTAATATCAACCATATATTTGGGGCAGCCAATGACTATAAATAAGCAGCCTCCTCATTTATAAAGGAAGGAGGAAAAGTGAATATACTTGTAAAGCTCTCTTTTATACACACTTGTTTATAAACTCTATATTCACCTAAACTACTTCGTGTCTCTTTTGCTCCTAGCTAAACCTTATATTCCTAAAGGTTTACTTAGCATCTTTAGAGGCAAGATTGTCTAAGTGACGCACAGGTTATCTGTTGTGAACTCTAAGCCCGTGATAGCCAGCTGTATTGGTATTTAAGTGACCATACTGGATTTAAGGACCTTAGTCGAGCTTTGCTCTCTAGGCACTAGTCTTATTGGAATAAGAGAGCCAAAAGGTTGATAGAATTGGAGATTTAGGATTCTGTTGAGGTACTCGTCCCATATATATTAAAATTACATTTTTCTAAATTATGATTACGTATTTATTATTATGTGATATTCTATATTATTTGAATAATTGTTTTATATAAATGGTTACTTTTAATTTAGACTATATAATTTTAACTCATTCCTGAGATTAATAGTCTCAATTTATTTATTTTTTAAGTGACAGTTAGGTTTTCTGTAGTTTCTCTCTTTGAGCAGCTTGACTTTTTTCTTCATCGGACTTAACATAATTATTTCTCTTGTATTAATAACTATTTAAATTTCTAGATTCTCTGCAATATTTACATTCACACTTAATATTTTTATCTGTAGTTTCTCTCTTTGAGCAAATTATATTGTATTTGTGGATGAGTATTAGTAAATATCTTGTTTGGTATATAGAATGAAATTATATTCTAATTAAGTTAGTGATTAATCAGGCTTGCTACCCCTTTTAATGGCCTTAAGCCTACTCATTCCTTAACGCTAGTCACAAACCTGCAGATTGAGTCAATAATTACTAAGTCTAGTTTTATAATTTATTACATGTGAGATGAATTTATAAGCACAACATAATTATACATAGAAAATGAAAAAAATAAAAACCAGAATGAGATTAAGGAAAAGTAAGGATAAATTGGGGTCCTAAACAAACAATAGCCTTAAGGCCATAACACACAATTAGCAAATGCATAAAAATAATTCTGTCTAGGGAGCATGCTTAATCTTTTAGAGAGATGCCTTTAAAAATACTTAGTCATACATTTTCGAGATTAGCATTTTAAGACAATCAAGGGAGAATATAATCAACATATAAAAATATAATAATAATATACAAAATAATATAATAAAATAAATAATATATAATGCGAAATAAATAGAACATGGAATTGAAATGAGATAAAAATTAAATAGTAATATCAATTATATTGATATATTAATTTACTATTATAATGAAATGGGATTGAATCTTTACAGGTATTAATTTTTTAATTATATAATAAATTTGTAATTCTAGAAAATAGAAATATCAATTATATTAATATATTAATTTATATAATAGTAAAATTAATTAATAAATAATTTTAGAATATATTTTATATTATTACATTAATAAAATTTTAAGAAATTAAAAATATTTAAAAATAGTTAATTTATTATTATCTTTTAAAATTTTATAAATAATATAAATGTTGAAAATTTATTAAATCTGTTAATTCGATTTTATAATTAAAATAATAATAATAATAAATTTAGTGCACGGTAAATGATTAACAATTAGTTTGTGTAAATTTGAAAAAGTTAACTAATATTCTTAGCAAATTTGAGAATTTAATTTTCTGAAACTCACCCAATAAATTAGGTCCACCAGAAAAATTACATAAATAAGTATTACCAAATTTGGTCAAAATGTTACGCCCGAATGATTGAATTGGGTCGGTATCAAGTTCGGGTTCGGCCCTAGAACTAGAAAACTCAAGTCAAAAGTCCGGCCCAAGTTTAAAATATTTCTAAGGAGGAGCAGCCTGGTTCTGGAAAAAAAGAAAACCGAAAGCTATTTGTTGTTTGGGTTTTTTATTTTTAATTTTTGTTGATCTCTTAATACAAAACCGTCAAATCAAATCAAAAACAAGAAGAAGAGAAGATGGTAAGCTTCTCCAGATCCATGATTTTGTTGCTTAAATTTGTTAATATTTAGCGTTTGGGTGTAATTAATATTATTTTTGTAGCTTTAGCATATTCTCTGATCTTCCGTGTCATTCCAGTTGTATATTTTCTAAATTACGATGCTCGATTACCAATATTGACGACTCTAAATTATTAGCATTTTTGAAACAGTGAAGTATTTTGATGTTAAATGCAGTGTTTTATGATGAACTATGTGTCAATGACGAATGGGTTGTTCTGGGTTTCAGATTCAGTTTGTACTTCTTATTAGTCGACAAGGAAAAGTAAGATTGACAAAATGGTATTCACCTTATTCACAAAAGGAAAGAACTAAGGTATCGAACTTATATTATTATTATTATTACTACTACTACTAATCAGGCACTCATGATGTTGATTAGATTGTTGGTCTTGTCTTGGTTGTACCCATCTTTTGTTTTTAATTTTGAAATATCATCCTTATTGTGTATGCTAATCACTTGGAAAAAAAAGGTTATTCGCGAGCTCAGTGGAGTAATTCTAACTCGAGGGCCTAAGCTCTGTAATTTTGTTGAATGGAGAGGATACAAAGTTGTTTATAAAAGGTATTTAATGCAGTAGACAATCAATGAATCGAGTATATTTTGTCGTTGAAATCTGATCAACTGTGTTTTTACGTTTCTCCTTATATGCAGGTATGCTAGTCTCTACTTCTGCATGTGCATCGATCAGGATGATAATGAATTAGAAGTCCTTGAAATTATCCATCATTTTGTTGAGATTTTGGACCGATACTTTGGCAGTGTGAGTTTACTGATACCTGTGGTTTTATTTTAACCTCTGTTTGTTTCTTGAAAAAATAATCAGTTTATGATGTTTGTTTGTAACACTTTCAGTCAGTTCTGGTATGTATTGTGTGTATGTATTTTTGCATCTGTTTAAATGAAGAAGAATGATGATATGTGAACTTAGTATATGCTTTATTTTATTTTTCTCCTTGGTTTTAGTCCATTTTAAATGAAAGAGAAATGTGTATTAATTGAGAAAGAGCTACTGCCAGTTTGGGGCGAAGTAGTCAGTGGACTATTGGTTATGTTCTTGTGGTTACTTTTATCTTCATAAGTTCAGAAAGGTATTGGAAATCACTTTATGACTTGGAGAAATGCCTTTTGCGTCATTTATCTGTGTCTGACACGCTAGAACTTGCAGAACGAATATGTGTCTTTAAGATGGCATTTTGATCCTGCTAAATTCATTATTCTTCCAGGTCTGTGAGTTGGATTTGATCTTCAACTTCCATAAGGTATGTGTGTTTGTCTAGCAGTCAGGGTCTTAATCTTTGTTTTGTTGGTTTCATCTCTTAGCCTTTTCTTAGAGCTTGGATTTAGAGTTATTTTGCAGTATTTTTTTGCTGCTAATGATTTATGCTGCAATTGGCTATTCTTAATATGCCTGAGTAATAACCCTTTATCATGCATACATGGATGTGAAAGGTTATTCACTTAGTTGTTTGATTCTTTAAATTGGAAGGCCTACTATATATTGGATGAGCTGTTGATTGCTGGTGAACTCCAAGAATCAAGCAAGAAAACTGTTGCCAGGCTAATAGCTGCACAGGTATAGCTTGTGATTGTCCACTTGCTTATAGTTGTAGATTCTTCCAGCTTTTCTGAATGCATTATTTAATCTGTAGGATTCATTGGTGGAGACTGCAAAAGAGCAGGCCAGTTCAATAAGTAATATTATTGCCCAGGCCACCAAGTAAGATAAGAAGTGATATTACATTTTATATTGGTTAACATTGAAGTGCTGTGCTCCCAACTGTTGATCCTTATTACAATTTTTCTTCTCATTATGTGAAATATGTGATATGCTTGTATTTTCAAGGATTATACACTTGATAGCTTTTGTGATTCATCTGCAAATGTATGTCAAATGTGGTTCATATGTTTTATGATCAGAACATTTGTTAAGCTAAACTGATTGTTTATCTAAGATGCTATGTAAGTTCTTTGGCAGTAATTGTATTTAATTTGCTGGAACAAGTGATCGAGTATAAACTACCTCATACCTACTAATAAATCGAGTGGGACATTTATATGAGAAGTTGGTTGCCTGAATTCCCTTTTCAGGAATTACAATAAGAGTTTATTATGTCATGTTTTCTGACAAAAGAGGTCGTCAGTGGGTATGGAGGCAGGTTTTTGTTTTCCTTTTTTTTTTTTTTTCTTTTGGAGCTTCTAATATTTCAGATGTAGTTAGAATGGGAATGGCACCTCTGGTGTCTTTTTTTCTAAGTTAAAATAGTTGAATTACGCATAGGATTTCTCAGCGATGATATTCAAAGGGAATCATGCAGAGTGACTTCTCATGTTGCTGGAGCCTGGAAGAATGACATTATGTGGTGTTCTGAAAACTCACTGAAATATATCCTAGCATAGCAGTATTTGAATGTAGAGTGTTCTTGTCTGGCTGGGGAAGACAAACATTAAGTTACCAGAAAAATTTCCTTTCCATGCTGTTCACTAGAATACTTTTGGTTGTGTGGATATAACTGACTTGTCTGTGTAGCTAGATAAAACAATTACACCAAGATTGTCAAGTTTGATCAGACTCTGGCAGTGCATAGTTCTGCTGATCTCATATAATGTAGTTGCAGAAGGTGTGAGGTTGATCATGCTGGTGAATATTAGCAAATGTAAGAAGAAGACAATAGTTTTTACAGCTAGGTAGCATTTAAGTTTGCTTATTTAGAACAGTTTCCCTCTATCAGAGACAGAAGTTAGATATCTACGACCCCTCAATTACAGTCCCCTGCTGATGGCAGAGACACCCACCCAAGTCCTTGTAATATGGTTAATACTTTAGGAATCCACTCCAATCGCCAAGAACTTACTAGCTTCATGTAGTCTTCATTATCTGCAGCCTATTGCTTCATTAGCTGAAGCAAATCCACAATCCGAAAGGAACATACAGGGACCACTCGATGTCTTTCAGACTACATTACATAATCTCTCATTTATAAATTGAAACATTATGATGTACAAATAAGAGGAAAATTCCTGTAAACAAGATTCTTGAAGCCAACTTCAATCACCACTCCATGTGGTTTCTGAAATGCAAGTTCCACAAATGAGAAAGCAGCAGTTTGCATTAGCAACTGTATAATACTGCTGGGGAAAGCTTTGGTAAAACTAAAAGTAATCAAAACGAACCTTTAGAAAATCTCCAAATCCATGGAGGGTGTAAGAACTCCGTCATCTTCCCATTTGACATCTTTGGCCTCAGGATCTTTTAGAATTAACTGGATAGGCACATCCAGAGACGGTGGGCTCTGCAAAAGTACATCATCCAAGAGATGTGACCAAGGATGAATATTGTGTATCCCATTTTTCTTTAGGAATTTAATTATTGATGAGGGACACTTATTGAGAAAACTAATTATTAGAGTTTTGGGGGGTGCATATTTGCACATTTTTTCCTTTACAACTTTGTATTAGGAGGTTCTAGTTATGGACAAGAATTCTCGTTATTGCCTCAGCAAGTAGAATTTTCATGACTATGCAAGCTTAAAGGTTAATGTAGATAATTTGTGTTTGATCTCTCCATAATGAGACTCTCTCCTATATAGCTTTCTGGTTTACAACAGATGCTTATTTGCACACCAGAACTAGGAATATTTTTGCCCTAAAGAAGGAAAACCAAAGTAAAATCGTCTATCTAATGCGGGTGAGAGCAACTGGAAAGATGAATAGTAAACAAATAAATGGAATTACAAGTACCATGCAGCGTATGAGTGGCCAGTTAATTCCACGAAAGAAAGGATGTTGTTTGATTTCATTGGCACCGGTTCTTGATCCTAACCGGATTTCGGGGTCTTTGCTTAAAAGTGCATTGATCAGTTGCCTGGCAGCAAGACTAACCTGCAAAAACACTAGTAATTCAGCTCCAACTCCCAAATAATTATCAAAAGAACTTGAAATCTTTAGCCGAGGGTCTTAGTTTGAATTTAATCACTCAAAGAATCAAGATTGTAAAAACAACAAAACTAATCAAAATCTTACTGGAATGCTACTTGGAAAAGTGAGATCTTTGTGCAAGATGTTGGCAAATGTCTTCTGTCTATTCTTTCCCCTGAAAGGTGTACGGCCATACAACATCTCGTACAACAAGATACCTGAATTTCAAATATTAAATAGAGGGAAACTTGTTAAAAGAATGATGCATAAGTTTATCAGACATGACTATTGTAGTTAATTACTGATGGGAGTGGTGGTGGTGGAAATACTGTCTTGGCAACGACTACAGGGTTGTAGTGGTTTACAACATTGGTGGTGAAGGACCCGCAGATGGAGACAGATAGAAGCAGTGGTGGTTTTGATGATTCAGTAGACAAAAGGACTCATCAGTTTATTTTATTTTATCTAAATTTTGTTTATAATTGTTTTGAATTTTTCAGTTAATATTGTCAAACAAAAATGGAAACAGAAATATTATCAACTGCACTTTAAAAGAGTGCTGCAGATATTAATTGCTATGTGCTCAACTTCAATCAAGTTCTCAAACAAAACACAAAATGTATAATTCACAATGTGCTTACCTAGAGCCCACCAGTCAATGGCACTACTGTGGCCTGAACCTGTGATTATTTCCTGTAACCAACAAACCTGTAAGAACTCTTTCCATAATATACAGTGGTTGGCATGATTTTTAGGTATGCAAATTTTGTTCTGCAGAATTTCCCCACCCAGTCAATAGTTTTCCAAAAGTAGCCCAGATAATGCACATATTAAAGTATCAAGGAAATGAAATGCATAAACATAAAAAACGTAAACTGAAAATTCACCATACAGGAGCAATATATTCTTCAGTTCCAACAAAAGAATTTGATTGTGATACTGGTTCTGCGACAAACATTGGCGGCGGTTGACTCCTAGACCTTCTTCTATTAGTAGGCGGCGGAGGCTTTAGTATCTGCATAATAAATCAGTGAATGATAGTTAGTGCTGACAGAGACTGAATGGACAGCCCCAAAAACAATAAGAACAGAACAATAAGAAACATGCCTACATTTCTTCCAATCTCTGATCAGAAACAGAGACTTACTTGTGGTTTACAGGATGCCATAAATGATAAATCAAAGTCAGTTAGAACAACATGCCCATCCTTCTGGAGCAAAATATTTTCAGGCTTCAGGTCCCGATATATGATTCCTGTGTCACAGATGTTTGAAAATGGAAGTGATTTCAGCATAAGAGAAGAATGAACTTGCTGATGAAGAACATTATCAACCATGGGAGCTGAATAGATATCTCTACTAGTAGATAATTAAGCCATTCTAGTTAAGTAAATGTTTTAGTACCCAAACAGTGGAGATATTCCAGGCCAATGACAACCTCTGCTGCATAGAACCTGAAGATGTAAAAATCAAAATTGGTAAGTCTTGATGCTAAACCGAACAAAAACAATGGCTGTAGCATTCAACATGAGCAGTAAAATAAACTTCTGAAAATTCTAAACTGAGAAATGACCAAGTCTCTACAAAATGTTATAGCAGTAAACATAGAGCACCTTGCAGATTCCTCCTTAAATAATTTCATAGGCTGTCTGTCAAGCAGTGCAAATAGCTCTCCACCAGGACAAAAGTCTGTTATCAGACAAACGTGCGTAGAAGTCTGAGAAGAAAAAACAAATATTTTTTACCCAAAAATCTGCAAATCCAACCAAAAAAGAGAGATTCTATGTAAAGCCTCATGACTCTAACTATGTAACTTTGTAAATTCAAGAACCTGTTAAATACTTCTGGCCTTTTCTGGAAGTTAAAAAGAGTACTAATTAGGCCCTCGAAGCAGCTTCAAGCCATCTTCATTATTCGAGACACAGTTATCAAGAATCTTTTGATCTTTTGAAAAATAACTCATCACAGTGGGTAGTTAGTTACTGATGAGATAACATTTACTTTAATTTATTGTTTTCACATTTCACTAGTTTATGATAATCCGGAATATGAACATGATACCCGAATGAGACATCAAATGGATTCATGTGAGGTGTGTATTGAGTCAAGAACAATGCAGGCATTGTTTAGCACAAGTTTTCCAAATCAACTTTAGATTTTTGTTTTGTTTTTATTTTTAATTTTAAGAGTTTTCCAGGTGCTGCTTTTTTAAAACCATTGTTTGGAAAAAAGCTGCATGGTTTTGAAAAGCCTAAAAGTGTAAGACTAGAAATTCAAAATAAATAAATAAATAGCCTTTCTCAAGAAAAGCTATGTCAAATTGGCACGTAATATCTCGGATCAGAATACCTGGAAGGAGGTGTAGAGTGTGGGAAGAAAAGGATGATCTAGGAGTGAAATAATTTCTCTTTCAATGCACGCTCGGTGAACCTGTAGAGCAGTCACAATGAATGTGAAGAAATCTCAGTTCCGCAGTTTCTTCATGTTTTCTTATCAAGTATTTTATCAATTAAGTTAATAATATAAGTCTAGTAATTTTCAGAAAGGCGGATACTTTTATGCTGAGAATATGTTTGATGATTCAGACCTTGTTACGGTTTAGCATCATAGATTTTTCCATTGCCTTCATAGCATACAGTTGGCCTGTACCTTTCAGTTCTACCAAATGAACACTGCAATAGATACAAGAATACTTCAATTGTAAAATCTGTAGAACAAGATTAAATCATTAGATACTATTAGGAAGTGACAACTAAGCATCAAAAAGATTAGCAATGTACTAATCGCACTCGAGAGAATGGTAGCACAAGTAGATGAAACGGTGAGCCACATGAGTGGTTAGAGAAAAAAGAATACATCAGATGAGTTTTTCTTTGGCTTTCTGCTGTCAACCTGCATTACAGCAACCAGCCACAACCAGTTCTGGTTTAAAGTTTAGTCGAGTTGTCGAGTTCTATCTGCTGTGTTATATAACTTTCAATCTACAACCAAAAGAGTTTTCAAGTCTAAAACTAATCATTCTAAGTTGTGTATCTCTGATTGGTTTAACAGCTGCCTCTAATCCTCCTTTCTGCCTTTCTGTTCTATAAATTACAGATCCACCTTTAAGATTCATCTGAGGAAAATCCAACACAATATGCATGCAAAAGCTAATTTAGAAGATGGTCTTTAACTCACAAGCAAGGCTATCAAAATATTAGAACTGCAGAAGACAAAATAGTTCAAGCCAGAAAATAGATTGGAAGTTGTAAATAGTTTCCATAACAAGAAGTTAGATAACAATACCTGCCAGTATCCCCGCATCCCAAGGGCTTTATGGGTTTGAAATGTTGTAACCCTATTTTCTCACCACTCGAAATGATCTGCGAGGACGACAATGATGCTTATTATGAAAATGAAAACAGATTGCATGCACTTTACACCTTTTCATAGCCCTAGAACAGCAACAGCAACACATACTGTAGATACTATAATATAAAACTTCAGCATAATCAGATTAATTCTCTTAAATTGTAAGTATGCATCTCCTAAGCTAGCATTAACCAAGGGTATGTGAGTCGACTAGTGCACCTGGGATTTAAGGAGTTTAACTGAAGGTTTATGCCAACAACTGGATGCTTGCAACAAAATAAATACATTTACTAGATGTAAAGCTGCATAGTATTACTGATACAGTTAACTTCAATAACTGGCACCTCTTTTATTGCTATCCAAGAAGGATTTTCCCTTTTGTGAGGCCGTGGAAAGACAGGCTGGGAGTGAATTGCCCATAAATCTTCAGGTCTCTGGAATATAATATTATGCATAAGTTACAAGCAATATGTATTTACAAATTAACTGAGGCATAATAATGTCAGTGGAGTAGGAAGTATGAATTTAATGAATACATTAGGTGTTGGCACATCTATATCAATATATGCATTCTATCGAGTTATCTAATTGTGTAAACCTTGTACATAATTTGGAAAAAAGAATGTATTACACACAAAATATTATGAAACCCAAATAAAATAACACAAGGTTTATCTACCTATGGTGCTCAAATAGAAAGTTTCTGCACGGAAAATGTATTCTGAAGTTCATAATATTCAGAAACTAAGTAAATATCTCCACAGTTTGTTGATTGTTTTAGAAATTTATGTGTTCCATCATCAATCTTCAGCTACCAAGCAGTTTAGTATGTAATTCTTGTGATCAAGTCATGTGTCATCAATGGTTATCTTTCCAAATATTTTAAGCTAATTTTTCAGTCCTAACATTGAGCGAAAAGAGTACCTTACCAAGTTGGCATCAGGGAGTTCTCGAACAGCTTCATCGACATTTTCTGCTGTAGCTTTGACCTGGTAAACAACCAGATGTCAAAAACAATTAGAACTAAAGAATGAAAATATAGTATTTGAATTCAGAATATAATCAAAATAATAAGTTCCACTTTCTATAAGTTAATAGTCCACTAGACAATCTGAGATACAAATGATGAAGAATCTGCATACCAGCTTAGCGCTTTGTAGCTCTGTTTGCTCAGAGAGGCGGTTTCTTAGGGGTTCCACATGATCGCTTCCATCTAGTTGAACACCAATGAAGTATTGAAGCTCACCCTGCGCAAAAGAGAAAAAAAAAAAAAAAAACAAGGAACTTGTGAGCATTGATCAAATGAAAAGCTGCAGTATAGATTATCTTGAAGTATGGCAAATAGCCACCTTTTGATCACGCATGGGTTGCAGGTGGAATAAGTTCCAGAATTTCTTTCCTGCAAGTCATGAAATCATAGGAATTCATAAAGAGTAATATGGGAAAAAAAGAATAAAAATCGAACTACTAAAATCTTTAATGAGGAGCTTAATTTGCCTTGAGAGCACTACAAAAATTAACCTTTCAACCAACTAACTATTTTTCTTTCTAGCTTTCAGATTTAAAGGAACAACAAAAACATTTGTAGTTTGTGCTATTTGCATCCTGGGAAATTTAAAATCACATACCACTTTTGGTATAGTTGATCAACTGAACAGTAATTTCCCTCTGTTCTCTAATAGCATCTCTTATCTTTGAGACAGTTGCTAGATCTGTTTCAGGTCCTTGAAGAAACCTAAACGATTGACAAGGATTTTGAATTAGTATCAGATATGATGACGGTGGTACTTGTCATCTGTTATTTGACTAGGGGTGATTGATAGCAAAATCATAGCAACAGCAATTCTTTAAAGTTGCAGAAAGGTGAACATGAGAGAGTTTTACAAATCTAGGTGGCAATATTCAAAGACATTTCATATTCAACTTTTCTCCCTATCCATGAAAGTTAAATTGCCAATATTTGAAATGTCAGATGGAAGTTGCAAATTAAAGTTTCACAGCATCATCTTCCTCTAAAAACATAATTTGCAGATGACAGAAAATTGTTATATCATCTGCAAATATCATGTTATTTCATGTTGGCTAGTTGTTGACATTTTTTTAGGAGAAAGCTCTAATACTACGTGAACTGTTAGGGTGTATCTCAAGTGTTTAGAAAAATTGAAGTTAAATGGAGAAATTCTGTGCAGATAGTCACAAAATGAATAGAGAAAAGCACTCTAAATTTCGTACCGACAGTTTCTTCCCAAGATTTCTTCACGCGTATACTCTGTTAGTTCAAGAAAGCTATCAGATGCAAATATCTGCACATAGCAATCCACAGGATGTCAAACTGCATTTTTTATTCTACGAAAATTTGCTAGCATTAGGTATGCTGCTAACAGTTGGTGCATATAGCCTACAGCATAAGTAAAAATCAAGTCCAGGTTTGACATAACACTTCAACGCATGCAATAATATTCATAATATCACCATAAACCTTAGGGTCTTCTCTAGAATCATCCACAGAACATAAATTAAAACACGCTGGAAACAATAGTTCATCTCACAAGTAATTGAAGTGAATATGCCCCTTCTAGTTTATCCACATTGTAGGGAATAAACAGACCTCAAATGAAGAAAGCTTTTGAGTTCGGGCCTCCAGTATGAGAGCAAGAAGGCCATGCAAGTGAACTAGGTTGTATATACCTATGCTCTTGCACTTTAACATATTTTTGGCAATTTTCCATTGGGTAATGAGACAGATATTTAAAAAGATCACAAGTCACTAAAGTATGACTTACAATGGGGTTATCAGGAAGTCTAGGATCCGTGATCACAAAATTCTTTTCAATACGTTCCAATGTGGTTGCCAAGTCAATTCCTTGGCGTATGTCCCTGTCTCTTCCAGTAGGGTCCCAACTATCCGAGTGTTTTATTTCTTTGGTCATTAAGAGCTCTGGATCAACACTTGGTGGTGGTGCTTCCCTAATTCCTGTAGAACTTGGAGATCTTGCTTGTAACCTGCACAGAAATATCACACAGCTTATATTAACATCTTTCGGGGATTTGAGATCACGCAATTCACCAATGAGACTAATTTGTAAATACTACTATACAGACACCTGTATAGCCGAATTACTATGTTGAGGACATTGATGAATTAAAGCATAATGGGAATATTATCCTTATCTTCCATCCCTATTTTCTCTTTTATCACTGGAAATACTTTTCATGTGTATTGCACTCCAGGAAATAGAAAACTTGACCATTAAATATTACGATGTATCATAATCAAGAAGGAAAAGGTCCTGTTTACTGCAATGTTTAAGGAGGTCCAAATGAGTCCGCCCAGTGCGCAGGGAGAAGTGATTACTGAATTAGGAGTTTATGAGAGCTCTCTTTAGCCAGAGATGGGGAAACTTTACCATTGACAATGATAAGTGGAAAAATAAAAAATAAAAAATGAGAAGGGATACTATTACTGACCCCCTGAAAGAAATTCTGCTCGATTTTCTAGTTTTCTTGGAAGCCTCCTGAGAGACAGCATCTTTAGAGTCCAGCTGAGGAGTTTGTTTACCAGGTGTACTAGTACTGATGTTGTCGAAGTCGACTGAATTAGGCAGAACATAATCAAGGTTGTTGGATATGTCATGATTCATAGTTCGAATGTGAGACTTTGGATCTTTTACAGTTTGAACAACCTCCGTAATTGAATCTAAAGCCTTGTCCTTCTGACGAGCTGGTTGCGATAAAATTACAGTTGACATGTAATGAATGAAGGAACTAAGTATACAAAATCTTTCAATGTTATAAAGTAGAAAACCAAACTGTTATGCGTGCTGTATTTTCTTTCTCTTTACCATCATAGCGGATTAAAGACTTGGGCAATCCATTAGGGCGTAATGCCTTCTCATTAATACCTTCAGTATATTTGCTGACTTCAACCTGCATTCTACATTTTGGCAAAGATGATAATGGATTAGCAGTTATGAATTGACAGTTAGACATGTAATTATTTTCACATGAAGGTCTAACGAGTTTATTAGCTAACCCAATAAATTTGATAGTATTGCCACGGTCATCTTTGATGGGGGTTACAGTGAGAAGATTCCAGAAAGGTGTGCCGTCCTTCTTGTAGTTAAGGAGCCTGCCACAGTAGCTTTGCCCACTCTTCACTGCATCACGTATCTTTTCTACTTCTTTCTCGTCTGTTTCTGGACCTTGGAGAAACCGGCTGCAAACATAAAATATCAAATCTCCATATGTATTCAATTTAGCTGGAAGGACTAATGCTATAACTAGTAAGGCTTACTTAGCATAGCTACCGAAGCAGAAGGATAATGCTTACCAGTTCCTTCCAATAACTTCCTTGGAAGAATAGCCAGTCATAGTGAAGAAACCACTGCTGGCATACATTATAGGGCAGTCTGGTTTGGTGGCATCAGAAACAACAAAAGTTTGTTGTAGACTTGAGAGAGCATCCTTCAATTCTTGTGATACTCTGGGAAAAGCTCCTGCTTCTGATTCCTCTGAGGTCCTTGTTGAGTCAACTGCAAATCTCTCTAGTGAGTTCTTTTTGCTTCTATCTCCATCTCCAGTTGACATGTTTATTGCTTTGAAACTGCCTTCTCCCACATCTGACTTCACTACAAGTCCCCATTCAGCTGTTCTTTCTGCTATGCTTGCTTCAGTTAATACTTGCTGGGAAATGGATTTTCCATTAAAGTTTGTGAAGCTGTTATTATCTGTTGCTCTATTCGCATCGCTGGAGGTGACACTGGAACCCTCTTTTCCAAATGCCATCCACTTGTTCGGAGGCGCTCGGCTACTGCTAGAACTAAAAGTTTGCAAAGAGCCTCCCTCTTTCGCACCGGCAATCTGACTAGTATTAGTAGGACGAGGCTGTCCAGCAATACTGCTTGCTGCTGGAGCAAAGACCTCAATCGATGTCAGTTCTTGGTTAATGGATTGATCATTAGCTGATGATGTTGAGGCAGTGAAACTCGAGTTGGTTTGGTCCATTGCTCTCCCTTTCTCCAGTTATCAGATTTTGTCGAAGTAAATAGAGAAAACTACCTATCAGACCGCACAAAAAGAGGGTATTATTACTAGCAAGACACATTGGATCGAGAACGGGGTCAGAGGGATCAAAAAACTGTTAATTCATAAAGAGCCATCTAACCGGCCCAACCAGCAACTAAAGCTGTATGCATTATATGGACAGACAGCAATGTTATTTCTAACCTTTGATTGCTGGACTGAAATCTTTACAATTGCAATCCAAATAACTGCTGCAACATGAACTCAGAAGCTAATGAAGAACTCACATATGACATTAACATAATAGATATGTTAAAGGTATCCCAATGAAAGCTTTGCTTGTGTGCTACCTTTAGTAACCTACAATGAGCAAGAATTCCTTCTACTATCGAATTGTGATCATTAAATTCTATTAACCTTGAGAAACACCCAAGAATACACCAACACTATGACAGCTAGAATCCCAAGTGCACAACACAGTCATTAACAAAAAAAGAAGAAAAGAGCAGTAAATGAGGGTTGACATTTTTTACGAAAAAAGATAGAAAAAGGGAGGAAAAGGAAAAAACAGAATGCCCAGTAAGCCAAACTGCAATAAATCCAAGAAAGAAAAAAAAAAAAAAGCTGAAGAAACACTGCTAAAAAGTATGGATTCATAATGAATGCAACTGCAGTAGTTGTTGAAGAGCAAGCTTACCATATCCTATATATATAACTGAAACAAGTTTACATAAAGGTGTAGATACAGAAATAGAAGAGTGAAAAGCTTAAGAGAAAGGTGCTCACATGGAATTTTCAGTTCATGTCAGGAAGCAAATTAAGGTTGAATATCAACATGCAACAGAACCCAGATGAGCTTTTTATTTAAACTTTTCAAGTAATAGTCTCTCTTTTGAGTCTGCTGCTGTTGTTCTGGTTTGGTGTCTATTGGATTTTTTGTTAAAAAAAGAAAAGCAGAAAAAAAAAAAAAAAACAGGTGGTGGGAAGATAACGTTTGGGTTTCACCATAAATAGGGAACACTCAAACTGTCCTGTAACATGAAGGTCCACTTCCAAGTCCCAAAAGGACAATTATTTTGCCTTTATAACTTTTTTTTTCCTTATCATAGCCTTCCATTTTTAGATTTTGCTTTTATTATTTTCTTATCATAACCCTTCATTTTCTTTCATTTTATGCACTTCTTTCTTTTTTTTCTTTACACAATGTCTTTTTTTACTACAACCTGACTGTTGGTGTCCTTTCCTGTTCATTACTAAATCTACCTCTCAATTTCAGTCAGACAATCTCACATGGCCAATATTTCTGTGCCCTACTATACTCTTCACATTACAAATTCTTATCAAAATTAATGTCTCAAATAACATACATGGCACCGAATAAAGTTGTATATACTATGATATTAATCAAACAAGATTTAAAAAGAATCCTGAAAATAAAACAATGTTATTTGAATAATCAATATAACAATGTAAATTAGAATTCAGAATTATATCCAATACACAATAACAAAGGAAGCCTGTATACAAAGCAAGATGCAGAGATATATTTTCTAATATTCCATTCGACTCTTTATCAACTTAACTATAGCAATGAGTGGCTCGATACAAATTTCTTGTGCATTTTTATCAACGGATAATGAGAACATAAAAAATTCGATTAGGGACTAATTATCAGTTTACCCTGTAAAAATAAAAAAATTTCTTGAAATAGATAATTTGCTTTTCAAAGTAAAAAATTGACTAGTAATGAATAAGAAAACCAAAAACAGGATAAAATGGGAAAATGGCAGAAATGGACAAAAGGGTCCAGGATTATGAGGCTACAAAATTTCGATGTGGCATAGTTTTGGAGATAAAACTTCACCATCAAACTTTAAATTCTGTTTGGTCTGTTTTTGAAATAAGACTTCTTCTTCTTCTTCTTCTGACACCTTGTTTCCATTTGGACCACATCATTTTTGCTTGGTTCTTATACTTCTCAATGCTTTTCTGCACAGATGCATTCTTATAATAAATTAATTAATCTCTGCATCCTCTATTTCAAAATTTGATATTCTTATTTCAAGAAAATACACAAATTCCATTCCTAAAATTTTATCATTATATTTTTAGATATATAAAACAGAAAATTTTATGAAAATAAAAGGAAATATCTCAAATATTCTTTAATCGTATTAGTAAAACAAAGTATTTAGAAATTAGTTAAAAAAAAATACAAAGCGCTCTGCTCAATCGATTTTTTTAATTTTTTTAAAAATTTTAAAGGAATCTGAATATTTCAATAACTTTTTTAAAATTCTTTAAAAATTTCAATATAGTGAGACTGAAAATAACCATTATATATTAGGATCAAAGTCATTCTCAGAAGAAGATGTATTAATAAGGGTATGATTTGCTGCAGCTTCTTTAAGAAAAATTCAAACTAAACTCTATATTAGTATAGTTTGTATTTTTTATAAACTAATCTTGTCAATTAATACATGCGGCCTGTGTGTCTTTTAATAAAGAAAAAATTTATGTCCAGTATGCTTTCTTTTGAAATCTTTATATTTTTAGATTTTTTCCTTTACAGATTCATTTTTTTAATTAACATTTATACAATTATATGGTGAGTATAATAAGCTTAGTTTTTCTTAGAGATCAGAAGGGTGTTATTGAGAAATATTTTACTGGTGTTAAAAAATAATAATAAATAATCAGTCGAAGAGTGTTTTCTATAAAAACAAAATGAGATTGTGATGAAAATAATATGAAAATTATTATTTTATACTTTATTAATATATTTTTGTTGACTTCTCCTAAGGATAATTTGGTTTAAGTTTTGTTTTGATATAATTAATAGTGAGAAGGTGAATGATTATCCATGGAGTGAAGAAGTATTTGATGTCACTATTGATTCTTTGAAAAATAACTTCTTGCTAAAGTTAATACAAGCATCGGTAATTTTTATCATTTTGATTGGCTTTCCTCTTGTGTTTCAACTTTGATTTTATTAATGTTGCTCGTATGTTGTTGGTGTGCTTGCTGTTCTTAGAGGTGGTGATGTTCCTCGTATTTTGAATGGGAGTTCATCTTCAACTCCTTCTTTTAAGTTTTTTTAGAAGAGTATACAGTAAAACCTCTTTATAATGATACTCTATGCATGAATAACCTCTACATAGTGATAGAAACTTACAGTTCCAATTTGGGCAAGTTATAAATAGAAAAATTATCTATCATAAGAAGTTATAAATTTTTTAAGTCCAGTCTTAAGAAAATATTTCTCTATATAGTAGTATCTGTAGAAAAATATGAACCTGATAGAGCAAAATCACAGCTAATAATTTGAGAAAATAAAGATAAAGTAAGATAAAATACACAATAGAACACACAGATTTACGTGGAAAACCCCTAAACAAATTAGGGTAAAAACCACTGGCAAGGATAGAAGAATTTTACTATAAGAAAATAATAGGAGTTACAAACTCTCTATTTATAAAGGAGAAAATATTAAAATTCTCTCTTTATAATAGGAGAAAAATAATTGCTTAACTCTCTAATATTTTTCTCTTATTTTTGGAATGATTGAATAACAAGGTGAGGCCTCTATTATATAGGCTTGGAAGGTACCTCAAGATTGTTAACTTAGCAATGTGGGAGAAATACTCCTAAAAAATTAATAACTTAACAATGTGGGAGAGACACAAATCCCTAAATATCAACAATCTCCCACTTGAAGATTTGATTGAGGATCAGTCAGATCTTCACACCGTCCTTTCTTCCTTGCCTTTCCATGCTGCTTATACTTTTATCAGGCCACTAGAGGATTGACACCAAATAAATTTATCAGTGTTAACTGCCTTCGTCAAAAAATATGCTAGGTTGTCTTTAGTATGAATTTTTTGCATATCCACAGTGCCCTCTTCCACTTTTTCACGAGCAGTGATCTTGGACTCGTATGTGCTTTGACTTTGAATGAAAAGCTGGATTCCTTGCGAGATGCAAGGCACTCTGACTGTCACAGAACAGAGGAATATGCTCTTGTTCGTGCCCGAGTTCCTCTATCATCATTTTCAATCATACTACTTCCTTACTAGTTTGTGTAGCTGCTACATATTCTGCTTCTGTTGTTGATGTCGCCACAACTGACTGTAGTTTTGATACCCGACTCGGCCAGCGGTAAGTGTGAACACATACCCTGTAGTAGATTTGCTTTTATCAAGATCACCTGCATAATCTGAGTTAACATATCCTCTGATAATAAAGTCTGATCCTTCATAACACAATGCAACATCTGAGGTTCCCCTAACATATCTTAGGATCCTCTTTACAGCATTCCAATGCTCTCTGCCAGGATTCGCCATGTACCGACTTACTACTCCTACTGCATGTGCAATGTCTGGTCGTGTACAAATCATTGCGAACATTAAACTCCCCACTACTGATGCATATGGTACTCGAGACATTTTCATCCTTCCTTCTTCACTGCTAGGACTCATACTGGAGGATAATTTGAAACTAATAGGAAGTGGGGTAGAAATTGACTTACAATCTTGCATATTGAAGCGTCGCAAGACCTTCTTCAAATAAGTTTTCTGAGAAAGCCAAATCTTCCTATTGTTTCTGTCTCGGTGAATTTGCATCCCTAGAATCTTGTTTGCTGGTCCCAAGTCCTTCATTTCAAATTCCCTAGCCAACTGTGCCTTTAGTTCTTTAATATGATCTTTGTTGGGGCCTGCTACCAACATGTCATCTACATACAACAGTAAGATAATAAAATCACTTTTACCAAACCTCTTGAAATATGCACAAGGGTCTGCATTAAGTCTGTTGTATCCAAGGCTCATGATGAAGGAATCAAATCTCTTATACCAACACCTCGGTGCCTGCTTTAAACCGTATAAAGATTTGTTCAACCTACAAACCAAGTCCCGCTTTCCTTTTTCTTCAAAACCTTCTGGCTGGAGCATATAAATTTCTTCCTTAAGATCTCCATGAAGAAAAGCTGTTTTCACATCTTGCTGCTCTAGATGTAAGTCAAATGTAGCACACATCACCAAGACTACTCGAACAGTTGTTAATCAAACCATAGGGGAAAATATTTCGTTGAAGTCAATCCCCTCCTTCTGAGCATATCCTTTCACCACCATTCTTGCACGAAACCGCTCCACTTGATCATCACTATTTCTTTTGATCTTAAAGACCCATTTGTTGCCAATGGCCTTTCTTCCTTGTGGTAGTGGCACAAGCTCCCAAGTCTTGTTCTTATGTAGAGCTTCCACCTTTTCTTGCATTGCTGCCATCCACTGAGATGCATCTGAACTGCTCATTGCTTCTTGGAGAGTTGATGGCTCCCCTTCCTCAGTTAGAAGACAGTATGCTATATTGCTGCCTATATCATAATCTTTCTGTCAGGTTGGTGTAAATTTTATACGTTTTCCCTTTCCAAGTTCTGACTCTTCAAACTCGGCTGGCTCTTCAAACTCGACTGGTTCTTCCTCATCGTGCTCTGGTGCTGCTTCAGAAGAATCTTCTTCTGTAGATTTTCTTTCCACCTGTATAGTTGTAGTCTCTGAATTTTCTTTTGAAGTGCTATCATCTTCTCCCTTCAATTTATCTTCTAAGAAGATTACATCCTTGCTGATTATAACCTTGTGGGCAGTGGGATCCCACAGGCGATACCCCTTCACACCATCAGCATATCCCAAGAACAAACACTTCCTAGATTTTGGATCCAACTTTGTAGTTTCTTGGGTATTATACATCACATACACAGGACTTCCAAATATATGGAGGTTTGAATAATCAACTGGCTTCCCAGTCCACATCTCCATCGGTGTCTTTTGATCAATTGCTATAGATGGAGACCGGTTAATCACATAACAGGCGGTGTTAACTGCCTCAACCTAGAATGCCTTATTTAGGCCTGCAGCTCCCAACAATGCTCTAGTTCTTTCTATGAGTTCACATTCATCCGCTCGCCACTCCATTTTGTTGAGGAGTGTATACTGGTAGTGAGCGCCTCTTGATGCCTTCTTGCTTGCAAAAGCTATTAAATTCATTACCTGTGTATTCTCCTCCATTATCTGTCCTCAAACACTTGATCTTATTGCCTGAATCAAGTTCAACCCGCGCTTTGTAAGTTTTAAAAACTGCAAATACGTCTCCCTTGCTCTTGATAGGATACACCCAACATCTCCTGGAGTAATCATCGATGAAGGACACAAAGTACTTAGCTCCTCCTAGTGATGAAACTGGTGCTTGCCATACATCAGAGTGAAC
Source organism: Ricinus communis (assembly GCF_019578655.1). Classification (NCBI taxonomy): domain Eukaryota; kingdom Viridiplantae; phylum Streptophyta; class Magnoliopsida; order Malpighiales; family Euphorbiaceae; genus Ricinus; species Ricinus communis. The sequence continues at coordinate 792,226 of NC_063259.1, forward strand.
TAATTCTAGAACATCCTTACTTCTAGAATTGGATGTATTGAACTGTAGTCGATGCTGCTTGCTTGTTATGCAATGCTCACAAAAGGATAATGACACATTTGTGAGACCAGGAAGTAGATTTTTCTTAGCAAGAACCTTCATGCCTTGTTCAGACATATGTCTAAGCTTCTGATGCCACACCATTGCAGATCTCTCGCTTGAACTACTTGAAGCAACAGATGCTTCGCCTATGATCTCCCAAAACATATACAAATTAGCAGCAATTTTTTCTCCTTTCATAATTACAAGCGCTTCTCGGCTAATCTTCATGATTCCTTTCTAAACTTTGATAATGCAATTAAGATCATCCAGTTGTCCCAGAGATAACAAATTCTTCTTCAGACCTTCCACATGTCGTACTCCTTGAATAGTGCGGACTGTACCGTCATGCATTTTCAACCTGATAGTTCCAATGCCTATGATTTTTAAGACATTATCTTCACAACTATACACAGATCCTCCTAAGATAGGTTCATAATGATGGAACTATTCTCTTCGAGAGGTCATGTGATAAGTTACTCCTGAGTTAAGAAACCATACATCAGCAAATCTCTTCCTGCTCTCAGTTGATATTGCTGCTTCACAGCACAATACATTTTCATCATCCGAAGTGCATGCCACATTTCCTTGAGGATTGGAATTCTTCAGACTCCAACAATCCCTCTTCAGGTGACCTTTCTTACCACAATGGGAGCATTTATAATTCTTCTTACTTTTTGATTTTAATCTACCATGATTGTGACTCCCATTTGGACCACGTTCTGTTGATCTCCCTCTCATCACCATCAAGGCTTCCACCTGTTGTGAATCTGCCTGCTTGTCTTCCTTGTTCCTTCGCTGATTTTCTTCTTAAAGAATAGCGGCTGCTATATCATCAAAGACTAGAATTTCGGTAACAATATTATTTGTCAAACTGATGATGAGTTGATCATACGAATCAGGTAGACTTTGGAGTAGAAGTTCTGCACGTTCTTGTGACTCTATTTTATATCCCAAAGATGTGAGTTGAGAAAATAGAGTATTCAAGACATTAAGGTGCTCTGTCACTGAAGTAGATTCTGACATTCTTAATGTGTAAAGTTTCCTCTTAAGGAAAATTTTGTTGTGTAATGACTTGGCTTCGTACAGTCTAGTGAGGTGATCCCAAATCTCCTTTGCCGTTTTCTTTTCTTCTATACTGGACAAGATCACATCTGCAAGTGCCAGATGAAGGTTTGCAATAGCATTTCCATCCATCTCGTTCCACTTATTATCATCTGTGAGTGTTGTCGGTCGTTCACTGATAGCCACAAGACAATTGTCTTTTCTCAATACAGCCTTTATCTTTAATTTCCACAGTGAGAAATTACTCCCGTTGAACTTTTCAATCTCAAATTTTGCCGCCATTGCTTCTATCACAAATGGTGCCTTTTAGCTTGTAAAATAAACCGCAGTAATGAACACAACTCACTAGGTAAGTTCCTAGACAAGACTGGAGGGTCACAATCGGACCTCTTAAATACCAATCTCCTTAGATAGAACCTTCCCTAAATTGTAAGTATTCTTACTACTCCACACAAGCTCTTTTGCACCAAAGAAAACCTCAAAATCCTTTTCTGATGTGAAAGATCAGACTGAGCTGCAATCATAAAATTTTAAGGAATTTCTTACCAACCAAGCTCTGATACCAATTGTAGAAAAATATGAATCTGATAGAGCAAAATCACAGCTAATAATTTGAGAAAATAAAGATAAAGTAAGACAAAATACATAATAGAACACATAGATTTACGTGGAAAACCCCTAAACAAATTAGGGTAAAAACCACGGGCAAGGATAGAAGAATTTTACTATAAGAAAATAATAGGAGTTACAAACTCTCTATTTATAAAGGAGAAAATATTAAAATTCTCTCTTTATAATAGGAGAAAAATAATTGCTTAACACTCTAATATTTTTCTCTTATTTTTGGGATGATTGAATAACAAGGTGAGGCCTCTATTATATAGGCTTGGAAGGTACCTCAAGATTGTTAACTTAGCAATGTGGGAGAAATACTCCTAAAAAATTAATAACTTAACAATGTGGGAGAGACACAAATCCCTAAATATCAACAGTATCTGTATATATAACTTTTAAAAATATATATTATGTTATGTTATATTTTATCTTACTGTAGTATTATTTTATCTAATCAATCTTATTTATATAATATGACAAAGATATTAACGTATTATATTTCTAATTTATATCATTTCATCTACAAGACTAAGTATTAAATCTAAAAAAAAGATTTAGTACTCAGATCCCTGTTAAGTTATAACCTCCTCATAGTCATACATTTTATTTAGTCTCAAGTGTATGATTATAGAGGTTTTACTGTATTTGGTGAATTTACTAGAAATGTATTTTTTATATTTTATATTATTATTTTTTATTAATTTGGATTTTTTTTTAATTTTTTGATGGTTAAAATTGAAAAATATTTCTCCTACTCTTGAGGAGAGATAAAAGCTGAATTTGGATGAATTTTTTTAAAAAGAAAAAGATATATTCGTTGATGATGACAATGATAACAATGATGATTTTAAGTCTCTTCCACCTCGTTCTAAAGCTTTTGCAGCTTCTACCTCAAAGCAATCTAGCAGTAGTAGGTCTGATGTTAATAGCTCTATTGTTAGTATGAGGAAGAAAATAATTATTAAATTTTTTGGATTGAATATTTTCTTGGAACAAAAGTTCTCTGATTTTTTGATGTTTTATCTTCTCCTCAAATTAAGTATCAAACTAATCGTTTAGGATTTGCTAGTTTTGGTTTTGGAGATGACATATATACTTCTTGTATATTTAATGTATTTCTTTTGACAGTTTATACAGTTTTACTATAAGGTCGCTGATGATAAGAAAGATGTTGAAGTGGATAATTTACAAGTTGATAATGGTGTTTTTGAAAAAAGAAAAAGCAAATAAGGAGAAGCTGAAGATAGAATTGATAAAAATGATAAGATGATGATGATGATATATATTAATATATATCTTTTAGATTTTGAATAAATAATATTTTATGTCTTTATATTAATATATATCTTTTAGATTTTGAATAAATAATATTTTATATTTAATTTTTTTATTTAGGTTATTGATGTGGATGTTAATAATAACAACACAAAGGATAATGATGATGATGATGATGATAATGAAGATGATGATGGAGATGATAAAGAGGATAGTAAAAAAATGATGATAGTTCTGATGAGGGTGTAAATAATGTAGGTGATTCTTCCGATGGTGGAAATGGTAAAGATATATGAGAAGGTAGTGATGGTGGTGATAAAAGAAATATCGATGATAAATTTTTTGATAATGTTAATGATGATGGAGTTGTGAGAGTCGGAGTAATGATCAAAATATTGATGATGATGAGAATGTACTTTAATTTTACTATTTTTTATTTTTTTTAGTCATTTTTATATTCTTTTAAGGAGATGATAATATTGCTATTTTTGAAAAGTTCAATAAGGAAGAAGTAGTTGGCCGAGTTACTTCTTCATATATTTTGACCATTTTTGAGCTTGAAAGTAGTTACTGAATTTGACTCAATTGAAATATGTTGTATTTTTGTTTATGTATTTACTTTTAGTATCTGTTTAGTATATGCCTTCTATATTTTGATTTATTTATTTTTTAGGCTTTGAAAAATGAATTGAAAACAATTATTGTATATCAAGGCATTGAAGATTTTGTGACCCCTAACGTTCAAAAAAGGAAGATTAAACCTGGTTATGTCTTGAAATCTCCTCTTTTGAATGAATTTGGATCTTCTATCAAGAGGATAATATGATATTTCTTTCTTTTAATCTTGGTGTTGATCTTATTGCTGAGAAGACACTTTCTTTCCTCATTTGTGAGTTTTTTGTTTTATATTATGTATATTTATTTATACATTGAGTTGCTTATAAGTGTATTTTCTTTTTACAACATATTGATGTTTTGTTCTATTATTTGAGGAATAAAGTAATATATTCTGGTAGCATTAAAGTGAAGTATACTACAACTGATAATTTATTGGATCAATGTATTCAGTCCTTATAAGAATTATTTTTAAAGAAGAAAAATGATTTATCTATTGTTAGTCATGATAATTTAGTTGTTGAATATATGATTGGATTTTATATGCGTTGCAACATGCCTTAAATGAAGGTTGATCATATTTTATTTTATAAGGATTATTTGATACTTACTAGTTTGCCATTTAAAGATAGGTGCCTTTATGTTTATAATTCTTTAAGATCAAGTAGGAATGACAAACTGGCAGCGAAAATAGTTGAATTATATGCCATTCTTTTACCTCATTTTTCTATCTATGCTTGGTATATTTGGTGGTAACAAATATTGATTTGAATTGTGTAGTTTATATATAGAAAAAGTTTGAGTTATCCATTTGATATACTGAACGGGTTGTCGAAGCCCTTCAAAATAAATTACTAATTTTCTTAAACTAATTTGTAGAAATAGTGAAACCAGGTCGAATCCCAAGGGAACCAATGTAGATAGCTTCTCAAAGTAAAATAAAAATGGGGAGATTTTGAATGTTTGAATCAAAATTATAAATAAGCAGAAAATAATGAAGGCTGAACATTAAAGTAAATAAAAATCAGTCTTAAAAAATTTCCAATTCAAGAGTGCTAATTCCATCCAATTGTAATCATGATCATAGGCTAAAATAACAATTCTTCTATTCAAGTACTTAGTCTACTTATTCGAAAAAGCGGCAATAAGTGTAATTCTCCTAATATAATTGACCCAAACCCAACATCCAAATCAAAACTTACCATTAGTCAACTGGGCACGATAGCGTTCCATATCAACTTAATGATAGCATTAAGAATAATGAGAATGATTAAACCAACATTAATTAATTGAGATAACTGCAATTGAATTAACCTTGTTCCTTTATTTCCCTAGAGCCTATCATGCAAGCTATGTAATTTGAATAAGCCGTAATCACACACACATGAGCCAACTCTTTGCTACTTGTGTCAATCGTTCATGATAATTACGGATCACAAACTCAAAGTTTAGCAATAGAAAAATCAATATCAAAGATGAGTCGTCAATTCAATGAATATCAATAATTCATAAATAATAAGAACAAGAAATAAAGAATACTTGAATTAAAGAAGAATTCTGTTAAGCACAAAGCCTTACAAATCACAATTGGGATTTATTCACTCTTGAATTAGAAACTAAAAACTTAGCCACTCATAGTCGAGTAAGAATTCACAAGAATAATAGAGAGTAGAAGAAGGATAAGAATATGAATGAATAAAAGTACTTCCAGCTGTCCTTATATAGGAAGTAAAACCCTAAACTCTAATAATAGAATCTTTATAAAAAAGAAATAAGCTTCCTATTTAATCTTATCCCTATAAGGAAGGATAAGATTAAGAGTGATCTAAATAAATTAAAACCCTAAATACATGGAAAAAAGTTCTATTAATCCAACACTTCCAAAAATAAAGGAAATCAACTAGGGATAGGTCCACCACAAATTAATCTCTGAAAATTTCGAAGCTCTCTTTCGCATCTTTTAGCAGCTCATGGGATGCAAGGCGTGGTCACGCCTTGTCGACAGTGATCTTCTATGCAGATTTCTACATCTCCTCCAAAAGACTTGGTTTTTGACAAATGATGACTTAAAATATGTCTTTAGGCTGAGTTTTGCTCCATCCTTGATATTTCATCACTTAAGTCAGAATAAATAGAATTTTCCTAATTAAGTACATTATTCAACCAAATTGCAAGGGAATTAAACACAATAAATATAACTATTTTTGACCTATCAAATCCCCCCACACCTAATTTATGCTTGTCCTTAAGCATACCTCAATTCAATATACCAATTCTCCTTTTAACCTTCCTTTCATCTCTTTTAATCTCCTCAAATACCAAATAAGTTAAACATACATTAATGAGCTGAATAATAATGACAATCAATAGATTAGCACTCATAGGATAACTTTTGTAAAAAGAACAGGTATCTCAATAATTCATCAAAATCAAGGCAACGAGACTTAACACCCTCACATGGTTTCACTCAATACTCTCAAAGTATTTAGGGTGCATTTACTCTCAGAATCAAAACATAACATGTTATTACCATAAGCTTGCTAATGAATCAAGCCTCCACCACTACACATGAATTAGATGCAAAAATCAAAGGGACTTACAAGGGTTGTAATAGGGCTTAGGAAAGGGTGTGATAAAAGAAAGAGCTGAAATGTTTTATAATCAAGACAAAAAGATTAGATTCTCGCATGATAACTTATGCTACATCCATGAAACATACTACAAAAAAATTTCGAAAGTTAATATTTATTCCCACATTTTATATGAGAACTTGTGAGGAGTAACAATTTAATTCAGTATATTTGATGAATACTTCTTCAATTCTCCACTTCATGAAAGGAATAGATATCAACTTTCTTATCCTCTTTTTCTTCCTTTTCTTTCCCTTTTTTTTGTCTCATTCTTTTTCTTTTTTCTTTTTGTTTGTTTTGTCTCTTCTTTTTTTGTTTCTCTATTTCATTTGTACCATGCAACACTTCCCTTCTTGTCTTGACAAGGGTAGAAAAATAGAGGTAGCAAATGAAAGGTCTTAGGTTAAACAACATGTGTTAAAAAAAAGAAAAAAAAAGAAAACAGGCTTAAAGTGGCTGACTAAAAGGAAAATTAACAAGGTAGGTATTTTAAGAGTCTAAGAATAGGTTAATCCTAATTGCCCTTGTCATATTAAAGCATCAATCCAAAGATGTGGTCTCAACATGCATTTACAAGCAAGTTCTAGAATAATCATACTAAGTTTGATAACACTCAACAAAAAAATTAGAGCAAAATATAATGAATTGCTCTTTGGCTCAAAAGCTCACTTGAATGTTCAAATTTGTATCAAGTCTTGTGCATTTTTCAATCAATAAACTAATGAGATACCATCAAATAATTTTAAAGAAACACTAATCATGCTTATCCCTTTCATGCATTAAAACTCAAATCGAAAATGCATAACTAACTTACATGGTATTCTAGGTTATCAAAATAAAACTCAAGGTTGCAAAAGAAAAATTAGCACATATGAATTAAAACGTACCTAATTATAAGCATAAAAAGATGTTTTCAGAAAAAGATCATGTGACTATCCTCCCCCACACCTATACTATACATTGTCCTCGATGTATCAAAAAGAAAATGGCTCACAAAAGAAATGAAAAGAAATATGAAACTCCCCTGATTTGTGAGCCACTTGGATGGAGTAGTCTATGGTAATGGTGGGCAGGGGGGTTGAACTCCCTAGTGTTTCATCAAGGCGTCTAAATTTCTCTCCATATTTGAAATTTTTCGTTCCATCTTGTCCAAACGAGCGTCATAATCTAGTTCAGTGGAATCCTTTGGATCATGAAGACTGCTCGTTGGGCAAGATCGTTTCCTAAATCTTGGAGGATCGCCTTGACCGTGCGGAGAAGGCTTTTGGAAAGAGTACACCCCATTATGCTCCACAAGCACGTGCATCTTCATCAAACATGCAATGTCCAATGGTTCCATTTCACAAGCAATATGTAAGTTAGTATTATCAAGATCAAGCAATTGAAGGCGAACAACCAAATGAGTAATTAAAAAGCCTAAACATAAATGGTTTTTACGAGTCAGCATAAATATGAACTGTAAAGCCAACCAAAAACCCAAATTGATTGTGTTATTATGCAAAATGGACCAAATAAAATAAAGTTCAGCTTTTGTACATACATTTGCTATGTCTTTTCTACCAGAAAAGCTGAATGCTAAAAATCGTTGCATGTAAACCCATTCAGGTTTATTAAGATACCCACCTTTGGAGTTACTAGGATCGTAATGCATTGGGTCAGAAGACATGGTCTTCCAAAGTTTTGTCTGATCAAAATTATCAACAAAATCTATGGCAGAGCTCTTGTATTGGTTGGTTAGAGAAAAGTCAGTGTCAATAAATCCTAGGGCCAAATTGAATTCAGTGATGGATTGCTTAAATTCATTACTTAGGAGTCGATATCGCACAACTCCAGGACTATCAAATGTGAAATTCTCTGGTGTTTCGAACTGAAAGGCTGTGTAGAATTCTCTAATCCATTCAACAAATGTGGGGTATCTAACAGTCACTAAGGTTTTCCACCACATACTAGCTAATAAAGCATCGAAATCCTGTTTTATATCTAGTTTTTCAAGAGAATGAGTGTCGACATACTTACTTGGGTAAATCGCTCGCGTTTGTACATCGGCGTACCTATCCTTTCGGGCTTTGGTAGTGAATTTCAAAAATCCAGTCAATTCGGCTTCCGATGGTGGTAGGACAATTTTCCTTTTCCCTAGGCGAGTTCGCCTAAATGTGATTCTTCGTTCGGCGGTGCTTTGTTGTTTTTGGATGAGCTGCGTCGGTGTGGGCCGTGGTTTCGTCGATGTCGGGCGAGACTGTCACGTTAGACTCTGGAGGTACTATTGTCGTCTCCGTAGGTGGATCTGCTTCGTTAGGGTTGGGTTGAGGAACGACAATCGCGTTTGAAGGATGGTCTGCTTCGCTATGTTTTGGTTGAGGTACGGCAGTCGCGTCGTCGGGATTAGAGGATGTCCCTTTACTTCCCCGGCGGGTGGAGGTTCTCTTTTCAGCAGTAGTCTTAAGGCATACCATGATCGATGGATGTTATGTGTTCGAGCGGAGGAGGCGGAAGTGAATAGTGGCTGTTGCTGCACAGTACAATAAAGGGAAGCAATAGTGTCTGTTGGGAAACCTTCTCACCATCTCTTTCTCTTTTTTTTTTGAAATAAAAAACAATAAAATAAAATAATAATAATTAAAAAATAATAAAATAATAATAAAATAAAAAAATGGATAGAGAATGTGTGAAGTAAGGCGTGGTCACGCCTTGTAAGGAGCGAGCTTCTGTAAAAAAATGAAATGAATGTCAAAACAAAACAGAAGATGATGTGAAATAAGGCGTGGTCACGCCTTATAAGAAGCGAGCTTCTGTAAAAAGTGAAGTTAAAACAAAAGACGGCTTGAGACAAGGCGTGGTCACGCCTTGTAAGAAGCGAGCTTTTGTAATCTTGAGGTGCAGTTTTTCAAATCAAAACAGAAGACGGCTTGAAACAAGGCGTGGTCACGCCTTGTAAGAAGCGAGCTTTTGTAATCTTGAGGTGCAGTTTTTCAAATCAAAACAGAAGACGGCTTGAAACAAGGCGTGGTCACGCCTTGTAAGAAGTGAGCTTCTGTAATCTTGAGGTGCAGTTTTTCAAATCAAAACAGAAGACGGCTTGAAACAAGGCGTGTTCACGCCTTGTAAGAACCGAGCTTCTGTAAGAGTAACAACAGATTTTTTTTTATAAACCAGAACAGAAGATGTTTGGAAACAAGGCGTGGTCATGCCTTATCCAGATTAGCCCCCTGCCAAAAAAAAATTGAACTTCTTTATTAAAAAGAAAAGAAAATAAATTAAGTAAAAGAAAATAAAAAGTATAAAAATAAAGAAAGCATTTGGGTTGCCTCCCAATAGCGCAATTCGTTTAACGTTATTTTGCTCGACGGAGTGAGGAAACGTTTCAGTCATCTAGATGGGTGGGGTAATCTAAGGGAAAACTATCGAGACATGGAACAATTTTGCCTTCTTGGAAGATTTTCAATCTATGACCATTTACTTTGAAGATTTTGTTCAAATCCAAGCTTTTAATTTCCACTGCACCATAGGGGAACACATTAGTAATAACAAATGGACCAAGCCATCGAGAATGAAACTTAATAGGCATAAGCTTCAATCAAGAATTATATAACAATACTTTTTGACCAATCTTAAATTGTTTCCTAATAAGAATATTGTCGTGGAGTAATTTGGATTTCTCTTTGTAAATTCTTGAATTCTCATAGGCATCTAATCGCAACTCTTCTAATTCTTGCAATTGCAGTAGCCTTGACATTCCAGCTTTATCCATGTTCATGTTGCATTGCCGAACTGCCCAATAGGCCTTATGCTCAATTTCTACCGGTAAGTGACATGCTTTTCTGAAGACTAATCGATAAGGGGACATTCCTATGGGAGTTTTGTAAGCTGTGCGGTATGCCCAAAGAGCATCATCTAAACAAAGGCTCCAATCCTTTCTTCCTGGATTCACCATTTTTTCCAAGATGGATTTAACTTCTCTATTGGAAACTTCGGCTTGTCCATTGGTTTGAGGATGATATGCGGTGGCTGTTCTATGATTTACTCCGTACTTCTTCATCAAAGCTGCAACCGATCTATTGTAAGACTGAGTTCCTTGGTCACTGACGATTGCTCTTGGAATTCCAAACCTGTTAAAGATGTTAGCCTTGATAAAACCTACAACAGCTTAAGAATCATCAGTTCTGGTGGCTTTAGCTTCCACCCATTTTGATACATAATCTATAGCCAAAAGTATATATGAAAAACCACAAGAAGAGGGTAGAGGACCCATAAAATCGATTCCTCACACATCAAATATTTCATAGATGAGAATCGGAACTTGAGGCATTTCATTCTTTCGAGTTAGTGCTCCTACTTTTTGATATCTCTCACAACTTTTGCAAAATTGATATGCATCTTTAAACAAAGTTTCCTAATATAAACCACAATCTAAGATTTTCCTAGCGGTCCATCTAGGTCCAAAGTGTCCTCCACATGCATAATCATGGCTAAAGGTTAAAATAGATTGGAATTCATTTTCAGGCACACATTTCCTAATCACTTGATCGTAACAAAATTTCCATGAGAAGGGCTCATCCCAAACATAATACTTAGACTCACTCTTTATCTTTGCCTTTCTAGACTTACTAAGACAATGAGGTAGATTTCTTATGAGTAAGTGATTTACCATGTCTGCGTACCAAGGAATCATACCCTTGAGTTGGAACAAATGTTCATCAAGAAAGTTGTCATTGAAAGGTAGGTCATCTTCTTCCCTTATCAACCTACTCAAATGGTCCGCAACAGAATTTTCCACTCCTTTTCTATCTTTGATGTTCAAGTTAAATTCTTGAAGAAGCAAAATCCACCGAATTAGCCTTGGTTTTGATTTTGTCTTTGCTAAAAGATACTTCAAGGTTGCATGATCAGAATACACAATAACTTTAGAACCAAGCACATAAGATCGAAATTTATCCAAAGCAAAGACAATTGATAAAAGCTCCTTTTCTGTCGTGGAGTAATTGCATTATGCGAAATTTCACGTCCTGGAGGCATAATAGATGACATGACTTTTCTTCTTAATCCGCTGCCCTAGAACTGCTCCCACTGCATAATTGCTTGCATCGCACATGATTTCAAAAGGTAAATCCCATCTAGGTGGTTGAATAATAGGCGTGCTTGTCAACAAATCTTTGAGTTTTACAAACGCCTCTCTGCATTCTTTCCCAAACTCGAATTGAACTTCTTTTTGCAGTAAATTTATCAATGGCAAAGCGATCTTGGAGAAATCCTTGATAAATCTGCGATAAAATCCTGCATGTCCTAGAAAAGAACGCACTTCCCTAACATTAGTAGGGTATCGTAAGTTTGCAATTATGTCTACTTTTGCCTTATCAACCTCTATACCCTTGGAGGAGACCACATACCCTAATACAATGCCTTGGGTGACCATAAAATGACATTTCTCATAATTTAAAACCAACTTTGTCTCTATACATCTCTTTAAAACTTTGGCTAAATTTTCTAAGCATTCATCAAATGAATCCCCATACATAGTAAAGTCATCCATAAACACTTCAATGCATTTCTCAATATATTTAGAAAAAATACTCATCATGCATCTTTAAAACACACCTGGAGCATTACAGAGGCCAAAAGGCATTCGCTGATAAGCATAGGTTCCGAAAGGACAAGTGAATGTTGTTTTTTCTTAATCTTCTTGTGCAATAGGAATTTGATAGAATCCTGAAAAGCCATCAAGAAAACAGAAGAAAGATTTGCCCGCCAATCGTTCTAACGTTTGATCAATGAAAGGTAGGGGAAAATGACCTTTTCTAGTTACTTGATTAAGCTTCCTAAAATCTATACACATTCTCCAACCATTTTGCACACGCATTGGTACAAGTTCATTGTTTAAATTCCTTACCACAGTCATTCCAGTTTTCTTGGGGACAACATGAATTGGACTTACCCATTTGCTGTCTGAGATTGGGTAGATTATACCTGCATCTAACAGCTTGAGTGTCTCTTTCATGACAACTTCTTTCATGGCTGGGTTTAGTCTCCTTTGTGGTTCCCTTGATGGTTTAGCATCATCCTCTAGCAAAATTCTGTGCATGCAAATTGATGGACTAATTCCTTTTATATCAGCCAACGTCCAACCAATTGCAACCTTGTATTCCTTCAAAGCTTCAATCAATCTTCCTTCCTGTTTCATTTTAAGTCCTTTTAAGATGATAATAGGCAATGTTTCCTCATCACCTAAATACACGTATTTTAGGTGATCCGGTAAGGCTTTCAGCTCTAGTTTTAGTGCCTGCACAATTGAAGGTAACATCTTGTCATTAGTATTAGAGATTTCAGCATTAAAATTTATGGGTTCAGATATTATTACTGAAAATAATTCTTCTACACCAATCTTATAATCATTTCCTTCAAAATTGGATTTTTCATCTAATTCCTGCTCATCACCAACACTTTCTTTTGCAAAAACTTCCTACACAATTGGATCAATTACATCAATATGGCAAAGAGAATGTATATCATTAGGATATTTAATTGCATCATAAATATTAAATTTAACAATCTCTCCATCAAATTCTACGGAGAGAGTACCCTCATCTACATTAATCTTTGTCTTGGCAATTTTCATGAATGGTCGTCCTAATAAAATTGAAGCTGATTTTGATGAAGAATTACCATCCATTTCCAAAATGTAAAAGTCGACAGGAAATATGAGCTCATTAATTTGCACAAAAACATCTTCAACAACTCCAAGGGGATGAATGAAAGAACGATCAGCTAATTGAATCACTACACCAGTTTTTTGCAAGTCATTTAGTTTTAAATCTTGATAAATAGAAAATGGTATGACATTAATAGAAGCTCCCAAATCTAACATGGCACGCTCAATTTTCGTATTACCAATAACACAAGGTAATGAAAACATACTTGGATCTTTGCATTTTTCTGGCATATTCTTTTGCAAGATTGCCAACACATTCCTACTTACCACTACTTTCTCCTTTTCCTTCATTCTTCTTTTGTTGGTGCACAATTCCTTCAAGAACTTTGCATATTTAGGGATTTATTTGATAGCATCCAATAATGGGATATTTATCTCCACCTTTCTAAATGTATCCAAGATCTCCTTTTCTTGCTCATCTTCTTTTGGTTTTGCTAATCTGCTAGGAAAAGGAGGCAATGGAGTGTGAGATGAAAGGGATAGGGGAGGATCAAATTTTACCCTACATGATGCCTTGGAAGAAGCTTCTTCTTTATTTTCCTTGCTAAGTTCACTTTCCTTAAGTGAAATCGAGCTTGAAGGAATCTCCTTACCATTGCTTAGAGAAATTGCATTAACGTTCTCCTTTGGATTTATTTCTGGTTACGAAGGTAGTTTTCCAGAATTTTAGGCCTCCAATTTACTAATTGACGTAGCTGATGAGTGCTACTCGTGTTAGCTACAATCTAAGGCAGTGTACCTATCGATGCAGTCTAGCACTAATGGCGAGTATCAAGGTCGTATTCCTCGGAAAAGCGAAAGCCCAGAGTTACTCCTTTGTTCTTTGTTATATTAACCTAAAATGGATGATGAATAAATTCTAAACTAACTATTAACTACGAGCTAAGTTCCGAGGGAGATGCAGGAGTAACTGATAAGTGAAATAATCAAGACAAGAAGATAAACCCAAAGAGAATCTAAACTAGTTGGCAATCAAACAAAAGATAAAGGATCGGTGAGTCTAATTATGCTACCCGTGGACGAATTCTTAATCGAATTCGGTTTCTCTCTCGAGATAACCGAATTCCTAAACCTAATAACCTAAAGTTGGAATCTCTTCCTAACGATTGATTCTTAAATTAGCATTAAGCTTTAATCCGCCTCTATTAAGCTTTGTTAATTCTTAATCCGGCTAGTTAATTATCCTTATCTCTAAGCGATTATTAACCAGTTCTTGTTATTCAAAATTCCAATTGCCAAACGGATTTCTCAATCTCATAAAGCAATCTAAACATCACAATTACAACGTCTCATGAATAATGCATAATCTTATTCATACTGAAAACAAGAAGAATACAAAACCAACTCGAACAATCCAACAATATAATATCAAGCCAACATAGTAAAGAAATCCTAATGGATTAAATCAATCTAGCTAATCATGTTCATATTTAAAACAATCTAGGAAATCAATCACAATGAAAGAATAATGAAAATAAAACATGTACACCCTTTTCTCTCGAATTGGATGAATGTGACTCCAAATCCTGGATCTACACTTTGATTAATCTCCCAAACTGCCTCTTGAATTGCTTCCACTACTGTTTTGCACTCGGAACCTTGCGATTCCGGGATTCTTACTCACTGCAACTCTCTCTGGCACTCAGTATTGTGCAGAAAACCGAACTAGCCACTAGGGCTCAATGTCACTTCTTCCCCCCCCTTCTCTCCACTAAGAAAAATTCATTTTTCTTATATATTTAACTCAGCACGGCCGAAGTCCAGGCCGTGCTGAAACTGTGGATCTCACCAAGTAGGGTTTCACCACGGCCGTGTTCCTCCCCGTGTTGGTCACCACGGGCCGTGTTTTTCCCCGTGTTGGCCACCACGGGCCGTGCTGAAGGCCGTGGTGGCTATGGAAACCGTGCCCAAAGTGCCAATTTCAAGAATCAAAGCCAATGGTTGAGCACGGCCGAGTCCGGTACGTGCTCGATGTATGCGGGCTCTTGTCCGATCTTGATGAATTCTCGTCCGTTTCCTCACGTATTGATCTATAATTGCTTAAACAACGATGATGGTCCTATAAATGTTCCTGAAATGCAAAAGAACATAAAACACGGGTGATCTGGGAATAAAAGCACAATAATTGCTAAGAACATACGCAATAATATGCAAGCAAATATGTGTAAAACTATGCTTATCAAATTACCCCACACTTAAGCTATTGCTTGTCCTCAAGCAATTAACAACTCAACCCACAAAACTACAGTTAGCAATTCATTTCAGTTTATGCCACTAGTCCACAACAGAGAGTATTCAACACATCTCAAAGGATACTCAATCATAAATCAAATTACAAATCATTAACAAAGAATGGAAATAATATTAATGCATGAGTAACTTAAATGACAACTCAACACCAACATCATGAACCAATGCCTCACAGGGATCACTCAAGTCGCTCAAAGTGTATATTAGGTAAATAACAAATCCCTCAAAGCAAATGCACAAGACCCGCTCACCATAAGCTTGCTCATAAATCATATCTTCGCTACTGTGAATAAGTAAATACCAAAATCAAAGGGTCTTTACCAAGGTTGAAATGGGGCTAAGGTAAAGGTACGGAGATTTGGATAGAAGTGTGAAAGTGCTGGAATTCGTTCGATAAACAATAGTATATGCTCAAAGGATTAAATGCCTAAGATCACAAAAAGAATCATTCACTAAAATCCCTACTTCATAGAATAACGCTCGCAAATGCTCTAAATCCAATAAAAAGATAAATAATTAAAGAGATTTGTTTATTATATATTCTTTTTTTCTTCTTTTCTCCTTTTTTTTTATAATAATGAAATAGCAGCTTATTAGCGACCGCTGCATACAACTCGAATAAACATAAAGAATAACAAATACAAATTGGATTAAAGGGAGCATTTAAAATATCAAAAAGATTTAGTGAGTTTACCAACATAGCAACTAGCATTTTAATCCCACATATAGTCGAACATATCACAAAAAGAAATTCCAGCATAAGGGTAAAGGAAATATAAATGTAAAGAATGGTATAATTGAAGTGTATAGGTGTAGATTATGAAGAAAAGGTTAAGGCTCAAAAATTGGCTAACTAATGGAAACATAAGGTGGTAGGCTTTTGGTCAAATGTGGGGAATCCTAAATCGCCCAAATCATCTCATGGTATTCACAATATTCATGTAACTTCAACATGCATTACAAAGCAAGTTCTAGGAGCAAAGCTAAGTACAATGCACACTCAAACAAGAAATATAAAGAGCATAAGCATAATGAATGCTCAACTGGCTCAAAATCTCACTTTCAGGTGTGGTATTAGGTGCAGTTGGTTCGCAACATCATTAATTGAATCATTATTTAAGAAACACATGCATATGATATTATCAACGTTCTAAGTTAAAATTCGACAATTCGAAAAACAATTAAATAACACCGGTTTAACCCGTAGGGGTTGATGTGTAAAACACCATAAATTGTTTTCCAAGGACAATGAACAACAAAGAAAAGTAACTACAATTCTATAAATCAAGTCATCAATCGGCTCAAAATTAGCATACTCAAGTGCATAAAAACCTGATGTCCTAACATCTCCTAAAAATACACAACACCTAGCCATAGCAATTAAAAATCCATATGAGAGATTAGGGTTTACCCATAAGCACCCCACACTTAAAGAACACACTTGTCCTCGGTGTAAAATGTTATGGATACCCCGCATGGAATGCTCAACTAAAAGAACAAAAGCAATACAATCCAAGTGCATGACATGTATGAAAAATAAAGTAAATAAATACGGAAAAATAAAAAGATCTAGGGGATCGCCCCGATCATCCATCGAGGCCGATGTTGTGGAAATTCGGTGCCTCCTCGGTAGAATCCGAAAATAATAAAATAAAGAAATAAAATCAAAACTGAAAATATGAAAACTAAACTAATAAAATGTTTCAAAACAAAAGGTTAAAAAAAAAATTAGAAATTAAAGATAAAAATTGGGGTGCCTCCCAAAGCGCTTCTTTTGATGTGATGAGTCTTCATTTGGACTCATGGTGAAAGGCAAATGGGCGTGATCGGCGACCATCCATCCTTCTTCCAAGCAAATGGCTTCAAGTATCCGCTTAGAGGGATAATCGTCAATGTCCTCTTCCGACTATCAAGCAAGCCCGATTATGATGGGCAAGACTACGCTCCTCGTATAATTGCATGTAGTCATGATGCTCTAGGGCTCTTCCAATTTGAAAGCTGAAGTTTCACCAATTGGAAGGATTGACGGTTGGGCAATTTCTTCAGAACGTCAATGGTTTCCTCTAGTCCTTGTCTTGGTTCACTTGCTAGAAGAAACTCGAGCTCCTCCAAGACTTCTTCATTGGATAACTCATGCTCATCTTCCATCATCGAACGGACTTGTGGAAAATCCACCAAAAATTCCTCTAGCGCAACTCGGCATCATCAACTATACATTCCGGTTGGTAGTCTTTCGGAGGGATTATGTTTGCCTCTTCCTTTCCCGGTTCCATCTCCATGTTCAAGAAATCGTCCGCACATAAGCATCATCGTCAAACATAATAGATAAACCGGAAAAATTCTCACCTGAGCATAAGTGGCGAGCGCTCAAATGTTCCTCGGATTTAGTAGCGTTTGATAGAGTTCTCGATTGCTTTTCAGCTAGTAACTTGAAGATTAAGCCTACTTGATGCTCTATGTTATTAATCGAGGCTTGTTGATCTTCAAGTATCCTCTCTGTTTGTTGGAATCTATCATCAAGACTTGTAATGAACCTCATCATCGGCTCTCCAGACACTAACTCTTCATCTTGAGTTGAAGGTGCAAGAGTAGGCTGCTGATGTAGTTCTTCGAGATTCAGTGGTTCCGGGCCATCTAAGCTCCATCCATAGGGTGAATGAGTACTCCACTCTTGATTATAGGTGCTTCCATACGAGTCACTTGGCCAGTGCCCGTATAATTCACTGTTCACAGTTATAAGAATAAGGAGTAAAATCCGGTGCACAATGGACAATCATTACTCAAATGTAAACCACAACAAAATTCATAAAAGACTTGAGATGAAAGGATAGGAGAAGAGAGTTGATCGGTAGCCTGCAAAACGATTCCACTCGAGCATCTAAAGATGCACGGGCATCCCAATTTTTAGCACTCTCTTGGTTCCTATTCTCATTTTCCAATGCGTCATACAAAGATTTTGAGTTTAGCATTGAACCTCCTTATCATTCACTATCCGAATCATAAACTTAAGCTAAATAAATATGTACAAATAAAATAAAATAGATAAACAAATAAAAATAAAAATCATAAAATAATAAGAAAGAAAAAAATGGCTAAATTAACAAATAGCAAATTTCACTCTAGTTTTCAAACGGATCCCGTAGCGGCGCCCAAAACTTGATGAGTGCTACTCGTGTTAGCTACAATCTAAGGCGGTGTACCTATCGATGCAGTCCTAGCACTAATGGCGAGTATCAAGGTCGTATTCCTCGGAAAGCGAAAGCCCGAGTTACTCCTTTGTTCTTTGTTATATTAACCTAAAATGGATGATGAATAAATTCTAAACTAACTATTAACTACGAGCTAAGTTCCGAGGGAGATGCAGGAGTAATTGATAAGTGAAATAATCAAGACAAGAAGATAAACCCAAAGAGAATCTAAACTAGTTGGCAATCAAACAAAAGATAAAGGATCGGTGAGTCTAATTATGCTACCCGTGGGCGAATTCTTAGCGAATTCGGTTTCTCTCGAGATAACCGAATTCATAAACCTAATAACCTAAAGTTGGAATCTCTTCCTAACGATTGATTCTTAAATTAGCATTAAGCTTTAATCCGCCTCTATTAAGCTTTATTAATTCTTAATCCAGCTAGTTAATTATCCTTATCTCTAAGCGATTATTAACCAATTCTTGTTATTCAAAATTCCAATTGCCAAACGGATTTCTCAATCTCATAAAGCAATCTAAACATCACAATTCACAACGTCTCATGAATAATGCATAATCTTATTCATACTGAAAACAAGAAGAATACAAAACCAACTCGAACAATCCAACAATATAATATCAAGCCAACATAGTAAAGAAATCCCAATGGATTAAATCAATCTAGCTAATCATGTTCATATTTAAAACAATCTAGGAAATCAATCACAATGAAAGAATAATGAAAATAAAACATGTACACCCTTTTCTCTCGAATTGGATGAACAGCTCCAAATCTGGATCTACACTTTGATTAATCTCCTAAACTGCCTCTTGAATTGCTTCCACTACTGTTTTGCACTCGGAACCTTGCGATTCCGGGATTCTTACTCACTGCAACTCTCTCTGGCACTCAATATTGTGCAGAAAACCGAACTAGCCACTAGGGCTCAATGTCACTTCTTTCCCCCCTTCTCTCCACTAAGAAAAATTCATTTTTCTTATATATTTAACTCAGCACGGCCGAAGTCCGAGGCCGTCTTTGGCAGATCTCACAGTAGGGTTTCACCACGGCCGTGTTCCTCCCCGTGTTGGCCACCACGGGCCGTGTTTTTCCCCGTGTTGGCCACCACGGGCCGTGCTGAAGGCCGTGGTGGCTACGGAAACCGTGCCCAAAGTGACAATTTCAAGAATCAAAGCCAATGGTTGAGCACGGCCAGAGTCCAGGCCGTGCTCAATGTATGCATTGCGGGCTCTTGTCCGATCTTGATGAATTCTCGTCCGTTTCCTCACGTATTGATCTATAATTGCTTAAACAACGATGATGGTCCTATAAATGTTCCTGAAATGCAAAAGAACATAAAACACGGGTGATCTGGGAATAAAAGCACAATAATTGCTAAGAACATACGCAATAATATGCAAGTAAATATGTGTAAAACTATGCTTATCAGTAGCCAATTGAGTTATTTGATTGCCTAAATTCTGAATGCTTGACCTTGTTTCCTGTTGAAATTGAAGATTATTATGAGTAAAATTTTTAACAATACCTTTCAAGGACATACCTGAATTAGAAGCTTGAGGTTGTCTATTGAAATTCTGGGAAGGATATTTTTGTTGTCCTCCTTGGTTCCCATAGCTCAAATTCGAGTGGTCTCTCCATCCAGGATTATAATGATTGGAAAAAGGGTCATACTTCCTTTGAGGTTGACCAGCAAATCCACCTAGAGCATTAGCCTCTTGTATTGAGTCTTGTTGCAATGTTGGGCACATATCGGTAGGATGTCCTTGGATCGAACATATTCCACAAACTTTTACCATTTGCAATTGCCCTACAGCCATTTGACGAACCAAAGCAGTTAAATTAGAAATTTAATTTTCAAGATTTTTAGTGCTTACCTCATTAACTCGCCTTGTAGCTCCATCAGCCCTTGTACCAAATTGCTGAGAATTTTCAGCCATGTTTGAAATCAATTGCTTGGCTTCTTCAGGTGTCTTGTCTACCAAAGCTCCACCACTTGCTGCATCAATCATGCTCCTATCCGTTGGCAATAATCCTTCATAGAAGTATTGGATTACGAGTTGTGGAAAGATTTGATGATGTGGGCATTTAGCACACAGTTGCTTGAACCTTTCCCAATATTCATACAATGTTTCTCCAGTGAACTGTGTTATGCCATAAATTTATTTTTTGATGTTGGCAGCTCTTGTTGCAGGGAAAAACTTGTCTAAGTACAATCTTTTTATCTCATTCTATGTTGTTATCGAAGCGGAGGGTAGATAATAGAGCCAATCTTTTGCTTTACCCTTCAAAGAAAATGGAAAAGCTCTAAGATTTATTTGCTCTTCTGTTATACCATGTGGCTTCATTCCGGAGCATACAATATAGAATTCTTTCAAATGTTTATGAGGATCTTCACCTACACATCCACAAAAAGAAGGGAGTAAGTGAATTAAACCGGATTTTAACTCGAAATCAACTGCAATATTGGGAAATATAATGCATAAAGGTTGTTGATTTAAATCCGGTGCAGCTAGCTCTTTGAGAATTATGTTTGCCATGTTTTCTGTAACTTCTTGAAAAATAGACGTGTGTCAACAATAGCCAAATCTATTTCCAACTCCTCTATCAGACAATTTTTTCTTTGTCTAGTCTCCTGTCTTAATCGACGCACTGTCTTCTCAATTTCAGGATTAAACTACAAATCAATATCTTGAGAAGAACGAGTCATAAACAAATAAATTAATCAATGAGAAACTAAAATAGGTTCCCCGACAACGACGCCAAATTCGAACGGGTTGTTGAAGCCTTTCAAAATAAATGACTGATTTTCTTAAACTAATTTGTAGAATTAGTGAAACCGGGTCGAATCCTAAGGGAACCAATGTGGATAGCTTCTCAAAGTAAAATAAAAATGGGGGAATTTTGAATGTTTGAATCAAAATTATAAATAAGCAGAAAATAATGAAGGCTGAATATTAAAGTAAATAAAACTCAATTTTAACAAATTTCCAATTCAAGAGTGCTAATTCCATCCAATTATAATCATGATCATATGCTAAAATATCAATTCTTCTATTCAAGTACTTAGTCTACTTATTCGAAAAAGCGGTAATAAGTGTAATTCTCCTAATATAATTGACTCAAACCCAACATCCAAATCAAAATTTACCATTAGTCAACTGGGCACGATAGCGTTCCATATCAACTTAATGATAGCATTAAGAATAATGAGAATGACTAAACCAACATTAATTAATTGAGATAACTACAATTGAATTAACCTTGTTCCTTTATTTCCCTAGAGCCTATCATGCAAGCTATGTAATTCAAATAAGCCGTAATCACACACACATGAGCCAGCTCCTTGCTACTTGTGTCAATCGTTCATGATAATTACGGATCACAAACTCAAAGTTTAGCAATAGAAAAATTAATATCAAAGTTGAGTCGTCAGTTCAATCAATATCAATAATTCATAAATAATAAGAACAAGAAATAAAGAATACTTGAACTAAAGAAGAATTCTGTTAAGCATAAAGCTTCACAAATCACAATTGGAATTTATTCACTCTTGAATTAGAAACTAAAAACTTAGCCACTCATGGTGGAGTAAGAATTCACAAGAATTGTAGAGAGTAGAAGAAGGATAAGAATATGAATGAATAAAAGTACTTCCAGCCGTCCTTATATAGGAAGTAAAACCCTAAACCCTAATAATAGAATCCTTATAAAAAAGAAATAAGCTTTTTATTTAATCTTATCCTTATATGGAAGGATAAGATTAAGAGTGATCTAAATAAATTAAAACCTTAAATACATGGAAGAAAGTTCTATTAATCCAACACTTTCAAAAATAAAGGAAATCAACTAGGGATAGGTCCACCACAAATTAATCTCTGAAAATTTTGAAGCTCTCTTTCTCATCTTTTAGCAGCTCATGGGACGCAAGGCGTGGTCACGTCTTGTCGACAGTGATCTTCTGTGCAGATTTTTGCATCTCCTCCAAAAGACTTGGTTTTTGACAAATGATGATTTAAAACATGTCTTTAGGCTGAATTTTGCTCCATCTTTGATATTTCATCACCTAAGTCAGAATAAACAGAATTTCCATAATTAAGTACATTATTCAACCAAATTGTAAGGGAATTAAACATAATAAATATAACTATTTGTGACCTATCATATACATATGATTGACGGTTTGCCAACTTAAGAAGACAAGTAATTTCTAAAGTTACTTTTAAATTTTTTTATTTTTTATTTTTAGTTACTCTTTTTTTTCTTTGTAGTGATTTTGGTATCTTTATAACTTCTTTTGTTGAGTATTTTATATTTGGCAAAGAGATTTTAAATCTAATTTTGATATTAATGTGCATAGGAGTATACTTGTTATTTTGTTGTATACATATGCCAAACTTAAGGAAGTGAATGATATTATTAGTGAATCAGAAGGTCTTGAAGCTAATCAAATGGACAAACGAAGAAGAAGAAGAAGAAGAAGAAGAAGAAGGGGAAAGCAAAAAAAGGCTTTGTACTTGACTAGTTTGTGTAATTGATATGTTTTGTATTTTTTCTGTTCTTTTTTTTTCATTTTGTAATTGTTATGAATGATACTTTTAAGTTTAATAGTTTTATTGTTTTATTCTTTTTTGTTAGTTTTATTTTGTAAATATTTTTTCATAATTTTAATATTTTTAGTTATATTTTTTATATTCGTATTATTAATTTTTTTATAAATTTTTTAATC
This sequence comes from Ricinus communis, assembly GCF_019578655.1. Lineage (NCBI taxonomy): Eukaryota > Viridiplantae > Streptophyta > Magnoliopsida > Malpighiales > Euphorbiaceae > Ricinus > Ricinus communis. The sequence goes on from NC_063259.1 coordinate 815,392, forward strand.
AGAATTTATTTTATTATTTGATTTCTTTTATATATATTACACATATTCCTTACATATACTTAATGATATATAATTATTTTTTAGAATGTATACTAAGTTATGCATAATTTGTATCATTTGCTGATATACATTTTATTTTATATATTGGACAAACTTAAAAATAATATTACTTTTTGATTTGAAATATTAAGATTAAATCAGCCAACTGTAAAATTATTATAAAAATTATTTAAAAAATCATAATTATTTCTATAAAGATATTATATTCTTTTATTATTTTAATATTTACATTTTATAATGTTATTTAATCTATAGTAAAGAAAAAATATCTAAAGTATCTTATCATATCTTTTACCTACTGTATACTAAAATGTTTAAAATGTATATCGTTTACCATTATTTTGTTATGAATATAACCTGTTTTATTTATACACATCATTCAATAATTTCATAAAATATAATAACATCTGTAATAATAATAATAGAGGGAAAGTTCATAATAATAATAAATGCTATTTTTTAAAAGATTTAAACAAATCAATCGCTTTAGATGTATAAATGAAAATAAGATGAATATTTTATACTTGAAAATAAATGAGTATCAAATCGATTTCTCTTTGGTAGATTTCTGCATATTTTTTTGTTATGTCTGGCTTGTCCATATCTTCCACACTTATTTTTATTTTTATTCTCCTATACTCTCTTGATTCTTCTTCTTTAGGTCTTCATACTTTTATCATTTTTTATGATGGTAGAGCAAGTGTTTCTTTGATCTTAATTGGTAAATTTCAGTTTCTTTGATTGGTAATTGGATCTTGACTCATCTCCTTCAATATTGTTAATTCATGTTGACATGGAATCTCATCAACTTGAAACCGATTGTATGTGCATGACTTTTCTTTCATGTTCACAATATGTCTTTTTATTTTTATATACATTAAATAATTTATTATTTGACGGTTTCCCTATTTTTAGATTTTAGAAAATTAGTTTCAACTATTTAATTGTTATAATCATAAATAATTTGTATTATTGGAAAATATATCAAACATGTATTAGAAGTATACAAAAGTATAGTTTTAATATATGAACTAATATACAATTTTGAGATTTACCTTTAGTTTGAAAGATTGAATGTAGTTTTTAGTGAGCAGATTTTTAGATTTTTTTGCTAGCTTTGTGAATATTGATTTTGCAATGTTCTTGTTTATGTAATTCTATTCTTGAACTAGAACATGCAGGTATTCTAGTAAGGTTATAATTGGTAGCTCTCTCGCTGCCTTGTTTGTTGCATTCATTATACTTGAGTATCTGTTATTGATAGAAAAAGCTCTAGCTCATCTATGATATCCAACATTACTCAAATATGGTCGAAGCCGTTTATCCACTTTGTCTAACTATTTCATATGATAGCTAACTGCTCAATTGTATATGCTTTTACAGCTACAAAAAATAAGTCCTTAATCTTCTTTGTGTTTTTTTTGAAGTTAGTCTTTAGATTATTCAACAAAATAAAATATACAAACTCCATGGCTAACTTTAGGATATACTTTCTTTATGGTTGTTTCAATGCTTTCGTGTCTGTCTGATATTATACACATTCATTCTATATATCAAAATATTTTTCTAATTCTTATTAAGAACCATTCTCAAGATAGATCATTTTTTAAATCTACTACAGAGAATGCTAAAGGAAAAATCTAACTCGTTGTATCTTATGTTGTAGCTGTTAGTAGTGTACTGCCATATATTGCTTTCAGAAATATCCCATCCACAATCATAATAAGTTTGCAATATTTCTATCATTTTATCAATTCATCAAGAGCCCTAAAGAGGTAGAGGAATGTGTTGTCTTTTTTGTTTCAAACTCAATAAAAGATCTTAGGTTTATAATATTTAACATATGCAAAAAACTTGGAATCATTGCATAAGACTCATTTGGGTTATCTCTTATATTTTGCATTGCTTTTTCCTTTGAACTCCATGCTTTTAAATAGCTTAGAGAGACTTCATAATCCTCTTTGATGTCTCTATCAATATCAGATGGTGTGTATATTGTTTTTTTATTGAGGTACTTTGATTTTATATAATCAACAACTATACTTGTAGTTGCTTGCCAATGATCGTTTAATATTAGTTCTAATAGGCATATGTGGATGTTATTGAACTTCTAAACTACAAACATCAATGTATTTTCTCTTTTTGATGCTCTTAATTGCCACTTGAAATTCTCATCTAAACATTTAACAATATATTTCACATTATATTTTTTTTACCTTAAATTGGAAATGGTTACTGATTGCATAGAAACTCAAGACTGTTTTGAAGGTTTCTTTGTCTTTATAACCTGTCCTTCTTCAATTTGTGTATGCCTTATGTTGCTGATGATGCTTGATTCCACACTTTCATTTTCAACTTCATCTTCTTCAGTTTTTTTTACTTTCTTCTATTATTCCTTTACTTATCATATTTGTATATTGCATAAAATTTTGAATGGTATCTGTTTGTATACATTTGTTGAATTCTGTTCAGATATAGTATTCGAAGATCTTGGAGCAGGTTCAATTCCTGCCACTTGTAGATTTGTCGTTGAACATGATATAAAAAATGTATTCTATAGTCTTGTATCCTCATTTATGCATAAAGGATATCTTGTAAAATTTGATTCTTTTTTTTAAGTCCAAGTAAAATAAAATTTTTTTATCGTCTTCCATCTTTAATGGTGGATAACCATTTTTCCTTTGATACTGTATCTCTATTTTTGTTTCCTTTTTGTTGATTTTCAATTGCTTTGACATTATATTCAATAGATCATCATAACTCCAATTGCTTAGAATAAAGATTTCATTTACTTCAAAATCAATGTAATTCATACTTTCATCCCATTTTCTCGTATGTTGTATAAATATTGGTACTGTGCTCATTGCTCATGCGATGAAATAATTAGAATTCAGAATAAAAATAAATTCAACATATTTAAATTTTTATTACTAGATATAAAACATATAATTTTTACTGTTTGTTTGCAAATTCTTAAATTTATTTTTTTGATAAATAAGTAAAATATACTATATTATTATTAATTTAATATCTATTAATATATTGTGAACATCATTATTTGATAGGATAATTATTTGAAGTACGAATGCTTCCACCTTTTCTACAATATGCTAAGCATATTTTTATCATATACTATACTTTAAAAAACATGTACCTTTTACTGTTTAATTGCATTAAAAGATCATTTTTCAACTTTTATGAATTTATTTTTAATCTTAAACATAATGTATTCTTATTAAAATTAACATGTTTCTTATTAATTTTTTAACATATATATGTTATATATTAATATATACCTTTATCTTAAGAAATATATTATTTTTGCATTTTTTAGAAAAAAACATATACCAAAAATCTAGATTTGTGGCTTACCTTTACTTTTCATATATGTTCCTGAAAATTAACTAAAAATCTTTTAAACTGTACAGAAATACCTGCATTATTATCTGTTGAACTGAAGGTTATTAATCCTATTTTTTGATGATTACAAATAATTAAGAATGACTATTTTATGTTTGAGTATTTATGTGCAAGGAAAGAAAACTGGTTCTTCTAAGACATGGCAGATTTACGCCCGTGAAACATCAGTTTCCAAGGCATGAAGAATTCTCGCCTCAAACAGCAAAAAAGACAATAGTGTTCAAGGCATTGCTTCCCAGCCATGAAAATAAGAATTCATGGTCGTGAAGAAATATTCATGCCCGTAAAAAAATATTTCTTCCTAAAAAATAAAAGATATCTTAGAAGGGTTCACAAGAAGAGTTCCCAACTCGTGAAGGAAATCTTTCCAACCATGAAGAATAACTTACGCTCATGAAAAATGATCTCCTCCTTAAAACTTGAAGAAACCACATAAGGATTCACGGGAAAGATTCCCAAGTCGTGAAATACGAATTCCCAGCCATGAACAAATCTTCCTAGTCATGAAGAAGAGGTTCATGCCCGTGAAAATGATATTCATGCCCATGAGCCCATAAATTATGGAGACTCTAATTTCCAAGAAATCATAGAAGAGCTCACAGCCAAAGTTCCCAAGCCGTGAAATTAGAGTTCCTAGATGTGAAAAAAAGTTCTCAGTCGTGAAAGCAACTTTCACGGCCATGACGAGTTCTAACTTTTTAAATCTATTTTTCGCGCTGATGATTCACGACCGTGAAGGATTGTTCATGCCCATGAAGCTGCATTTATGATAGTAGTAGAAACAACTACTTTTGCATTTAATAAGGGTGCAATGACTCTATTTTACTTAGAACTATTTAAACATCATTTCTAATTATTCTAAGTCAAGTAAGAGCATTTATTTTGAGCCCCCACTGTGCATTTACTCTCAACAACTCAAAATCTTCATCATTTTTATATTGTATTAAAGGTTCAAGCTTGTGATTGAATCTTTAGATAGTTTAGTGTATAATTCTTATACTCAAAGATCAAAAGGCGAAATTGAGTGTTTGGGTAAGGGATTAAAAGCTCTTATAACTAAGATTAAAAATCTTGGGGTTAGAGTGTGAGCCTTTGGGAAAATACTTGGGTTTGTTCTTAGCTTGTAAAAGAACATAAATAGAGTTAAGTTTGTAATTATGGTGAAAATCTTAAAAGGATTCTTGAGGAGTGGATGTAGGCAAGAGTTGACTGAACCACTATAAATTCTTTGTATTATGAGTTCCACTTTTGGTTTAAGTTTTTTTTTTCAACCAATTTACTTCCCTCTTGGTTGCCTCTAGAATTACATTTGGTATCAGAGCTTTGGTCATCTTTATTAAAGATTTAATCATCTTGAAGTAAAGGTCCATGGCATCCACATCAAACCATGATGGAATAGGTCAAGCATTCAATAGGCCACCTTTCTTTGATGGAAGTGATTAACCATATTAAAAGAATTGCATAGAGATATTCCTTGAAAGTGATGGAATTAACATATGGGATATAGTAGAAGAAGGTGTAACTCTTCCGACAAAGAGGGAAAATGGTATTGAAGTGCTCAAGACAAAGAAAGAATGGTCTCCGAAAAAAAGAAAGCTTTATTCAAGGGATAAAAAGGCCATGAACATCCTCTATTATGCTCTATCTAGAGAAGAGTACGGTGGAGTTGAACATTGCCTTTTTGTTAAGGAAATTTAGGATTTATTGGCAAACAAACATGAAGGGACTACTCAAGTCAAGACTAAGAAGACTCACATCTTGGTACATGAATATGAAATGTTCTAAATAAAGCCGAATGAAAAGGTCTCTGAAATGTATAGCCGACTTACGAGCATTATCAACACCTTAAAGAAGCTTGACAAGATATATCAAATGAACAATAAGATTTTGAGGGTTCTTCCTGGAAAGGAGTGGGAGTTAAAAGTGAACTCCATTGGAGAAGCCAACAACCTTTCCACTCTTCCTAGACGATAATGACAAATGATAAAAAAGAAATAGCCAAAGAAGTCAAGGAAGAGAAGAAGTCAATTGCACTCAAAGCCAAAAAAGTCATCTCAAATGATAGCAAGAGTTATCACAGTGATGACTATGATGAGGTTCTTGCTCTCATTTCCAAGAAGCAAAAAAAATTCTCATCAGAAGGAAGAAGGTTGGAAAACCGTTCAAGAAGCATGATGACACCAAGAAAGAATCAGTCATATGCTCGGTTGTAACAAATCGGGTCACATCAAAGCAGATTGTCCCAAGCTCAAAAAGTACCTCAAGAAGCAAAAGAAGAAGGTACTTAAGGCTACTTGGGATTACTCTAGCAAATTCGAAGATAATGATGCTTCATGGCAATGGAGGAACCTACAAACAATAAGGTACTTGACTCTAACTCTCATACTTATAATGAACTTGTTGAGATGTGTGACATTACAATTCATAAGTTTGATAAAATGCTTTTAAAGAAAAAACTCTTTAAAAATAAAGCAAATGAGCTTGAAAAGCTAATTGCCAATTTAAAAATTAAGATTATCTCACTTTCTAAATTCAATAAAGTGTTAACTACATCTCTAAAAAAATATTTGTCTAAAGGGAATGTAGCTTTTTTAGAACATAAGAAAGTTACTAAACTCAATGAAGCTTTAACCGTTTATTCTAAAGAAAATGAGAATTTGAAAAAGAAGCTTTCAAACATAAATTCTCAAATCGCTAAGTTTTCAAAGGGTAAAGAAGAACTCGATGATTTGATAAATGCGCAAAGGTCTCCTTCAATTAAGCATGGTTTAGGTTTTGAACAAGGTTCTTTTAGTAAGAACAAAACAATATTTGTGAAACCATTTAATTTGTTTGCATCATCCTATAAATCTAGGAAAAGCTTCTAGTTTTAAACTAGAGGAGCTCAAGCTCCTCCTTCGAAGACCCAACCCAAAAGGGCAAGTGGTCAAGAAAAGCAAAGGCAAAGAGCTCAAGGCTCTAAAGCTTCACATCAAAAGAGGATACATGATCATAAGCACTCACATGCTAGACCTCTGAGGAATGGGCATATGCATCAAATTCATAATCACCATTTTACAAATGTGACTTGCTTTTATTATTGCATGAAAGGACACACAAATTATAAGTGTCCTATAAGGATGAGCCATATGGGATATCCATTTGGTTATGCATCCAAGAGTAACAACAAAGGACCCAAGTACATTTGGGTACCTAAAGGGAAACAATCTCTTTTTTTTGTAGGTGTGCTTGAAGAGTACCACAAAGGAAAACAAGTGGTACCTTGATAGTCAGTGCTCTAGAAACATGACGGGTAATTCGCATCTATTCTCACACCTCGAGATGAAAAATGGATGTAAAGTAATCTTTAGTGACAATGCCAAAGGTAAGATCATCGGAATTAGAAAAAATTAGTAAGGAAGACTCACCCCTAATTGACAATATGCTATGTGTAGATGGTTTAAGACATAATCTTTTGAGTATTAGTTAACTATGTGATAAATGATACAATGTAACCTTTAACCATCAAACTTGCTTTGTCACTCAAAGGGATGAGAACAAAGTCCTGTTTAATGGTGAAAGGATTAATAATATATACATGGTTGACCTTGCTAAATTAACTAATAAAAAGATTGAGTGCCTTGTAGCCTTGAAAAATAACTCTTGGACGTGGCATAGACGATTCGAGCAAGCTAGCATAGAGCTCATTGGAAATTTATGCAAAGATGAGCATGTCCTTAGTCTACCAAAAGTCAAATATAATAAAGACAAGGTTTATGGAGCATGCCGAATGGGAAAATAACACAAGAATTCCTTTAAAGCTAAAAATAAAGTAACCTCTTTTGTACCTCTTTAATTCTTGCACATGAATTTGTTTAGACCATGTAGAGTTGCTAGCTTAGGTAGCATACAATATGCATTTGTGATTGTGAATGATTATTCTAGATACATTTGTGTAGCCTTTCTTGCTCATAAGAATGAAAGTTATGAAGTGTTTTTGAGAATCTCAAAAAGAATTCAAAATTAAAAAGGTTCTAAAATTGCTTCCATTAGAAGTTATCATGGTAGAGAATCTGAACATGAAAGTTTTAAAACCTTTTTGCAAACAAATAGATATTTCTCATAACTTTTCCTCCTCTAGGACACCCTAACAAAATGGGGTTATTGAAAGGAAGAATAAAACATTGGTAGAGATGGCTCAAACCATGTTCAATGAGTATAATCTTCCTAAGTACTTTTAGGCCGAGGCCATTAATACTGCTTGTTATATTGCAAACCGTGTTTACATTAAACCTGTTTGAAATTAAACTCCTTATGAGCTTTGGAATGGTAGAAAGTCTAAGATTTCATATCTAAGGGTATTTGGTTGCAAATGTTATATATTAAATACTAAGCATAATCATGAAATTTTTGACTCAAAAACCAATGAAAAAGTATTTTTGGGATATTGTCACAACTAGTAAATCCTATAGAGTCTGTAATAAAAGAATTCAAGTTGTTGAAGAGTTCATACATGTTGTATTCGATGAGTCTAACTTACTTGATTCGAGAAAGGTAGTTGTTGTTGATGATGGTGTAGGTATCTTCGACTCTCCTTCAACTGAACAACAAATTGGCACTTCCAATGAGGATGAAAGAGAAAAAACGAGCATGGGACCACAAAATGTGGAAGTAGAAGAGTTGCCCCCTAGTCAATCTATTAAAGTCCACATCGACCTTGATAGAGATTGACAATTCAAGAAAGATCACCCTAAAGAACAAATCATTGGTGAATTATCAAAAGGGGTAACTACTAGTTTCTCTCTTAAAAATGTCATTAATCTAGTATTTCTCTCTTAAATTGAGCCTAAATCTATTGATGAAGCCTTAATTGATGATAATTGGGTACTTGCTATGCAAGAAGAGCTTAATCAATTTGAGAGAAGTAAGGTTTTGCAATTAGTTCATAGACCTAAAGACTATCCTATTAAATGAGTATTTAGAAATGAACTTGATGAAGATGGTACCATTACCAAAAATAAGGCTAAGCTAGTAGCTAAAGGCTATAATCAAGAAGAATGGATATATTATGATGGAACCTTTATCCCGGTTGCAAGGTTAGAGGCAATTAGACTATTAAGAAACATAAGCATGATATGTTAATTATACAAATATATGTGGTTGACATTATATATGGTGCTATTAATGAATGCTTATGTGATGAGTTTTCAAAGTGTATGTAAAGCGAGTTTGAGATGAGCATGATTGGGGTGGTCAAGTACTTTCTTGGGCTTCAAATAAAACATTGTGATGAATGGGTCTTCAAAAATCAAGCAAAGTACACCAAGATATTGCTCAAGAAGCATGGCATAGAGGGAGCAAAACCAAGTAAAACTCCCATGAGCACAATGATCAAACTATGATTGGTAGTCTTCTCTATCTTACCGCTAGTAGATCGGATATTGTGTTTGTTGTTTGTTTATGTGCTCGCTTCTAGTCTTGCTTTGAAGAATCTCATTTGCATGCAGTAAAAAGGATTTTAAAATATCTTATTGGTACATTGCATTTAGGTCTTTGGTACCCCAAGGGTAATTAATTTGATTTTATTAGCTATTCGAATGCGGATTATGCCGGTTGTATTCTAGATAGGAGAAGTACCTCTGCTGCTCGCTAATTCCTGGAAATTGCCTTATTTCTTAATTTAGCAAGAAACAAAACTCATATGCCTTATCAATGGCCGAACCCGAATATGTAGCCGCCAGTTATTATTGCACTCAAGTATTATGGATTGAACAACAACTAATAGACTATAAAGTCTCTCTTGATCATATATTCCCATAAAATGTGATAATCCTAGTGCCATTAACATCTCTAAAAATCTATTCATCATTCTATGACGAAGCATATAAATATTAGACATTATTTTTTGTTGTGATCATGTGCAAAATGGTAATGTGATATTAGAATTTTTTGATACAACACATCAACTTACGAATATATTTACCAAGACCCTTAATAAAGAGTGTATGAACTACATTAAATGGAAAATTAGCATTGATTGATGGAAATTTACTATGAATTAAACTTGATCTTATTCATTTGTTGCTCTCTTTGCTTGAGATGTGAACCTTGAGTATCTTTTTATGCCTATTGAGCACTCTTATGAGGATTTCTTTTGGCATTGGAATGTGATTCTAAAATCTTCAAATATTTTTTGTCTTTTTGTCTGTTTCACTGCTGGGAACTAATTTTTCCACCCTTGAAAGACAACTTCACAGTCGTGAATTATTCTTCACGGTTGTGAATCCGTTTTTTACTTTAAACATCATCCTTTTAGCAGTAGAAGTCACGTGAATCCCACCCGTGATTTCAGTTTTCACGACCGCAAATGCTGCGTTTTCTGCAAAAATAAAACTAATGGTTCTCTTTCAAAATTATTCAAAACTCATTTAATCCTTGTCAAACTAACCGTTCCAACCATTATCCAGCTCCCATTAATATTTTATTTTAAAATCTCTTTCTATCAACTTATTTCATTTTAAAATTTCAAGATTCTTTGTTCTCTCTCTCCAATTTCAAACCAAATCTCTCTTTCTCTCTCCTTTCTCATTTTTAATCCCTAAACTCATATCCTCTATGGCTAGTAGAATGAAGATGTGGTCCACCAAGAAGAGAAATTTACTTGGAAGTAGTGAGTATATCTACTAAGTGTTTTTGTTAGGCCACTTTAGACAAAGTGGGTTTAAAAGAGAAGATGGTGATACTTCTCTCTAGAAATGGGTGGATATCTTAAACATTCATGAAGAGTCCTCTAAAGAACTCACCCTAAAGTTTCTATCCTCTCTAGACCTCAAACCAAATGGAGAGACATACTCTTCAACTTGAAGGTTAAGAAAAATCCTTTACCGCCTTTCAGTTTGCCACCATTTTTGAATTACCTTATGAGGGTGTCCTACATGAGAGAGAGATAATAGAGTTCACTTTGGGAAAGGCTTGGCAATCACTCACAATAAGAGGTAATTGGGACGTCAAAACAGCCAAAGTCTCTTTCTTTGTTCACCCTACTCATAAATACCTTTATCGTTTCATGTCCTACTCTAACTGTGCTTGTGGAGAGAGCACTGGATTGGTTAAGAAACTGAGTTATTCTTCCTTTGGTGCATGAAAAATAATCATCAAGTGGCATATAACCATTGGTTAGCTGATCATCTCTTCTCTATTGCTCAAAAGAAGGTAGGTGCTATTGTTATAAGGTGCTTCCACCTAAAAGAAAATGTCTTCCTTCCCATCAAACTTAGGAATAACGTTTACTTTGACCTCACAAACTTGGTTAAGATGGAATTTATTAAGGAGGTGGCCTTCAATGAGTTTTAGTTTCTTAATGCTAATGGAGAGCCAATTTGGGAAGAGTAAGATTTAGAGGATTTTCAGTATGGAGTGGGTGATTTCTCTTCTTCTTCTTTCAAATATTGGGTTAACCAAATTATTTCTCACTTTGATGCCAAGCTTTATATCAAGTTTGGAGAATTTGATGCCCGATTTGAATGTTTGGAAGAAAAGTATGACACCCTTCAAGCCGATGTCAAATTTATCAAAAATTAATAAAATAGCTGAAATAACATAATTAAACCAAAGTGTTGATATGCTATCATTTTATATGTTTCTAGTTAAGTAATTGTGCAGCTCTAATATTATACACTACAACCGACAGCCTCATTCAAAACTTTCTCATTCTTTCTTTCTTCTATAGCCCTAATATTATACTATAAAATCTAATCAAAAAATCTTTTCTATTCTTTTTCTTCTTCTCTACAGCAGAGAACCTCTTACCCTTAACTTTCTCTGTCTCTTATTCTATAGCCCTAATATTATACTACATAGAGATGAATCCATTGGTAAGGCAATAGATAGTTGTTTGCTAGATAGGAGGTTGAACAATGTGTTCACTATAATAGTTGATAATGCTAGTTCAAATGATTCAACCATATCTTATTTAAAAAGAAAATGTGTGCCAAAGTGCAAGTACCTTTACATGAGGTGCATTGCACATATAATTAATTTAGTGGTTGTTGATGGTTTGAAAGATTTGAATCCTTCAGTAAAACGCGTGGAGGATGTTGTTAGGTATATTAGGAATTCTCTTACTAGAATTAATAAATTTAAGGAGTGTGTTAAGTGGGAAGGCATAGAGAGCAAGCACTCATTGTGTTTAGATGTGCCTACTAGGTGGGATTCTATTTATTTGATGTTCAAAAGTGATGAAAAAAATTAAAAAAGCATTTTATAGGTATTAAGAAACCGAATCAAGTATCAAGAATTATTTAGGGGAGGATGGTGTGTCCAATTTTGTTGATTGGTCTTGTGTTAGAAAAATGATAGAATTGTTGTATGTCTTTTATGAGCTCACCTTGCAGATTCCAGGTTCATTTTATGTTACTTCTAATTCATTTTTCAATGAGATTAGTGATTTTTCTTGCATTTCAAATGAATGGAAAAGTAGTACAGATATGGAGTTAAAATCGTTGGATGATCCGATGAAAATTAAGTTTGACAAGTAATGGGGAGATCTGAAAAAATGAATAAACTCTTATTTTTGCTAATGTTCTTGGCCCTTGTGATAAATTTTCTTAAAAAGTATTGTTGCATCTCCTATCATCTTTTGTTGGATCTCTATGTTGTCTACAACAAACTTGAGGAATTTCCTCATAGGCATCTTCATCCTCATCGCCATTACCCATATTTAACTCATTAGAATTATCCTGATGATGATTCCTTCTCACATTAGTATTAGGATTATCCTAATTCTGATTTACAAGCAAATCAGCCATTTTATGCATCATCTCTTCCATGAGGTGTTCCATTTGTTTCTCAAGTCGTTGCTCCAATTTCATCATGTTATCATGCTCATAAACTTCTTCTACTAGTATGGCATTTCGTCTCTTAAGCGGCATGACTGTCAGGAAAGAACACACCTTTAATACCAACTGACATAGCGAAAACTTTAATGAAAAAGATATCACAGAAATTGAAGTTCAACCTTCTATTAGTCTCATGATTTACACAAGAATACTAAACAAATAGGTATCAAAATTCATTGATAAAAAAGAATATTGAGAATAAAGAGAAATCTATCTCTTGAAGAATTTTATTAATCTTATAAATAACTTGATCCTATTAACTTTTCAAACATAAGTATTTATAAATATTTAGACTTAATAAATAAAAGTAAAACTTATAAAATAAATAACATATTGACATCATAAGTTAAAAAAATTAAAAAGTCTTTCACGATATTGTTTATCAAGTTTAATAACCTCCAACACTAATGACCATTAAGATGTAACCATTGTCATTAATGCTTCCTATCCTTTCGTTCTAAAAACTCCAAGGCTTGCTGCTTTGCATCAATACTTCCATATGCTCTCCCTTCATGTTGTACCACCTTGGGTGGTTTGGAGTTAAGGTAACTCCTTTTCGTCATTGCTTAAAGGAAAATGGCTCAAGGTAGAGCCATTATTGCTAGATGTTAGATCCATGAGTAATCAAACTTTTTCTCAAAAGTGTGTTCTATGCTCATTGCACCAATGATGTTGTTAGAGCTGAATTTGACAACTTGCTTGAAGACCTATGACTCTTGGAAAGTTCAAATAAAGATATGGAGTTCTATACAAAGATTTGTTAATGAGAGATCTATATTGGGGAGATCTATTTAGGAAAGTTGCTAATAGAATATCTATATGTGAAAGCTAATGATTACTTGCAAGATGAATAATTTAATAATGGTCTAGACATTCTGTCTAGAAAACCACTCCAATGCTTAAGTTAGCTCATTCTGTTTCTTTTCTTTTTATTTAGGAGTAATTTGGAAAAGAAATTGAAAGACTAGGTATTCTAAAGAAAAATATGGTACTTTTGGATAAAAATGTTAAAATGTTCAACATTTAGGTATTTATTTAGTAATTAGACCTATTTATAATTAAAGAGATAATTATTAGAGGTATTGTGCTTAGAGAACTCTGCCAAAGGAATCTCTACAAGTAGTGGAGATCAGTTATACAACAGAAAGAGAATTCAGTGTGCACCTGTCTATTATTCTTCTCTCTGCAATTCTTTGCAGTTCATCTTCCACAAACACTTAGTTTAGTTTTTGCATTACTTTTTGGAGATCTAAGAAGCTTTTCAAAAAGTGGAGAGTGAGGATCAATCATCTTCATACCTTCTAGATTTCACAGGAGCTTTCATTTTTTGCTTTATTTTTATATCTTTCTATTTAATTACAATGACCGTTGGGTTAAATATGTCAAACTAATTTCTATAAATGTTTAGTTTAGCTTTGTACTTATATATGAACCTTATTTATTTATATGTTTAATGGATAATTTTTTTGCCTTCATAACTTTATTAATTCTTTACAGTTCATCTTCCACAAACACTTGGTTTAGTTTTTGCATTACTCTATGGAGATCTAAGAAGTTTTTCAAAAAATTGAGAGTGAGGATCAATCATCTTTATACCTTCTAGATTTTACAGGAGCTTTCATTTTTTGCTTTATTTTTATATCTTTCTATTTAATTACAATGACCGTTGGGTTAAATATGTCAGACTAATTTCTATAAGTATTTAGTTTAGCTTTGTACTTATATATAAACCTTATTTATTTATATATTTAATGAATAATTTTTTTGCCTTCATAACTTTATTAGTTTCACTTATATTGTTGGTTGACCATTATATCAATTTAATAATAATTTTTTTTATGAAAATCTTTAGGTTGAATATATTAAAAACACCATCTTATTTTAGTCCATGTTGGTATAAGGAACTTAGGTTGCATCATTAGATTGAGTGACATAGGGAAAAGGCACATTACCATTTCATTCATTAGGTTTGGGCTTATTAAGAGAAAATAAAGGGATTAATAAGTATTGGCTATTTTAAATACTATATTATCATATAGTTTTCATTAATCATTTCATTTGCATATTTACTTTATAGTTTATTTAATTTCTTTATAAATATTAACCACTTTTCAAAATATTGGTTTAGAGTGTTTAGATTTATTTTTAATGATTTTGTGTGATAATTAGTCTTTATAATACATGCTCTATAGTTTCTTGTGAGATCGAACTTATGGTGAACTTACTTGTACTCACTTACTCGTGCTATAATTTGGTTCGTATACTTACAAGTACTAAGTTTGAGACATCAATACTCCACTAACTAATAGTCTCATATATAGCAATTTACATAAGAAACTTAATAACATATCCAAAAAAATGATGAAAATACAAAATAGAGTAAATTTTATAAAAAAATTTGTACTTTGCACTTATTAAATTTACTATATCATTTTTAAATTTCAGCATCATACTTTAATATTGATTTTAATTTTAGCTTCTAGTGAATTGAAGTGGCGCGTGAATTCTAACGATAAAAAAAGAAAGAGAGAATAAGTCAAGCACTCCCATTACTTAAATATTATTGTTTAAACATATAATATTATGAAACTTTAAAATTAATGAAAGAAAAAATTTAATTTGTTTATATGCTTAAACAATAATAATTTAATAGTAGAATGAGTCAACAACTCTAATAGTAATTCAACTTTTTTTATCGTTTTCGAAATTCATGCACATCAACAAATTTGACTAATAATTTTATTAAACACTAGAATTAAATTAACACTAAAATATAATTTTAAAATTGAAAATTTTTAAAAATACGTGTTAGAATTAATAACAAATGTAAAGTATACATTTTTTAGCAATTAAGCCCAAGAGTATTTGTAACATACTACATAATTGTGGCAATCAAACTGCATCAAAATCATAAGGCAGATGTGCCTATTTTTAAAAATTAAATTTGTTTTTATTTTTCTTATTTAAGACATGGTATCAACTAAAATTTGTCAAATTGAGCTCAAATTCAAAAGAGTTGGTCAAAACGATGCAACAGATAAATAACAGCCTGATGTCACGAACTTAGGCCTAGAGGTTAGCCAAGTCGCGCGGCACTTAGTTAACTTGTATGTCAAAGTCGAACTAAGTAAGCCTAGATGTGAGTTAGAATGGATTTTAGATGAGTAAAGTAGGTAGCAAGGGTTTAGGACTAGTGTAAGGTAGAGTTAGGAGCACTTGAGCTTGGGAAAGTATAGAGCTTTGTTGAATTTTTCAACAACCTTTACAAGTATATGGGGTGGCCTTTATATAGGCTTTCCACCTCATTAACATGTGGCTACAATTGTTTCATTTAGACATTTTTATAAATATCTTATGTACATGGCTTCTGTAGCAAGCTACTATAATTACAAGAGCATGGGAAGTTTCCGGAAGGCAGCCATCCTTGCTCCTATATGGGAAGCTTCTAGACAGTCCCTTGGCTAGGCTTGGTAGCACACAGCCTTGCTCATTTCCCTAGCATTCCAGCACCTTCTAGAGTCTTCCCTTGTTTCTCTAGGCACCCCACTTGGGCTAGGCAAGTAGCAGCCCACTCTTAGCACTTGCTAAGCACATTTCTGCCCATGTGCAATACTATGGACAGGTCTTGCTCGCCCAAAATGAGGCGGGCTGTAACACCCTCCCCCACTCAATCTCACGACGAGCCTTAAGCCTTGTAGTTTTGGATGTGTTCGGGGAATTACCACAGCAAATCTTCATGTTCCCATGTAACCTCAATTTCGGGCAGATTTTTTCACTTCACCAGGTATTCGGTGTAGTTGGGAACTCCTTTTCTTCTTATCATTTTATCTGCAAGGATGCATTCGATTTCCTTGTCGAATTCCGTGACAACAGCCGTTAGAGCTCTTTTAGATTCGCCACAGCTAGGGTCTTCCTTGTCTTCATGGTATGGTTTAAGCATACTCACATGGAAGACGTTGTGGATCTTCAACTTTGAGGGAAGTTAGAGCTGGTAGGCAGCAGCACCAACACGCTTCACAATCAGCAAAGGGCCTTCGTATCGCCTTACCAAGCCTTTGTGCACTTGGCGGAGGGACTTGAATTGATTAGGCAGCAGCTTTACCATCACCAAGTCACCAGCGCTGTATTCCTTGGGGCGCCTCTTCATGTCAGCCTAATTTTTCATGCGTTTTATTGCCTTGTCGAGGCATATGCCCTTGTGATGTCTGCCTCTTCATGCCATTCCCTCGCAAATTTATGGGCAGAAGGGTTGACTCCTCCATAGTTAGCAGCAATAGCATTTAGTGTCAAAGGCTGCTATCCCATGATAACTTCGAAGGGACTCTTGCCCGTGGACTCGCTTCGTTGGAGGTTATACAAGAATTGGGCTATGTCAAGTAGCTTTGCCTAATCTCGCTGGTGGGCACTAACGTAGTGCCTTAAGTAGAGTTCTAACAAGGCATTAATCCTTTCAGTTTGGCCGTCGCTTTGCGGATGAAAGCTTATGGAAAAGTTGAGGTCTGTGCCAAGCAACTTGAACAGCTCTTGCCAAAACTTGCCAGTGAATCGAGGGTCTCTATCGCTAATTATGCTCTTTAGCAAGCCCTATAGCTTCACAACATTTTTGAAGAAGAGGCGAGCTGCCTCATCCACTTTGCAATCCATCGGGGCAGGGATAAAAGTAGCATACTTGCTAAGTCTATCCATAACGACCATAATGCTACTGAACCCTTCAAGTTTTGGCAAGGCCACAATGAAGTCAATCGAGACACTTTCCCAAGGCCTTTCAGTGATGGGAAGAGGTTCAAGAAGGCCAACACACTGTTGTTGTTCCACCTTGTCTTGTTGGCATACAAGGCAAGTTCGTACATAGGCCTCTATATCATCCTTAAGTTGCGGCCAGTAGTAGCTTTGCTGGACTAGCGCAAGTGTGCGAGCCATACCGGGGTGTCCAGCCCACAAGGAGTCATGGCACTCCTTTAAGATTTTTCTCTTCATAAATTTTCCCACTTTGGCACATAGACTCGATTGCCACATGTGAGGAGAAGGCCATCTTTCTCCCAAAAGCGTCGAGTTTTTCCCTCAATGGCTAGCTTGATAATACTCTTGGCCAAGGTGTCTTGCTACATTCCTTCCTTAATACGACCAAGGAAGTCACTCTTCGGCGTGCTATCAGCAATGGTAGCCAACTCTACTTTTCTACTTAGCGCGTTAGCGACAATGTTGGCTTTGCCTCGCTTGTATTTAAGCTTATAATCGAATTCGGCCAAGAAGGCTTGCCAGCGAGCTTGCTTAGGACTCAACTTCTTTTGAGTCTGGAAATAGCTCGTAGCCACATTATCCATTAGAATTGTGAACTTGCTACCAAGCAAGTAATGTCTCCATGTGCATAAGCAATGGACGAGGCAGTCATTTCCTTCTCTTGGACAATATGTTGCCTCTCCGTTTTATTGAGCTTGAAACTTTCATAAGCAATGGGGTGCCTATCTTGCATGAGAACGCCTCCAATGGCATAGTCCGAGGCATTCGTGTGCACCTCAAACGGCTTCCTATGGTCGGGCAGCATCATGACGGGCTCTTTTAACACGGCTTCTTTCAAGGCTTTGAATGCAATTTGGCATTCCTTACCCCAACTCCATGCCTTATTTTTCTTGAGTAGGTATGTCAATGGGGCGGCAATGGCAGAATAGCCTTTGATGAATTGCCGATAGTAGTTCACCAGCCCATGAAAATATCACAATTCAGGCACTTTAAAAGGAGGTTGCTATTCTTGGATGGCTTAGACTTTCACTGGGTCCATCATTAGCCTGCCATCCTTGATTCGATGGGCAAGGAACTCCAATTCTTATTTCGCGAATGAGCATTTCTCTCGCTTCACGTACATCTCATGTACGTGGAGCACTTGGAAGACTTGCTTGAGGTGCTGCACATGCTCCCCAAGGCTATTGCTATACACTACAATGTCATCCAAATAAACAACCACGAATTTATCAAGGAAAGGATGGAGTACCTTGTTCATGAGCGTACAAAAGGTGGCAGGGGCATTTGTAAGGCCGAAGGGCATGACCAAGAACTCGAAAGCTCCATATCGCGTCACACATGATGTCTTCGGCACATCACTGGGTGTAATACGGACTTGGTAGTAACCAGACTGCAAGTCTAGCTTTGAAAAGTACCGAGCCTTCCCCAACAAGTTGGCTATCAAGGGGATTGGATATTTGTTCTTGATAGTGATCTTGTTCAATGCTTGATAGTCTATGCACATGCGCAGTGAACTATCCTTCTTCCTTTGAAAGAGGACTGGCGCACCATATAGAGCCTTTGATGGCTGGATGAAGCCTGACTCAAGTAAGTCTTGGAGCTGTTTCCTTAATTCAGTAAGCTCCGGAGGTGCCATGCGATAGGGTGCCATGGCAGGAGGCTTAGCACCGGGCTCAAGCTCAATGTGGTGATCCACATCTCGCTTTGGTGGCAATTTCTTCGACAGCTTGGGTGGCATTACGTCCTTGTATTTGTCAAGGACTGCTTCAATAGATGGTGGCAAAGGCAGGGCAGATTGCTCAACATCGTCCTCATCGTTGAGCTCTCTCATGGTTGTAACATAACACTTCCCGTTCTTGAGACCCCGCTTGAATTGCAAGGCAGAAATCATAGCAGGTTTAGATTTTGCCATGCTCTTCAAGGGGATCACTCGAAGCTTGGAAGCATCGAGGACCAATAAAGAGCTCATAGAAGGGACTGGAATGGCATAGGCCTTATAGAAGAATGCTAGACCAAAGACAACTTTAAAATAGTCCATAGGCACAACAGTTAAATCTAACGTACCTTGCCAATCTCCCACTTGCATCTTCACATTTTTCACAATGCCATACACAGGCTTTGCCTCCGAGTTGACAGTCTTAATCATGCCAAATCCCTTAGACAGTTTCAAGCCTAGGCGCTTCGCCTCGTGCATGTCCATGAAGTTGTGTGTAGCACCCGTGTCAAGCATAGGGCAAGCAGCTTTGCCTTCAATGGCAGCATCAATGTAGAGCAGGCCTTGGAGACTGAATGAGAGAGGAGCTTTGATAACGCACCTAAGTGCTATAAAGAACCCATGCCAGCTTGGGGTTCTTCTTGGAATTTATCCTTATTAAACTCTGCCACAATGGCATTCATGGTCTTACAATTTAGGCAATCCCTCACCCAATGTGGACCATCGCAAATGAAGTAAGGCATGGGTGGTTTAGAGGCAGTAGATTTATTTTTGTACGATGAGCCTTTATCGTGCTTTAAGTTGCCACCAGAGCACTTATGGTAGCCACTCTCCTTCCCTTTGTTGAAGTCCCTCTTTTGGCCTCCCTCACTCTTAGAAGAGCTAGGTTTCTTGCCCTTATCTTGAGTGGAGTAGTCCTTGAGGTTCTCCACAGCAGCAATTGCTTCGTCAAGGTTCTGTACTCCATGTCGTTCGAGCTCCATCTTCACCCAATCTTTCAACCCATCCTTGAAATCAAAGAGGAGTTGATCGTTGGTCAAGTCTGGAATCTCTAACATAAGAGTCATGAAACTCCTTGACATAATCGGTAATGCTTCCCGTTTGCCTTAGCCTATGCAGCCTGCTTCATACCTCATCATTGGCATTGTGAGGCACATATTGTTTGCGGAGTTCAATCTTGAACTGCTCCCATGTGTTGATAATGCAAAGCCCCTTCTCTCTTTCAGAATGCTTCCTTCTCCACCATAGTTGAGTGAAATCCCTCAAGAAGATGGCGGCATTGCTAATCTTTAAAAGTCATCCGTGACACTCATCGCCTCATAGTATTGTTTAAGACCGAACAAGAAATTTTTCATCGTAGTGGCATTGCGCGTGCCATTGTACATGGCAGACTTAGGGACTTTTAATCCGCGAGGGGCAGCAGAACTAGTAGTGGCAGCAGTGCTTGTCGAGGGTGGACTACCTTGATGAAGAGCATCCATCTCCCTACGAAGCTCTTTTAGTTCATCTTGTAGGGACTTTTGTTGATCAACGAACTCCTCTCTTAGGGAGCGTAGTTCTCCCCTAAAGACTTTGCCAAGGTCTTCGATCATGGCCTTAGCAGCCCTTGTGATCTCCATGTTCTCATGGATGAGGTTGTCAACCTGATCGCTGAGTTCGCCAATTATCGAAGTTACGCTAACCAAGTCTTTCTTAAGGCTAGCAACTCTGGACTCCATAGGCTCACGCGTTGGAGCCTTGGATTTGCTCCATTTGGGCTGTGACCGTTGTTCCTCATACCCACAGGTCTGCTCAGTGCGTTGCTGTTCCACCAAAGCAGCGATAATTCCTTCATCGCTTGCCATTACTGGAATCACTCAACCAGCAGTACCTAGGATTTAAACCGTTGCTCTAATACCACCTGTCACAAAACTTAGGCTTAGAGGTTAGCCAAGTCGCACGACACTTAGTTAACTTGTATGTCAAAGTCGAACTAAGTAAGCCTAGATGTGAGTTAGAATGGATTTCAGATGAGCAAAGTAGGCAGCAAGGGTTTAGGACTAGTGTAGGGTAGAGTTAGGAGCACTTGAGCTTGGGAAAGTATAGATTTTTGTTGAATTTTTCAATAACCTTTACAAGTATATGGGGTGGCCTTATATAGGCTTTCCACCTCCTTAACATGTGGCTACAATTGTTTCATCTAGACATTTCTATAAATATCTTATGTACATGGCTTCCCTAGCAAGCTACTATATTTACAAGAGCATGGGAAGTTTTTGGAAGGCAGCCATCCTTGCTCCTATATGGGAAGCTTCTAGACAGCCCCTTGGCTAGGCTTGGCAGCACACAGCCTTGCCCATTTACGCAGTATTCCAGCACCTTCTAGAGTCTTCTCTTGTTTCTCTAGGCACTACACTTGGGCTAGGCAAGTAGCAGCCTACTCTTGGCACTTGCTAAGCACATTTTTGCCAATGTGCACTACCATGGACAGGCCTTGCTCGTCCAAAATGAGGTGAGCTGTAACACTGAGTACTAAATTCGTTTTCTATTTATGAAATCCGGTCAACCATCCAAAATTGGTTTAGTGCCCTTTTGATAAATGTAAAAAGTAAATGAAACAGCTTTTAGCTTATAAAATATATTTTTAGAAGGGAAAAGTGCCAACAAAGCCCTTCAACTTTGCGCTATAGCCTACTTAGGCCCCTCACGATTTTTTTTATTCCCAAAAAACAACCTAATTAAACCCTTCTATTAGAATTGGAAACCCCCATTTATTTTGCTAACTTGGCAACTTAGGGACCCACTTAACTTAATAATTGGACAACTGACGTGGCATGAGAGCTGGAAAAATATGGTTTTGGCACTAACATTAGCGCCAAGGAATTAGGATTTTATCCAATACAATCAATTTTCTATCTTATTATGGCTTTGATGTGGAAAGAATGGTTGATAATGATTAATATGTAGTCCTTTTTGTTTAAAATGACTTTTTAAATGCAATGTATTATATAGGGTTTCTTGGGCTTTTGAGTTGAATATTTATTTATTGGAAGTGATATTAAATTTGGTTTTAAGATTTCGTTTCATATGCTGTTGAATGTATTTTAATAGAAAATTATATTTTATGTATTGTTGCATTGGTAGTTTCGGCATGTTGGAAAAGGAACTAACATTTTTGTTTGTTGATATGAATATTTTGCAGCATGTAAACAATTGATTTAGTGTTTTCTACATGGGTAGATGGGTCTTTCCACCTATTAGCATATGTTAATGGAGAGTCTGAAATAATTAACAACTTTGATGTAGACTTTTTGTCTTCTCCTCATATTTAGAAAAAGTTTAACATAGACTTAAGGTTTCTAAATGTCTCTAAAATATATATCCTTAAACCTAGAAAAACATTAGAAGTGGGTATTTTCTATGGCATTAGGTTAATGAAAAAATATGTTAAGAAATAAAGAGTTAAACCAATAATGCATATTTATGCACGTCATAATGTAGATATACCTTATCTTGTGATAGAGGATGATATAGGAGAGTTTAGCTCTAATGACAGTGCTGATAATAGCCATATAGCTCCACAATGTAGCTATGTTCAATCAACACGCTATGCTGATGAAGTAAGCAGTAAGGGTACTTAGTCTAATTTCATAGGATGGATTAGGGACTTGTTTGATGACATTCCATTTGATCACCCACATATGTGAGAGGTTTTAGGTAAGGGTATAGGTATAAATGAGGCAAGGGAGGTTAAGAATAATGGTGAGGTGTAAGGCAATAGTGAGGATGTATCAGTAGATGTGTGTGATAAGAGAGATGAGGTTGAGTTAGATAGAGGTAGTCATAAGGCTACAACATATGATAGAAATGAGAGAAATGAGGATGGGGATGAGAGATATAAGGGTAGGGATGAGAGACATGAGGGTAGGGATGAAAAAACTCGTGTTAAGGTAGATGATATGTATGGGGGGAAATAAAGATGAAAATAATGTAGTTAAGGATGTTGAAGATGAGAATAATGAAGGTGAGAATGATGCAACTGAGAATGATGAGTCATATGTTAATACAATTTTAATTAGGTAAAGCAAAAATAGGGTAAGATATGATGTGGATGATAACAATGCACATTTCATGTTAGGTATGACATTAAGCAAGGTTATTGAGGTTATGGAGGCTATAACTAAGTATAGTATAGCCAAAGGGTATGAGTTGCGTTTGAAAGCTAATAAGCCAACTGTAAGGGGCATGACTGCCCTTTTCTATTATTTATTTCTAAAGATGGAAAAGAAGGTGGAATACAAGTGAAAACCTTATAGTTAGAATACAAATGCTATCGCATTTACAACAACAAATTGGCCATTGCATCATTTCTAGCCAAGGAGTTTAAGCAGAAGTTATATAGGAAACCTAACACAAGAATGAAAGATTTAGTTGTTGATGCAAAATTAGAAATGAGGTTAAATGTGTCACATTCTAAATGTAAAAGGGCTAGGAAAATTATAATGAATGAGATAAAGGATAGTTATGTAGTTGAATTGGTTATTTGGCAGCTTATGCTGCTGCCATTAAAAGGACCAACCCTAGTAGTAATGTTGAAATTGATTTTTGTAAGGAATGATTCGAATGGGTTAGCACAAGAAAAGCTTGAAGATGATGGGCTTGATGAGGAGCACACAGGAAAAGCTAAGGATGCTAAAGATGGGCGAAGCTTGCCACCAGGGCCAATAACAAGGTATAGAGCCAAAAAGTTGCAACAAGCCTTAAATGGCTATATACAAGATTGGGCTAGCAAGAAGAGTCCATTTGATGGCCTAAGATCCACAACTACTAAGAAGTATCAAGATTAGGGTTTATTCAATCTATTAGAGGTTCAAGCCCATGAAGAACTAATTAATGCCGAAATATTCTTGTAGGCTTAATTTAGTTTTATTCTTAAACATTAAGTTTATTTAGGGCAAAATAGTCTTTTTCCTATTAGTTGTCTTCTAGGGTTTGTTTCAAGTCTATTTAAACCAAGTTGTATGTTACATCTAGTTTTGATGATTAATAATATTTCATTGTTTTAGCAACCTTTGCTTGAATTCTTGTATTCTTATTGAATGCATTTAACACTTATCAAAGATTTGATATATCTTTGTGGCATGCTAGGATTACGATTTAAAGAACTTAGTTTTCTTTAGGCTCAAATTCTTTTGATCAACTTTCTAATATGATCTAGAGTGATCTTAGGATTTGATTCAATTTGTTAGTGGGTTTCTAGGTTAGTGATGTGTGGGTTCATAACTATTTGAGTTCGTATATTCTATTCCTAAAAGCTCTTAATAGAAGGACTCAAAGAGGGGAAAATGATATCTAAGAGAATGATCATTTGTTTTCATATTCTCAAAAGAGTATGGAAGGCTGGTTATAGACCACTAATAGGTTTAAATAATGACAGTTTTCTAAAGGGAACAGTCAAGGGAAAAGTGCTTGTGGCTGAGAGAGAGGATGAAATGAGCAAATATACCCTATTGCTTAGGCTATGGTGGATAAAGAAAACAAAGCTAATTGGAAGTGGTTCTTACAATAGCTAATTAAAGACCTTGAGCTTGTAGGTGGAGGCAGAATTATAATACTTTCAAATATTCAAAAAGTGAGTAAATTTAGTTATGGATATCACTTTTTCTTGTGTTATTTGCTATGTATTAATGTTGATTGTGTTGTTTACAAGGACTGGTTCATGTAGTACAAGAAGTATTACTAGCGGTAAAACAGAGATGGTGTGCAAGGCACATCCATGCTAACTGGTCGAAGAAATGGAATGGTGAAGAGCTTAAGGAGAAGTTTTAGATTTGTGCTTAGAGAATGTATAAAGAGGATTATAAGGACAATTTGGAAAATTGGGTGCAGTTAGCAAGATAGCTGTAAATGATTTGATGGCTTACCTGCCACATACTTGATGTAGAGCTTACTTCAGTTCTAGATGTAAGTCTGATACCATGGATAACAACATGATAGAGAGTTATAATTCATCTATTGTGAAAGCAAGATAGAATCCAATAGTTTATATATTAGATGAAATCAAAGTGGATGCAATGAATAGGCTAGCAACAAATAAAGTCATGGTTAATAAGTGGATTATTGAATGGAGTATTGCATGTATAGAGGTATTTCAAGATAATAAGGCAGCTACTTTTGGATGTCAAGTCATTTTTAACGAAGCTATTGGATATGAGATAAATGATGGAGATGACAGACACAATTTATCTTGACAAGCAACTATACACTTCAAAGCATGGGATCTTACTAGAATCCCATTCTCACTTGTTATTTGTGCATTTAACCATGCCAAAATTGATCCCATATCTCGTATTTCCCTATTGTATCACATGTCTATTTAGACTACTAGTTATCAGCTTGCCATAAAACTAATGCCAACAAAGAAGTTCATGAACTATAGTGATTTTGAAGCTACTGAACGTCCACTAATCAGCAAGATGCTTAGCAGACCTAGGCAATAGAGGATTCAAGAAAAGAATGAGGCAAGAAGGAGGCAAATTGTTGGAAAGCTAAGTAAGAGAGACAAGAGCATGACTTGGTCTATTTGTCACCAAGAAGGTCATAACAAGGCAAGTTGTGTTGTAACTCCATCACAGGTTCATATAAAAGTTGATTACTTACAAATGTCAATATATTTCTTGCATGAGTTTCACTCATCGCGACATGTAACTTTCTTTCCTATTAGGCACAAACATCTGGGAATGCAAGGACAAGCTCATCCATTGGAGCTGAGCCAACAAGTTCAGTTTAGAAAGATGCAACTATTAAGTAAACTGCTAAATCAAAAGGCAAAGCAAGGGTGTCATACACAATGACAACTAAATCATTAGAAGGCAAATGCTACAGAGTACCTAGAAGTACTTGTTTTTCCCTCTGGAATATGGCATTAAATATGAGTGCCTTCTATTTATGTGATTGCTTAAATTGTAGTATGAAAGAGTTATCTTAACAGAGTCTATAATGTGTTTTATTTTATAATGTGCAGCCAGGTATGGCATCAGTCAGAATTATCTCTTAATATGATCTAAGTGGCCATGAAAATTTTATTGCAAATCCTGATCTGGAAGTAAGATTTCCAATTCCTAATGAGAGAGAATTAAGACAAATGAAGAAACCTTTAAAGCCTTGTAGTAGTAAAGGTTCCAAGAAGATTGCCTTTGTTGGGGATGGTTCTAATGTAATTTCTCCAACTAATCTCCCATTTCAAGGCACCTAGCTTGCAATGGCAAGGTGAACCTTGTTGGACAACTAGGCAGCTTGAGAAGCAAAGGCAGCAGATGATTGACAGAGTTCAACAAAGATCCAATTCTGTTAATGGAGCATAAGACTGTGCATAAACATTCTTAGTAATTTTTATAAACATTGTTTTTGCTTGTAGTCAAGTTGCTTAAGAACTATATGCCTGAAAATAATTATTAGTTACTTCTTTTTTAGAAATGTGGAGGCTATAAGTTATAAGGATATGTAATTTTGTTCACTTTGTCTTGCAATATGTAATGCTTAGAGCAAACATGACTCTAATTACCTTCAAGTTATTGTTTTTGAATGGATTTACTATGACAATATTCATTCCTTTTTACAACATATATAATTTTCACATCATATGCACTTAATTAAAAGGCAGAATATTGATTTCACCCTTCAATTATCCCTTCCATTTAATCTTAGCTTCTCTATTTCAAGCTTCGACATATGTTATTGCTTTCCACTTTCATACACCTCTAACATAAGCATGTGCCTATCTGAAACTTCATTAATCCTCTATGACAGTTTCTTGTTTCTCTTTATCAATAATTTGTTCTCTATCTTCAGGCCATTGATCACCTTCTTGGCTCTATTAGGCATCTCCTCATCATACCACATAAAATGGTCGTACCCTTTCTTCCTTACTCTTTCTTTAGGTGGCTGCAAAAAAAAATTCACAATCTAATCACTGAAATAAATTTCAGAAAGAATAGATTTGTACAGAAATTTATACTATAAAATCAGCAGCAGTATAACTTTCTACCGGGATTGAAATCAGTCCATGAAGTCCTCAATACCTTTTTAGCACTATAATAACAGTTCATTCTTCCTTCCTTGAGATCAAAACCTCGTCCGCTTCGAGTACTAGAAGATGTCGATGAAGAAGAGGACATGTTCAATATTCACTTTTTCTTTAATTCAAACATGAACAACGATCCTTTAAGCTTTTTTATTCAGCATATGATCATTAATTGATAGATCCAACACTACAAATGAGATCATCAAATGATCCCTATTTTTCATTAGTTGATATAACATTATTTATACATGAGTTATACTAGAGGTTTGTTAATTAAACTTCCATGATTTAAGGAAGTTTCTTTATAAAACAGAAGCTAGAAATAAGCTCCTCCATATTTTACACCAAACATTAATTAAAACATTATCTAATATGATATGGAGGATAAAATATTTTATTGCATCAGTACTTGCATCAAACATTATGTCATCATATCTCAACACTCCTCCTTGATGCAAGTAATGTTGCACACACCAAGACATGATCTAAGAAATTCAAATCTCTGTTTCTGCAATGCCTTCGTAAAGACATCAACAACTTGGTCTTCAGCAGAATAATGCTTGATCAGAACTTCTTTTTCTTTTTCAGCTTCTCTAATGGTATGGAATTTAATCTTGATGTGCTTTGTCTTGCCATGAAACACTAGATTTTTCACCATAGCCACAGCTGACTTGTTATCACAAAGGATTTCTGTTGGTTTTTCTTGCTGAAATCCCACATCAAACAAAAATTTTCTTAACCAAATAGCTTGGTTAACAACAACAGATGCAGCAATGTATTCTGCTTCGGTTGTTGATTGTGCAACTGAAGCTTGCTTCTTTGTTCCCCAACAAATAACAACAGAACCAAGTGAGAAGCAATACCCTAATGTACTTTTCGTGTCTTCATCAGTTCCAGCCCAATCGCTATCTGTAAACCCCAATAATTTTGCTGAACTTGCTCTTTTATAAAACAAACCAAAATCACTGGTTCCATGAATATATCTCAGTATCCTTTTTACTGCAATAAGACGGATTTCTGAAGGTCCATTCATAAATCTTGACAATAACTGGTGGCGAACATATGATATCAGGTTTGGAATTTGATAAATAAAGCTACGAACTAACCATGCATCTATAGGCTGAAACATTGACAGATTGAGAATTATCAATTTTTTTCAACTTCTCACAATGGACTGCAGGTGTGCTCACTGATTTAGCTTTGTTGAGTGCAAATTTGTTGAGAAGTTCCCAAGCATATTTATTTTGAGACATAAAGTACCTTCTTCACTCTAAATAATTTCCATTCCAAGAAAGTGATACATCTTTCCCAGATCATTCATTTCAAACACTTGTTGCATCTTTAGCTTGAATTCTTCAATTGATTTCAAATTGCTGCCAGTCACTAAAGTATCATCTATATAAATAGAGACAATGATGACTTCATACTGTTGATCTTTAACATAAAGAGTCATTTCATTCAAGCTTCCCTTAAAACTTGCATTCAACAAATAGTTATCAATTCTAACATACCAGGCTCTTGGCGCCTGTTTCAAGCAGTAAAGAGCTTTTTCAGCAAGCAAACTCAATTACTTCCATCATTAAAACCATCAGGTTACACAATAAAGATTTGCTCTTCCAATAAACCATTAAGAAATGCAGACTTCACATCAAGCTGAAATACTTGCCATCCATTGCATGCTGCTAATGCAAGGATTAATCTTATCGTATTAAATCTTGCTACTGGTGCAAAGGTTTCAGTGAATCTACTCCTTGTTGTTGAGCATACTCTTTTACAACAAGTCTTGCTTGGTACTTGTTGATGGAGCTATCTGGATTCAGTTTCAATTTGAAGACCCACTTTATTCTAATTACTTGCTTATTGACCCCTCGAGGAACTAAAACCCATATTTTATTTGTTATGATCATATTGAACTCCTCCTCTATGGCTGCTCTCCATTCGGAAATTTTGAAGCTTCTTCTGGCATTGTGGGCTCCAAGCAAGCAATATTGCATCGATTATATATGTCATCTAAGGTTCTTATGCCTCTAATGGCAATGCTCATTTTCATCTTCAGAGTCATTGTAGATTAGTTGTTGAAAACTGTTGCTGCTGATCATAACTGACAGGTTGTTCAACAGTAGAAGACTCCATTTTGTTCTAGTCCCACTCACTTTCTTCATCAACATTTATGCTTCTGTTGGTATACACTTGCTGAAAAATGGAATTTAGAATTTAGTAGCCTTTAGATTCAATATTTTAACCCACAAATACTTCTTTTTCTGCTCTTTGATCAAGCTTTCATCTTTTTGCTTTAGGAATAAGGGAGTAACAAACACTGCCAAAGACTTTAAGGTGCTTGACTCTGGATTTGACCCCAAACCATGCTTCAAATGGCGTCTTTCCATTCGACCGTTAACAATGCATTACGTAATTACGGTGTTTGCTTGACCACAAGATTTTTGGTAGATTTTTCTCAAATAAAAGACACCTTGCCATGTTCATCACCGATCTATTCTTTCTTTCACTCACACCATTTTATTAAGGTGTGTAAGTGATGTGTGCTAAGTCAAGCAAGACTATGACCTAAGGCAGTGTACCTATCAGTGGAGTATAGCTAACGGCGAGTACCAAGTGTCGTATTCCCCAAAGAACGTGTGAACCTAAATCTACTCAATCTTCTCTGTTATCTAATCACAGAACATAAATGGTGTTGATGAATAATTTCTAAATTAAATAATAGCTACTCTAATTGTTGTCGAACTACGTATACTAGGGAATGATTAATTCAAGTAAAAGAATAACCCTTTGGGAATTCTTGTCTTTAAGGAATGGAAACTAAGGGTGGAATTGATTGATTAAATCCAATTTTCGTGGGAAAGTCTCTACACAATTAATGCCTTTCTCAAGGACACTAACATCTTAACTTAGATTAATTAGGTTGAAATCTCTTCCTAACTCGAATTACCCAAATTAGCATTATGTACCATTTAACACTATTGAGAGTTGTTAATTCTCAATCCGGTAGAACAAAAACCCTATCTCTAGGTGAATTCAATTCTAGGTTGCAAAGGACAATCCAAACCTAAACGTCTTTCTCAAGATCATTCAAATTTCAAAAATCATTCAACAAGATATGAAGAACAAATCAATAAATACTTCCATTGCAAAACAATATTGACAATCAATACATTCAATTCAAAATTGAAGTACAAAAATCCCTAGATAAAGAACCCCAATGGGTTAATAAGCTTAGCTAATCATGTTCATAATCATAACCAATAAGAATTCAATTACAAAAAATGAGTAAAGGTAGAGGAACCCGAATACACCCTTGGATGAGAGTGAACAGCTCCAATTCCTCGTGCCCAATTTTGGATCGATTCTTGTTCCTCTTACTCGGATTGAAACCAATCGACAATCCTCGCCAATCTTTGATCTTCAAAGAGAATCCAAGTGAAACCTTGATCCAAGTCTCCTTTTCTCTTAGTTTCAACTCAGAAAACCCTTGGACAGGGAAAAAGATGAGTTTTGGACGTTCTAACCCTAGCTGCCTTCCTTTCTTTCCTCTCTTCGTTCTTTTAATTAATACCCCCTGTCGCCTCAAACACGGCCGTGTCCCTGGCCGTGTTAAGGACACGGGCTAGTGTTCCTGGCCGTGTTACTCTCTGTGGCCGTGCTATATAAGATCTACTTCTTCTTTGATGTCCAACACGGCTGTGTTGGGTCCCGTGTTAGTAACACGGCCTGTGTTTGTGACCGTGTTGAGAACACGGCCAGTGTTGAGACCAACACGGCCATGTTTAGCTTCCTCATGCTTGTACTTAGCTCGTTTCGGCAGCTTTGACGTCCAATTATGCTCCAATTCTTTCCTTTTTCATTCTTCGACTTCTTTTGGACCTAATGCACACAAACATACGCATAGGGTGAGTGTTGGTACCAATTCACATCCAAATATCCATAAAATCGATCTTAAAAACCCCATTTAGATGTGTGTATTTTACGCACATCAAATAACCCCACACTTAGCTCATTGCTTATCCTCAAGCAATCAAAAGTAAAATAAGGAAAATAAACCACTAAGAGACAACACTTAAACTGACAGACAAACTAGAAAGCTCCTGCACATATCCTTAACAAGTGTAAGTCAAACAGAAAGAAACGAAGCAATCAATTCAAGTATCACAACCAAGATGCTATTGATTCACAAAATACTATCTCAACAAAATTATTTAGAACCAACTCCTCACCAGATTCACTCTAAATCACTCAAAGTGTTTAAAGGGGTAGTGTTTAATCGCTCAATGCATCAACTACTGCCTTACTTACTATATGCTTGCTCTTAAATCCTACTCCTACCACTTATGGAGAGTCAACAACCATGTCAAGAGGTCTTTATAAGGGTTGTAATGGGGATTAGGTAGGGGTAGGTAAATTTAGTCAAAGTTGAACCTATAATGTTCTGCAATGAAATACATGACATGCACACAAGCCACAAAAATTATAAGGGATAAACAATGAACAGTAGTCTAAGGTGGGAAATAAGAATCAAGTGAAAATGTTTAGCTCACTTACTTTCTTTCTTTTCATCACCTTTCCCTCTTATTCTTCTATTTCTATATTTTTCTTCTTTCTTTTTTTTCTTTTTTTTCATAAGGGAAGAACATTCACATAATAGAGTGAATTTCTTTTTGGATTGAAGTAAGCTGCTACAAGATTCCAAAGCTATTCCCAAGACAAAAATTCCCAATAAAAACAACTCATGTGCAAAATCATAACCCAAAGCAGAATAAAACTAAGTGGTAATGGAATATGATACAAGAAATGGTGAAAGAAGGGGTTATCTACACTTACAATTGAGGCTCAATTTCTCACAAGTGTGCTTTTTGAGTAGGTTCCAAACAAAAATCATCAAAACAAAATTAAATAAACCAAAGCAACTTAGTGCAAAACTCAAACTAATTATCTTACATTCTTCCGCAAGACTCAACACTATCGGTTTTACCCGATCACATGGACACAAATAGGATTTCAAAAGCATGTCAACAGTAAGAGCATCGAAACAAAGTGAAAAATTTTCAAAATTTTACAAAAAATTGCACAAAGAATAAACAAATAACTGAGATGGAATAAATGAAATGCGATATATACACTAGAAAAGGATCTGAATTTCATATACAAAATAATAGAACATGAAAGCAAGTATATATTGATATCACCACCCCACACTTGAAGGACATACTGACCTCAGTGTACAAAATATATGAAATGAAAAAGGAAAAAGAAACTAATACTGCCCTGATTATGGCTCCGGAGTAAAAAAAGATGCATCAGCAGGTATATCAAGGCGCTGGCTGGTCTGTGGTGGAGGAGTGGCTGCTCTCTGAGGATCGGAAGTAGTGTCACATGCAGGAGCTGGTGGATCAGCAGGAGCAGCGTCAATAGGAGGCTCATCAGGCTGCTGTGTTGAAGGGTGCTCAGTCGGAGAGGGAGGGACAACTAGATCATCCGCTAGAGGGATATCAAAATGGCTCTGCTCTAGAACCCGGCTCTATGGACAGGCAGGTGCAAAGTCTGTAGCAAAAATATCATCAAACATGTCATTGGCCATAGAGGCCTCTAACCTACCTCCCTGCTCAATCAGGGCCTGAAGCATAGCCCTCTGCCTCTCAAACTGAGCCATCATCTGGCTCTGAAACTCAGCCTAACGCTGTAAAAGATCCTGTTGAAAAGCCTCTTAACGAATGAAATGCTGCTGCTGCTCCTCTGCCAACCTCTGCACTCTAAGCTACAGCTCTCTAAACTCAATTGGGGAGACTCCTAAAACAGCTGAAGAAGACCCAAAAGGAGCTGAAGTAGACGGTCTGGAGGAAGACTCCGGAATATCAGAAGAAGGTGGGACATCCTGTGTACCATGGGCTCGTGGGGCAGGTCGCTCCTCTCTGAGTGCTGCCAAGAGAGCATTCCTCAGTCTATACTCTGGTCCTAGCGGACCCTGCCTACGAGTCACCATCCCCATACTAACCATCTGGGGAAGTCCCAACATTTCCATCACCCCCAGCTCTGTCAAATATGGTATCGCTTCCTCCAAAACTCCTAAACTCCTAGCCAGTCGAGTAATGTAAGTCCCAAAACAGAAAAATACCTTCTTTGAGTTGTTGCAGAAGGCACTGATCTGTCTGGCCAATAAGTACCCCATGTCGACAAACTGGTGCTGGTGCATGCTGTAAAGTATAAACAGGTCCGATTAGGTAACTACACCACCGCTATCTCCTTTGCCAGTGATGGTCCTAGCCAGCAATGCATGCAAGTACCGCAATCCATCAGGCAAGTTAGACGCCTTGGACTGGCTGGCACTGTATCCCTCAGTGTCATCAGAAATCTCAGCCCACATCTGCGGATATGACATACCAGGCGTGTGTATACAGCGACTGTAAACCTCTCCAGCTGCATCCTCCTCAGTCCACAAGCCTAAGTGTACCCCAAACTGCTGTACACTCATCGTGAAAGTCTGCTTTGCTAGTCTAAAACTGATCGCATCCGGTTGTTGGAAGTCCCGCAACTGGCTTTGTAGAAAGAAAGTGCTGGCAAACTCCACAGTCAACTCCTTATATGTTGGTTCAACAATATCAAAAAAATGTTGAAATGGGGGCGTCTCGAGATATCGGTGATTGCGGTGCAAGTCAAGCGATCTCCGATCTTGGCGGTCTATCCTACGCCCCTTTCCCAAATCTTTGTGCCTCATCGATTGATATCTCTACTCAAAGGTGGGCTGCCTTTGGAAAAGTAGGAATCGATGGCGCTGCGGTGGTCTAATTTGGCTTGAACTAGTCGGTGCAGCGCCTGACGATCGCGAGGAAGAGGAACCATCGGTCCGCCTCCTCTTGTAAACTCCTGATCCTCGTCTGGTGGACATGGTACCTGAAAAGGAAACTTTTAGTACTAAGGATCAACAAAATTCACAGCGTATAACGGCATAAAATGAACAAACCAAATGATTTAACTCGATAAAATTAAACTGTTCAATGTCCTGCAAAGAAAATTTAATCCACAACACTGCCAAGCAATGCTAACCAATTAAATTTGCAATTCATCCATATGGAGTTTACTTCGCCATAATCCATCACAAGGCAAACCAACATGCTAATGGCCGACAATAATAATAAAGAGAAAAATAAGGAATTAATCACAATCATAAATAATGGTGGAAAATAAAAATGGAAAATATGAGCAAGTTAAGTATATAAACTACATTACAGAAAATAAAAGAAAATCAAGCACAAACATGAATGTAAATGCATCCACCATATAATAAAGTAAGGAAATAAATTAAAAAAGATAGAAAAAATTGAAACACAAATTCGAACACAAAGAAAACATAAATTTGAACTAATATCAAAATAAAATAATGGAAAATGAAGTTGGAGGATACTTACTTGACAAACATAATATCCAAAGCCTTCGAGATGAGAAATAAGAAATAAGAGAGTAAGAGAGGAGAGAATTGCTAAAACTAAGGGGAGAATAAAATTTTCGGAGATTTGAAATGAAGTGGTATATATAGGCAGTGTACGGAACACGCCCGTGTTAACCAACAGGGGCCGTGTTAAGGAACATGATGCGGATATCGGTATGTTAAGCGAATAAAAACGTGCTGACTTACCACTTCTGAGAACACGCCCGTGTTTCGGACACGGTCTTGGACACGGGAACGTGTTGTGGACACGGTCGGGCATAAATTCTCGTGTTTCCTACGGTAAACGTGTTCATCTTAATTTGATTTTCTTCAATTAGAACACGGACCGTGTTAACGAACACGGTCTCAAACACGCCCGTGTTGAACTCCAGAAAATGCAAAAGTTGCGATTCCCAGCACTTTCTCACTCTTTCTCACCTGCATAACCAATAAGTCCTCAACTCATACACTCAACATAAATAAAACTTACCAAAAACAAACTGTAAAATCTAATCAAACTAAGTTCACAACGAAAACTAAAGAATTAAAACGAAATTAAAAGAAACAAGCTTCTTTAAAGTCATAAGCTGGACTTTATTCTTTTCTTTGAATCAGAAATGGAGCACCAAATTCACCCGCTCCTCCACATCCAGTGACCCTCCAAGGTAATGCTTCAACCTCTGCCCATTAACCTTGAAATTTCCTTTTTCTGGATGATGCACTTCAACCGCACCATAAGGGAAGACTTGTGTCACTGTAAATGGCCCCGACCAACGACTCTTCAGCTTTCCTAGAAATAAACGGAGACGAGAGTTAAATAATAACACACTATCTCCTACATTAAACTCCTTCCAATTTTTCAATCGCTTGTCATGCCACTGTTTGGTCTTCGCCTTGTAGATTGTTGAATTTTCATAGGCTTGTTGACGCCACTCCTCTAGCTCATTTATTTGCCACTGCCTTTGTCTACCTGCGGTATCCAAATCAAAGTTACATGATTTAAGTGCCCATAATGCTTTATGTTCTAGCTCCACAGGTAAATGACAACCTTTTCCATACACAAGCCTAAAGGGAGTGAACCCTGTAGAAGTCCTATAGGCAGTTCTAAATGCCCATAAAGCATCATCTAGCTTTGTAGTCCAATCTTTCCTACTGGCTCCTACAGTCTTCTCTAAAATGCGCTTGAGTCCCCTATTAGTAACCTCTACTTGCCCACTTGTTTGTGGGTGATAAGGTGTGGAGAATCGCTGAGATACTCCATATCTTTTCAGCACTTTCTCAAGTTGAGAATTACAGAAATGGGTTCCCCTATCACTAATTAATGCTCGAGGTGTTCCAAACCTAGAGAATAATCTCTTAAGGAACCTCACAACTACCCTAGCATCATTAGTAGGCAAGGTTTGTGCCTTAGGCCATTTAGAAAAATATTCAACAGCCACCATTATATACTTACATCCATACGAAGAAGGAAAAGGACCCATAAAATCAATGCCCCAAACATCAAAAATTTCCAACACTTGTATACTATGTTGGGGCATTTCATCTCGGGCAGAAATATTACCTGACCGTTGGCATGCATCACAAACCTGGACATAAGCTTGTGCATCCTGGAAGATAGTCGGCCAATAAAAACCAGCATCCATAACCTTCCTGGTCGTATGATTTACGGCTTGGTGTCCACCAACCGGTCCCTCATGACAATGCTTGAGAATTTGAATGATCTTCTCCCCATATACACACCTCCTGATAATTTGATCTGCACAAATTCTAAACAAGAAGGGGTCGTCCCAAATGTAATACTTCAAGTCGTGAAAGAATTTCTTCTTTTCTTTGGCCGATCATACCTTTGGGAGTACCCTTGCAGCCAAATAATTTGCATAATTAGAAAACCAAGGAATATCATTTGCCACCTGCATTAAGCATAAGTGCTCATCCGGAAAGAAGTCATTGATCTCTTACTCATTAAGCTCCTCTAAGTGCGGGTTCTCTAATCGAGAAAGATGGTCTGCTGCAAGATTTTCAGCTCCTCGTTTGTCCTTAATTTCCAAGTCAAATTCCTGCAATAGAAGAACCCAACGAATCAATCTTGGCTTAGAATCATGCTTTGAAAATAAATACCTTAAAGCAAAATGATCCGTGTAAACAATTGTCTTTGACAGCACAAGGTAGGAACGGAATTTGTCAAAAGCGAACACGACAGCTAGGAGCTCCTTCTTTGTGGTTGTATAGTGTTCTTGGGCGTCCGTAAGTGTCTTGCTAGCGTAGTAAATAGGTTGGAATTTCTTCTCCTTGCGCTGGCCTAAAACAGCTCCAACTACAAAATCACTAGCATCGCACATAAGCTCAAAGGGCAGCTCCCAATCAGGAGAAACCATGATGGGAGCCGTGGTTAGTTTTTCCTTTAATAACTCAAAAGCTCTTAAACAATCATCATCAAATTCAAAAGGTATATCTTTTACTAGCAATTGAGTTAAAGGCCTAGCGATCTTAGAAAAGTCCTTAATGAACCTTCTATAAAACCCTGCATGCCCTAAGAAACTTCTAATAGCCTTAACCGAAGTAGGGGGAGGTAGTTTACTTATAACTTCCACTTTAGCTCTATCTACTTCCAACCCTGCATGTGACACTTTATGTCCTAAGACTATACCCTCTTGGACCATAAAATGACATTTTTTCCAATTCAACACCAGGTTAGCTTCAATACACCTAGCTAACATCCTTTCCAAATTTTTCAAACAATGGGAAAAAGAGTTACCGAATACAGGGAAGTCATCCATGAAGACCTCCATCGACTCCTCTATCATGTCATGGAAAATGGCCATCATACACCGCTGAAAGGTCGCAGGCGCATTACACAAGCCAAACGGCATCCTCCTATAGGCAAATGTGCCATAAGGACAAGTGAATGTCGTCTTCTCTTGGTCTTCTGGTGCTATGGGAATATGAAAATAACCAGAAAAACCGTTAAGAAAACAGTAATACTTATGGCCTGAAAGCCTCTCAAGCATTTGATCGATAAAAGGAAGGGGAAAATGGTCCTTTCGGGTTACGTCATTCAAGCGTCGGTAGTCTATGCAAACTCGAAAGCCCGTTACCGTTCGTGTAGGGATCAGCTCCTCCTTTTCATTTTTCACCACCGTCATGCCCCCTTTCTTAGGAACCACCTGCACAGGACTCACCCAAGCACTGTCAGAAATAGGGTAAATTAAACCTACATCAAGAAGTTTAATTACCTCTTTTTTAACCACCTCTTTCATATGAGGGTTCAACCGCCTTTGTGGGCTGCACCGGTTTGAACTCATCCTCCATCAAAATCTTATGAAGGCGGTAACTCGGGTTTATTCCCCGGTATGTCGGCCGTCTTATACGCAAATGCCTTTGCATACCTTCTCAAAATACACAACACCATCTCCCTCTCCTCAAGTGTGAGATGAGCGGAAATAATAACCGGTAAGTGCTTTGCTTCATCTAGGTAGGCATATATTAAGTGCGCTGGCAACTCTTTCAATTCAAGAACGGGCGGCTCCTCCAAAGAAGGCTTCAGCTTCTTTACTCCCCGACTGTCAAGATCAACAAAACCATCAGTCTTTTCATCATCAACATCAGCAGCTAATAAGTGCTCTAGCTGCTCCAACACTTGTTCATTGGATAAATTGTCCTCATTTTCTTGCATTGCCACTTGCAAAGGATCATCAATCATTATTTCCTGCAATTGAGATTCCACAATATCATTGATAAAATCAATCGAACAGACAGTACCATCATGCTCATATGGGTATCTCAAGGATTTAGTCAAATCAAATGTAATGCTCTCATCATCTACCCTAAGTTCCAGCTTTCCGCTACTAACATCTATCAAAGCTTTAGATGTAGCTAAAAATGGTCTACCTATGATCAATGGGACATCACTCTCACCATTCATATCCATGACAACAAAATCCACAGGAAATATAAATTTGTTAACTTTAACTAGTACATCTTCTATAATCCCTTTCAAGTACTTAACAGTTCTATCTGCTAGTTATATACTCATCCTGGTAGTTAGCTTAAAAGTGCTTAGTCCTAACTCCTCAAACAATGAACTAGGCATCAAATTGATGCTAGCTCCCAAATCAGCTAATGCTAGCAATTTCAATTTATCTCCAATCAAACAAGGTATAGTAAAACTCCCTGGGTAGCGTCGTTTGACTGGAATCTTGCTCTGAAACACTGCTGAGCATTGTGCATTCAAGGTCACCAATCCCAAATCCTTTAACTTCCTCTTGTTGCTTAGGATTTCTTTTAAAAACTTTGCATACTTTGGCATCTGCGAAATAGCTTCAATAAACGGCAAGTTAATCCATAATTGTTTAAAAAAGATCTAAAAATTTACCAAATTGCTGATCAACTTTATCCTGCTTGAGTTTTCCAGGATATGGAATGGGAGGTTGGTATGGCCTCAAGGGAATCTTCTTCGAATCCTCCTTCTCTTCAACTGGTCCCTTTTCTTTCTCTTCAGGCTTGTCTTTCTTTTCCGACTCATCCACCTGCACATTAGAATCATTATTAGCGAAAGGCTTAGATGAACTAGTAAGTTCCTTACCTGATCTCAAAGTAATTGCTTTGGCATGCTCCCTTGGATTAGACTCTGTGTTACTTGGAAGCGTGCCTGGCTGCCTCTCAGCCATCATCCTAGACAACTGCCCAATTTGAGTTTCTAAGTTCTGAATTGAAGCTTGTTGATTCCGAACGGTAGTGTCCGTTTGCTGAAATCTGTTCTCTGAAGTTGCAATGAACTTCATCATTAACTCTTCCAAGTTAGGTTTCTTCTCTTGACTACCTCTTGGTTGATGGGGAATAGATTGTATAGGTTGCTGCTGATGCAACCTCTGGTATCCTGGTGGACCTTGGTTATTGGAGTTCCTCCATCCAAAATTAGGATGATTCCTCCACCCTGGGTTGTATGTATTGCTGTAGGGATCATTCTGCTGCCTACCTACATAACCAACATGCTCAACGTTAGAAACATTAGTAGGCATAGAAGATGCAAACATACCTCCCGCATTACAATTGGCACTGTAATGCGGTCCACCACAGAATTCACATCCGGGCTGAACTGCTTGGACCGGCATCTGAAGTTGTTCTATCTTTTTGGAAAGTAGCTCTACTTGTGCCGCCAAGGCTGCTGTAGGATTTGCCTCAGCCTGATATACAACGGGCCTTGGACCTCTAGCCCATGGAATTTGCCATTAATAAGTGTTGATGGCCATCTCTTCTATCAAATCCTGGGCTTGCTCAGGTGTTTTACTATTAATAGCTCCCCCTGCAGCTGCATCTACCATTTGTCTAGTGGCTGTATTCATGCCACTATAGAATGTCTGCACTTGCATCCAGAGAGGAAGACCATGGTGTGGGCAACACCTTAACAAGTCCTTGAAGCGCTCCCAGGCTTCGTACATCGATTCTCCTTCACCCTGCACAAAAGAAGATATGTTATTTCGCATTTGAGCAGTCTTAGCAGGAGGAAAATACTTATTCAAAAACTTTTCAGCCAAAGAAGTCCAGGTAGTGATCGTTTTCGGTGGCAAGGACTGCAGCCATCTTTTCGCTCTATCCCTCAAGGAAAAAGGAAACAGCCTCAACCGTATGGCATCATCAGTTGTTCCATTAATCTTAAAGGTATCACATATTTCCAAAAAGTTGGCGATATGCTTGTTCGGATCTTCGCTCGCCAATCCTCCAATTTGCACCGTATTCTGGATCATCTGGATTACATTCGGCTTTATTTCAAAATTATTGGCCGCCACGGGAGGCCTCACTATCCCAGTTTGCGTCCCTGCTAGAGGGCCTATGCAACTCGTACATGGTCCTTTCATCATTACCTCCATTTGCATTGTGGTTCTCCATCTCACTAGTTTCACGAACAGGAATCTCTGCTTCAATCTCCTCCTCTACTGCCTGCATACGCCTCTTTAGCAATTTAAGAGAGCGCTCGGGTTCAGATAAAGGCTCTGTAAGATTAGGATTAGAGCTCCTGGTCATAAACTACCTGAGCACAATAAAGAACAACAACATCAACAAACGGGATAAGAACAAAACTATACACAGAAAATAAATTATGAACAAAAAGAGAAATGACTAGACTAACAAATATTAAAATTTCAATTTAGTTCACAGAAACCGTTCCCCGGCAACGGCGCCAAAAACTTGATGTGTGCTAAGTCAAGCAAGACTATGACCTAAGGCAGTGTACCTATCAGTGGAGTATAGCTAACGACGAGTACCAAGTGTCGTATTCCCCAAAGAACGTGTGAACCTAAATCTACTCAATTTTCTCTATTATCTAATCACAGAATATAAATGGTGTTGATGAATAATTTCTAAATTAAATAATAGCTACTCTAATTGTTGTCGAACTACGTATACTAGGGAATGATTAATTCAAGTAAAAGAATAACCCTTTGGGAATTCTTGTCTCTAAAGAATGGAAACTAAGGGTGGAATTGATTGATTGAATCCAATTTCTGTGGGAAAGTCTCTACACAATTAATGCCTTTCTCTAGGACACTAACATCTTAACTTAGATTAATTAGGTTGAAATCTCTTCCTAACTCTAATTACCCAAATTAGCATTATGTACCATTTAACACTATTGAGAGTTGTTAATTCTCAATCCGGTAGAACGAAAACCCTATCTCTAGGTGAATTCAATTCTAGGTTGCAAAGGACAATCCAAACCTAAATGTATTTCTCAAGATCATTCAAATTTCAAAAATCATTCAACAAGATATAAAGAACAAATCAATAAATACTTCCATTGCAAACCAATATTGACATTCAATACATTCAATTCAAAATTGAAGTACAAAAATCCCTAGATAAAGAACCCCAATGGGTTAATAAGCTTAGCTAATCATGTTCATAATCACAACCAATAAGAATTCAATTACAAAAAATGAGTAAAGGTAGAGGAACCCGAATACACCCTTGGATGAGAGTGAACAGCTCCAATTCCTCGTGCCCAATTTTGGATCGATTCTTGTTCCTCTTACTCGAATTAAAACCAATCGACAATCCTCGCCAATCTTTGATCTTCAAAGAGAATCCAAGTGAAACCTTGATCCAAGTCTCCTTTTCTCTTAGTTTCAACTCAGAAAACCCTTAGACAGGGAAAAAGATGAGTTTTGGACGTTCTAACCCTAGTTGCCTTCCCTTCTTTCCTCTCTTCATTCTTTTAATTAATACCCCCTGTCGCCTCAAACACGGTCATGTCCCTGGCCGTGTTAAGAACACGGGCTGGTGTTCCTGGCCGTGTTACTCTCTATGGCCGTGCTCCATAAGATCTACTTCTTCTTTGATGTCCAACATGGCCGTGTTGGGTCCCGTGTTGGTAACACGGCCTGTGTTTGTGACCGTGTTGAGAACATGGCCAGTGTTGAGACCAACACGGCCATGTTCAGCTTCCTCATGCTCGTACTTAGCTCGTTTCGGCAGCTCTGACGTCTAATTATGCTCCAATTCTTTCCTTTTTCATTCTTTGACTTCTTTTGGACCTAATGCACACAAACATACGCATAGGGTGAGTGTTGGTACCAATTCACATCCAAATATCCATAAAATCGATCTTAAAAACCCCATTTAGATGTGTGTATTTTACGCACATCAGTAAGTGATAGTTAGTTGATGTTGAATGCCAGCCTCTTTCAAATATTCTTTGAACTGGTTAAACGTATATTCAGCTCCATTATCAGACCTTAGAGTTTTGATTAAAAAACCATATTGTTTTTCAACAGAGGCTTTGAATTTCTTTAATGTCTCAAAGACTTTTGACTTTTGTTTGAGAAAATATACCCAGCAATATCTGGTGTAATCATCGACAACAATAGAAAATACTTGCTGCCACTGTAGGAAGGAGTGCTCATTGGTCCACACACATCTGTGTGAATCAGTTCAAGCTTTGTAGAAGCTCCCCAAGTTTGACCGGCAGGAAATGACAATTGGCTGAGTTTTCTAAGCTGACATGTGTCACATACGCTGGTGTTTTCAATCACTTGTGGCATTCCAGAGACTAAATTCTTTTTGTAAATTAATTCCAATGTTTTAAGATTTTCATGATCAAATCTTTTGTGCCACAGTGACGTTTCTTCTTTAAGACTGAGACAAGATTCAAACTCAATTATTTTCTAAGTCAACAGAAAACTTCTTTTGTTCATTTTAACTGAGAACATTCTCATGCCAGTGGGACTACTGACTTCACAAGTTCCATTCTTAAACACCAGCATATAATTATTTTTCAATAACTGATCAACTGATAATAAATTTTGATTTATCTCAAGCACAAAGAGAACATCAGTAAGAATTTTTGTACCTGAGATAGTTTGCACACAGACTGCTCCCTTGTCTTTAACGTCAACAAGTCTTCCATCTCCAATTCTGACTTTTGAGTAGTTCATATCAAAATATTCAAAGCTTTTTAAGCTTGCTGTCATATGGTTCGTGCATCCGCTATCAACTAGCCATACGTTAACACTTTTGACTGAAACACCACATTCTTCAACTTTAGTGGTAGCAAAAACTTCTCCTCTTAATAATCACTTTTTTTTGTTGTTTGAGTTGGTTGTGCTTGTGTCTGCTGGTCATTTCTTGTTGTACATACCTTCTCAGTATGATCAAATTGTTTATAGATCTTACACTGAGCACCAGGCCTGAACCAATAATAGTTCTCTATATGATTTGATTTTTTTGCAGTAGGGACAAGGTGGATATTTATCCTTTTTGCCTCTCCATCTTCCAATTTTCTTGTTCTTTCCCTTCTTGTGAACAGTCTAGTTCTTTGATCCTCCTTCTTGTGAAATCATCTTTTATACTGCTGCAAGTACTTTTTCTCTTAAGCTTTCTTCTTCCCTGAGTGCTTTTCTTTGTTCAACAGCCAATAAAGCATTTGTTAGCTCTAGCAAAGTTATTTGAGACATGTCCCAAGTGTCCTCAAGAGAAGAAGTTTTTGCTTCGAATTTTTCTAGAAGAGTCACCATAACCTTTTCAACAATTCTCCTCTCTTCCAACTATTCTCCCAGCAACCTTATTTGATTGACTATCTTCATGACTCTATCCACATAGTCCTTCACCTTCTCTGTATCTTTCATCTTTAACAGCCCAAATTCCTTTCTCAAATTAAAAACTTGCATTTATCTTGTCTTATCAGATCCTTAGAATTCTATCTTCAATTTCTCCCAAGCCTCATGTGCTGATTCACAAGCTATCTTGGTGAATATAGGATCTGAAACAGCTGCATGAATGTAGGACAGGGACTTTGGAGCTTTGGCAACTTCTTCTTCATGCCGCCTTATTTGATGCAGCGTTGGGTTCTGTCTTAGAAGAGGAATAGCTCTATCCTCTTCCACATACTGTTATAGTCCAAGACCTCTAAGATAAGCCTTCATTTTTACAGCCCATACATGATAGTTTTCGCCATTAAAGTGAGGAGGTGTAAGGGAAGTGCTGCTAGAAGTCATTGGAAAAGAGAAAAGATGAAGCAAATCAACTGAGAAACAAAATGATTTTTAGTTTTCTCTTTAGACATTCACACAGTTCCACAAGATCAAGAAAGCTCTGATACCATTTGTTGGCATGAAGCAGGAGTCTTTTTTTTTTCTTCTTCTATATTTTTTCATTAGCTGATATAACATATTTATACATGAGTTATGCTAGAGGTTTGTTAACCAAATTTCCATGATTTAAGGAAGTTTGTCTACAAAACAGAAGCCAGAAATAAACTTCTCCATATTTTACACCAAACATTAATTAAAACATTACCTAATCTGATATGGAGGATAACAAAATATTTTATTACATCAGTACTTGCATCAAACATTATGTCATCATATCTCAACAGATACAACGACACTAAAAAATGGTAACTCCAGCTCTCATGCCATGTTAGTGTATAGTTGTTCAGTCAAGTGGGTCCCTAAGTTGCCAAGATAGCAAAATAAACATGCATTTATTTTAATTCTAACGAAAGGGCTCAATTGGACCATTTTTAAAAGGAAAAGAGTATTGGTAATAAAAAAAATAGAAAAA
This sequence comes from Ricinus communis, assembly GCF_019578655.1. Classification (NCBI taxonomy): domain Eukaryota; kingdom Viridiplantae; phylum Streptophyta; class Magnoliopsida; order Malpighiales; family Euphorbiaceae; genus Ricinus; species Ricinus communis. The sequence continues at coordinate 859,758 of NC_063259.1, forward strand.
ATTCAAAAATACTAGAAATAGTAGATTTAATATCAATTATACGGTGTTGTAAAGTTTATCTCAAAAATACTGAAATTCATAAAAAAAATTCAAAAATACCAGTTTCCTCTTCTATAACTAAAACATTCACAACAAAGAAGAAATTAACAAAGATCTAATAAAAATAAATAAAAAATAAGTTCATTGATGTAATATTAGTTTAGAAAACGAATATAAATTCAAAATCGGCAACTATATTTAAAAAAATAAAAAGGAAGATAAATCACAGATCTCTAAAATAAATTATAAATCTCATAATGTTTCTTTATTTCTCTTAAAATTTTTGTTTTTTTTTTACTAATTTTATACTAATATTAATGAAATCGACATATTTGTAGAAGTTTAAAAGCTGATACTAGATCCAAGTTGATTTAAGAATATCAAATCTGAAAAAGAAAAAAAAGTAAAAGACAAACATATAAATTTTGTTGATCTGTCATAAAAAAAAAAACTAAAATTAAACAAAAAAATAACATACTAAAAAAACATATCATAACATGAGAAAAAGTATAAAAAAAAATTACTTGTTAAAGAATGGTCTAAGTATTGAAAAGATAAAAAGAGAGAATATGTACATTATTAAAATAACGTATATCTTATTGATTTCATTAGGAAACAAATATGTCATAAATATGTCTTTTGAAAATAAATTACTCTCATACTTTAATTGATTTAAAGCTTAACGAAACCACTATTGCAAGGGCTATAAAGTTAATTTAATCAATCCAAGTTGATTTGAAAAATCAAATTTAGAAAATAGGTAAACAACAAAATCATCAAAAATGTTGATCAGCTATTCAAAAAAAAAAACCAAAAGTAAACCAAAAAAACAATATAATAGTGAAAATTGTATATTGAATTAAATTGCAAATTGAATTTTATTTTTTTAGAAAACATAGAGACAATATCAATATTCATTCAATATTATGGAAAACAGGATCAAAATATGAATCCTATAAACTCCGATATTCTTATACAAAGGGATTGTAGTTTTCAAAATTTCTTACATATGATATGAAATCAACTCAAAATTATAAGAGAAGAAAAGATGTTGCAAATTCAATATCAAGTTAAAAATAGTTATTCACCATTAAAGATAGAAGATGCAAATCTACAATTTTATTTGGAGTTGAAGAAAAAAAAAAATAGATTTCACAAGGTACCCTCTTTACAAGATATATACTTTGATCTTGCTCAAGGTCAAATAGAGAAATTACAAGAACTGAAATAGTTATAGAAAATTCAATTCTTATAAGTAAACAAAATTCAACAGTTGTGTATGAAGAAAATGCAATTAGAGATTTTGTTGATTTTGCAAATCTTGTATGTAAAAGCATAGTAACAAAACTAAAGAAGAAGAAGAAGAAGAAGAAGAAGAAGAAGAAGAAGAAGAAGAAGAGGAGGAGGAAGAATCTAAGACTGCAGAATCTTCTATAATATGCCACACAAGACACATAAATCAAAGAAGGACAGATCTACAACAGTAAGGAAACTTTTAAAAAAGTGTTAAACTTCTATGTTATAAACAACTATTTTCAATTCAAGATAAAGAAATCATGTCAATTGGAATATGTTGCAAAGTGTGTCGATCAAAAATGTAGCTTGTACTTGAGAGCATGAAGAAATAGTAGGACAAACATGTTTGTAGTCAGAAAATTCAACAAAAGTCATAGTTTTTCTTTGGAAATTAGGATAAGCAACTTCAATTATCATCAATACAAAAATATATCAGTACAAAACTATATACACTCAATCAGACATTCTTAGAGATATGAAAGAAGAGTATGGTGTCACTTTCAATTATGTGGAAGTATGGAGAATGAAGGAGAAAGCTATAGAGGAAATAAGAGGTAAACCAAAAGATTCTTATTCAATGATTTCAAGTCTTTTACATATGTTGATAAGAAAACCTCATATTAGTTGTTGAGTTGAAAATAAAAGACAATAGCACTTTTCTATATGCTTTTGTTGCTCTTGATGCTTTGATAAAAGGCTGGATGTATTACAAACCTATTATGGTAGCTGATGGAATATTTTTAAAAGAGAAATATGGAAGAACACTTCTTTTGGCAGCAACTCAAGATGGTGCTGGAAAGATCTTTCCTCTTGTATTTTGCATAGTTGACTCTAAGAATGATGCATCTTGGGAATAGTTCTTTATAAGAATAAAAAAAGCATTCAGCTATAGAGAAAGAATGTGCATAATTTCCGAGGGACATGAAAGCATAGAAACAATAATAGAAAAGACAAACGTTGAAGCTAGTCATGGGTTTTGCATATACCATTAGTTGAACAACTTAAAGACAAAGTTCAAAATAGTCCATGAAGGATTAAAGGGCCATTTCTTGCAGTAGCAAAAGCATATACTGAAGAATAATTTAACTATCACATGAATGAGTTAGACAAGGTTAATAAAAGGCTTAAACCTTATTTGAACAAGATCGCCTATAGTAGATGGTCTAGAGTATTCTCTATCAACAATAGATACTCAACTATGACATCAAACATAGCTGAATCACTAAACACAGTCAACAAAATATCTAGAGAGCTACCAATGATGATATTACTAGAATACTTATGTACTTTAATACAAGACTAGAGTTATTCTAATAAAAATAGTGCAAAATCAATATTCACCAGGCTTGCAAAAAAAATCTAAAAATATATTGAGATAACTACATTCAATCCTTAAAGATAAAGGTAATTATAGTTAATTTTTAAACTGTATATTAATTTTTGGTTAATTTGAGTAAATTCCATAATGTTGTTCTTTAGTTGCTTTTTAGTTTTTTTGGTTGATTGCTACATAAACAAAAAACCTATAAACAAAATGAAATAAAAAAATAAAAATACAACAAGAAATGTTATTATTTATATATTTATATAATTTAAAATATAAAAGCTGGTTAAATGCTATTATTTATATATTTATATAATTTCAAAATATAAAAGTTGGATTACCAGTTTTTTGGTTAATTACTACTTTACTATTTTATGTAAGTTAAACCAACAAATGATGAATTATTCAATGTGAATGATAATGAAAAGATATTCATAGTAAACATAAGAGAAAAAACTTGCACATGTAACAGGTTTCAAATGAATGAGCTACCATGTCCACATGCTATTGCAATATTGAAGGAAATGAATCAAGACTCTTGTGAATATTACTTAGGTTTTTATAAAAAATAGAAACTGATAGAGATGTATGAAGCAACAGTATATCCAATACGGAACCAAAGCACATGGAACATACCAATTGAGGTGAAAGAAGTACTTGTTCTACCACCAAAAGAAAGAATTAAAGCTGAAAAACCTAAGAAAAGAAGAATCAAAGCTGCATGGTAGAACAAAATTCAAAACAAATGTGAAAAATGCGGGCAACTTAGACACAATCGAAAGACATGAAGAAATTAACTAAAAAAAACTGATCAAGCACTATTTTAGTCAATATGACTTCATATTGCTAGATTGATTAATATTATTCTTATTTATTTTAGAACTTTTAGAGTGATTTCAGATAAATTATGAAAGGATAATTTTGATCACTTTGATTAAAAGTTGTAGTATGTTGATTTCTAGTTGATTTTTAATTTATTTTTAGTTGATCTATAGGTAAACGAAAAAAATAAAAACTATAATATTTAAATGATAAATACAACATAAAATCAAAATATTAAAAAAACAAATGTTATGCTATATATATTTATAAAGTTTTAAAAGTATACACTGATTTATTTTTTGTGTTTTTTTTGTTAATTGTTGGTTTATTTTATATTAATTTTTTAATTATCCAAATCTAAAAAAAAGCATTTGCATAATCGAAAAACTACCAATGCATATATAAACTTAAATCAAGTGAATTTCAATAACAAAAAATTATACAATTTTGAAGCTCATTTAATCATTCTATAATAATTTCAAAACATCAAATTCGAAAATATAAAGAACCAAAAAACTCAAAAAGAAAAGTTTATATAAAAGTAAACAAAAAAAAAAAACTAAAAAGCAATTATCAAAAAAAATCAACTAGATATCAATCAAAATACAACAGTTTGAAAGGAAGAATATTATTGTACCAGAACCTAATTCAATCTAATCATGAACTTAAAAAAGAAAAATAAATATAAGAACCATTAAAAAAATTTATAACACAAAAAGCATAAATTAGAAAAATATAAACATTGCATTAAAATATTCAAAAATTTAAAAAAAATATTAAAAAAACTACTAAAATATAAAACAACTAACTACTAAACTAAAAGTAAAATATAAAGTACCAATAAACTAATAAGATGTATCTAAATCTAGAAATTTCATAAACAAATTATAATAGCAACAAAAATTTGCTACTGCATTGCCTTTTTTGGTTTTCCTTTTCTTTTCTTCAAATCATCCTTATTCTTTAATCTTCTGGCCGCAAAACATCAACAACAATCTCTTTACCAAAAATGAAATATTAAGCAAAAAAAATTATAAATATACCACAATCACAGCAAAAATATTTAAATTCAATAAAAAGAACTACTGAAATAACTAAAACAGAAAATTAAAAAATAAAAAATAAAAAATTATTTATTTACTTGAGTGAGCAAACCATCAACCATTTGCATATTAAATAAATGAATCAAGAATTTCATTTCGTAAATACCAACTCAAAAATCAATATAACTTGTTCCAAATAACATTCCATCATTGAAGCTGGAACCAAATATTTAGACGTATCATCATTGAAGGGGATGCTAAATCTATCATTGAAGTTGGTAATGGGACTGTTGAACCCTAAGAGGAGGCTGAACTCATCATTTCAAATGTTTTTTACTAGCAAATTTTAGTGATATCTCTTTCTCTTTCGTTCCTAGAATGGCAATAGAGTAGCTCATATGTTGGCTAAAAAGGCTCTTACTAGACCTGTTCATGGGCCGGGCTTAAGCCGAACTTTGACTTGATTTTGACAACTGAGCCCGAGAATTTTTTGATATCTCTGAGCCCAAGTCTGAGCTCGGAATTTTTTAAAAAGTCCGGCCCGGTCCGACCAATTATTAAATCTGTCCCAAATTGTAGTTATATTTAGATTTAGGGTTTTGTTTTGATTAATATATTATTAATAACAATAAAACTATAAATAGAGATAATAAGTAGCTAAGTGGTATTGGCACTTAATTATAAGTTGAAGGTCATAGGTTTGAGTGCTAGGTATGATACTTCTTTTTTTACTAACTAAACTAGACATCGAGTCGGACCAGGCCGGGCTTGGGATTTATATCGACCAGGCCGGGCTTGGATTTTTATATAAATTTCAAGCCCGGTCCGAGAATTACGGGCTTTTTATAAATTCAGGTCGGACCAGTATCCAAGCCCAGTCCAAAAAATGCGGGCTAAGCGGGTATCCAGGCCCATGAAGAGGTCTAGCTCTTACTGATAATTCTTTTTGTATGTACCCAAAAATGTGATTTAGTGGGTCAATAGCTTTTATAGGATGTAATTTGGGTTTCGTTTAATTGAATTTCTATCTTTGACAAAGAAAAGGTTTAATTACAAAGACAGATAGCATCAACAAAGTTGAGGGATAAATAAAACCATTAGCCTCTGATAGAACCAAAAAGGTTAAGAGATACCTTCATTTCTTTCTTTCTTCTTTTTCTTTTCCTTAGATGTTTACCACAAGGACATTCTTCTATTTATTTTTGTTCTATCCTGTTACTTTTTATACAACATATTATGGACAAGTTATTTCATATAAACTTTTGCTATTGAGACAATAAATAAAATGTATATTTAAATTGTTTTCACATTTTTACCTATTATATTTCAGAATTTTTATTAATATTTGTATTCTAATGTCAATGGATGGTTGCAAAAAATTTATATATATAAATGAGATTCACAGCATCGCGCGAATGATTTATCTAGTCTACAATATAAAAAGAAAATAAATTACTAAATAAACAAAATAGAAATAAATGAAAAATAAATAAAATAAGAAAAGGATAAAAAAACAATAAAGCAACAAACTGAACAATAAATAACCTATTATATAACAAAATATAAACTAAACAAAAACAAAAAATAAAGGAGTTACGAATTTAAAAAAATAATATACCAAAAACGTAAACAATAGAATAATAAAAAATAATAAAATAATAATAAATTTTCTTTAACATAATTAAAAAATAAAATAAACATAAAAAAACAGTAACATAAACTACAGTTAAAAAAAAAATCATAAAACAACAAATAGAAATCTATTTAAAATAAACATTAATACTTAATCGATAGTTTTTATGACATATAAATCATAAACTAATTATTATATGTTAAATCAAATAAAAATAATTATATAATAATAAACTTCAATATCTAAAATTATATCATTATATGCTTATGAATCTAACATTAATAACATAAAAATTTAAATATATATAAAAATATATATATATATATTTTAGAACTACTTTTTCCCTTCTAAATATCGATTTTATTTCTCTTCGAACTCATATGAATAATAGAAGGAGAAGAAGAAAAATCTCTTTTCGTAGAAGACTTTTTTGAAATTTATCAACATAAAAAGAAAAGGCAATATCTTTCTTCGTTATTCTTCAAACTTTTACCATGTCTTATTCAAATCACCAGCAACATTTTTTTGTCCACTTCATTATAATGAATTGAAACACCATCTTTAGCAACCGAAAACTTCAATTTTTTTCAAAATTTGAAAAATGCTTTTAAGTATTGAAGATTTAGTTAAATGAGTGCAAACCATAATATACTAAAAGAAAACCATCACAAAAAATCAACACATTTAAACAAAATCAAAATTACTCATTTACCAAAAATAAAGAAAATGACAGAAAAATGGAGAAAAATTTGTAAAGATGGAGAAAATAAAGCATTGATAATAATTTTGTTGACAAAAATACCTATAAAATTACTTTTTATAATATATTTACTAAACAACCACTAACTTTTACAAATAGACTATTCAAAATAGCACTTTTATCAATAGGCCCTTAAAATCATTGAAGGATTTGAAATCATTAAAAGTGATGGTTTCAAGTATTATAAGTACGGATTGATAATAATTATCAAAAAAAGTATTGTAAACATGGTTCTCAGAATAGAGGAATCAATAGCTTATTTCAAAAATTAAAAACTTTGCGGACAACTAAGAAGCACAATAAAATTTTGCGATAAATTGCATTGCATCTTCGAAAAATCTCCATATAAAAAATTTGTTGATGAATCACTTCATGTTAAAAGCAGCAAAAGAAACAACACAGAAGAAGAAGGCAACAAAGAAGTCTCAGACACTGCACAGGCAGAAAAGCCTGTGCAGGGCTATTCCTCACAGACTTCTAGGAAAGGGAGCAACCATTTCTACGAAAGAGAAAGGCTACTTCAACCTTTCCTGAAACAGAATGGGACGTTAGAAATAGGTTTCAAGCCAACCGCTGTATAGGAGTAAACTATCTTTGCAACCAATGTATATATAAGCAAGAACAATCAAACTGTAAAAATCAGAATTCATATACACAATACATATACAATTCATCATCTTAATTTCAACATAGTATCAGAACAGGTTTAAACCTGTGCTCATCATCTACCCACCTTTCCCTTCTTAAAAGAAATTTTCTCAGTCATGTCTCAAAACGACAAATTAACCAACATAACACTGAAAGACAACTCAAATTATTTTGAATGGTCAAAATCAGTGTATATCGGCCTCAGCGACAAAAGAAGGCTGGAGTTTATCATTGGAAACAAACAAAAACCAAAGCCAGTAAAGCCAGAAGCCCCAACATAAGAAGAATTAGAGAAAATAGAAGAGTGGCAAACGACAGACTATATGGTCAATGTCAATGATCACCAACACAATGGAAACTCAAATTTCCCGACTCTGTATTTTAATGGAGTCTCAAAAGGTATTTGAAAAAAAATGAAGGGGTTATTATGGCCATCAATAAAACTTTGCACACATATTCAAACTCACACAGGAACTGTCCCAAATCACACAGGGAACAAAAAGTTCTTCTGAATATGCAACAGAAATTTCAACCAGATGGGAAGAGTTGCAGAATTACCTTCCACCATCAATCAACACAGTAGAAATACAAAAAAGAGCAGAGCAAGACCTCGTGTACACTTACCTAGGAGGACTGGACTCAAGCTACGAAGGCTTGAGGTTGCAGATCCTTCTGTCAACAGAGCTTCCCAAGATTGATGCTGTGATAGCAAATATCCAGCGTGAAGAGACAAGGAGAAGCACAATGAACTCAGCCCTCAACCTCGATGTCACAGACAATCGATCCTGTACCACTCGACAAGAACAAGTCTGCCAGAGGGGAGGACCATGCAACATCGAGCAATGTGACCACTGCAAGAAACAGGGCCACTATCGCAATGGTTGCTGGCATCTCCACCCATAGTTAAGACCATCTCGAGGGTGGGAGAGCTTTGGAGGTGTGAAGAAAGGAGGAAGAGGGGATAAGGAAAGGAGGTTCGGCGGACAGAGCATAAGGGGAGAAAACCCTAATGAGGGAATAAAAATAAGAAGCAGCGGGTAGGGTGCATATAACGGGTCTGAGGGTTATGAGCAAACTCGACCCGACACCATGACCCGACCCGACAGTCACAATTCAGCTGAACTAATTATTATCTCAAATCCAAGCCCTGATTCAGCATCAACAGCCCAGTGGGTTAGGTTCGGTATCTAATTCCTTTAATTTTGCACTACCAATTTCAAAAACACGCCAAAATGATTGGGTTATTGATTCCGGAGCCTCTGATCACATGACATGAGATTCAATGAAACTGCAAAATTTTCATCCCACTGAAAATTCCCAATATGTGACAGTTGCAAATGGAAACAAAACCCAAATTCAAGGTAATGGCACTACTACATTACTTAATAAAACTCTAAAAAATGTTATGCTATTACCTGACTTCAAGTCAAATTTATTGTCAGTTAGTAAAATAACCAGTGATTTAAATTGCAATGTTATTTTCTCACCATCTTCAGTAATGTTTCAGGACCGAACTACAGGAAAGATGATTGGTGAGGGATATTATGAGAAAAGACTGTATTATCTTAAGAACTCCACCAATCAATGTCTTATGTCGACAAGACCAGTCGATCAAGGCATGCTAATGCATTTACGTTTTGGGCATCCCTCCAACCAAGTTCTAAACAAACTTTTTTATTATAATTTAAATTCCAGTCATTGTGGTACTTACAAATTTTCTAAACATACTCGTCTTCCTTTTTCCTTATCCTCTCGTGTTTCTGAAAAAAACTTGAATTAATTCATTCTAATGTTTGGGGACCTATCTCCGTTACATCTTATAATTACTTTAGATACTTTGTCACATTTATTGATGATTATTCTCACACTACCTAGGTCTATTTGTTAAAAGGAAAAAATGAGGTGTCTACATGCTTTCAAGAATTTTTTAACCTTATTCAGAATCAATACATCGAAAGAATCAAAAATTTTCATTCTGACAATGGCACCGAATCATAAACAAATTTTTTTTAGAGTTTTTTAAAAAGGAAGGAATCCTCCATCAAACTACATGCATCAATACCCCGGAACAAAATGGGGTCTCAGAAAGAAAAAACAGGCACCTTCTTGAAGTCACCAGAACCCTGCTTTTTCAAAATAATGTCCCATTTACCTACTAGTCTGATACAACCCTAACCGCTACATATTTTATCAATAGTTTACTAAGTGCAAACTTAAAAAACCTCAGTCCTTTAGAAATCCTCAAAGGAAGGAAAATCGAGTTAGCACACATTTAAGTCTTTGGCTGAACTGCTTTTGTCCATCTTAAACGACTTAATAATAAAAGCTCCGCCAAAACATTATTTTTAGGATACTCCGTAGGAAAAAAGGGGTATAAATGCTATGAACCCCTCAATCACAAAACTTATATCTCTATGGACGTGTCATTTATAGAACATGAACCCTATTACAATGAGTATGACCATCATAGTACTATTCCCAACCACATTCATGGGTCACACACTTTATTATTTCCGCATAAGTCTGTTTTCTCTGATAGCAACAGTCCCAACTAGGACAATCACCCAGAGGGGGAGCAACATCTCAACTTAAGGACAATTCCTTCAGGGGGAGAAAATGTGACAAGCAGCAAAGAAATCGAACCTCCTCAGGAAGAAATTGCCTTAAGAAGATCCACTCAACCAACCAGGCCTCCTGTCAGGTTAAGGGACTATGTGTCCCATAAGGTATCATATCCGATTCAACACTTCATCACTTACGAGTCAATGTCACATCAGTATCAAGCCTATCTAGAAAATATCACAGCACACACAGAACCTACATCCTTTTATGAAGCAAACACTGACACCGAGTGGTGCAAGGCCATGGAAGAAGAACTTTGTGCTCTAGAAAAGAATAACATTTGAAATATTTTCCCCCTACCACTAAACAAAAAAACTGTAGGGTGTAAATGGGTGTACAAAATAAAATTTAATTGTGATGGATCAATCAAAAAATACAAGACCAGATTAGTAGCCAAAGGATTTACACAAACCTATGGCGTTGACTACCAAGAAACTTTTGCACCGGTAGCAAAAGTGGATATTGTTTGTATTTTATTGTCTATTGCTACTAACTCATGATGGAGCCTATTCCAAATGGATGTTAAAAATGCATTCCTCCAAGGGATTCTAAAAGAAGAAGTTTATATGACCCTTCCCCCAGGTCACAAGTCCACATCAGACCCTTCTTTGGTATGTAAGCTAAAAAAGGCAATCTATGGATTAAAGCAATCTCCAAGAGGATGGTATGTCAAGCTAAGCCTTTTTCTCTTAAATATCAATTTCAACAAATGCACTTCAGATTCCTCTATGTTTGTAAAACACACTCACACGTGCACTATCACTATTCTTGTATACGTGGATAATATCATCTTAACCGGTAATGATAATGAAGAGATTGAAAAAGTGAAACAAAAATTAAAAAGGAAATTCGATATTAAGGATCTAGGTCAATTGTCATACTTTCTTGGAATAAAAATAGTCAAATCACATAAAGGCCTATTTCTGTCCCAAAGAAAGTATGTACTCAACCTTTTGAAAGAAACTAGAAAAATGTGAGCTAAACCTGCAGATACTCCAATGGAAACTAATGTTAAACTCAATTTGGAGGACGGTGATCCACTAGATAACATAGGACATTATCAACATCTAGTAGGAAAGTTAATCTATCTAACCGTCACTAGACCCGATATTGCTTACACAGTAATTAGGGTAAGCCAGTTTATGCATGCTTCTCGCACCAGTCATCTAGAGGCCATTGATAGAATACTTAGGTATCTCAAGGGCACTCCAGGACAAGAAATCTAGATGAATAAAAATTACACTAACACCATAATTAGCTATTTTGATGCAGATTGGACAGGAAACAATGACAGAAAGTCAACTACAGGATTCATGAAGGAGGAAACTTAGTAACATGGAAAAGTAGAAAACAAAGCGTAGTGGCAAGATTGAGGGCAGAGGCAGAATATCGAGCCATGGCATCTACAACAAGTGAACTCACTTGGATCAAGCAAGTACTCCTCGACATGAAAATAAAACGTAAAGGACCTATGCAGATGTACTGCAATAATTAAGCAGCTCGATACATTGCATCCAATCCAATATTCCATGAACGAGCCAAACACATCAAGGTTGATTGTCACTTCATCAGAGAAAAAAATATAATTATGAGAAATTGAAACACTATTTGTCAAAAGTCATGAGCAACTGGCCGACATATTTACAAAAGCTCTCAACAAAACCAATCATCAAGTCATCCTTAGCAAGATGGATTCTATCAACCTCTACGAATCCAACTTGAGGGAGAGTATTAAAAGCAGTAAAAGAAACAACACAGAAGAAGAAGGCAACGAAGAAGTCTGCCTGTGCAGGGCTATTCCTCACAGACTTCCAGGAAAGGGAGCAACTATTTCTGCCAAAGAGAAAGGCCACTTCAACCTTTCCTGAAACAGAATAGGACGTTGGAAATAGGTTTCAAGGCAATTGTTGTATAGGGGTAGGTTACCGTTGCAACCAATGTATATATAAGCAAGAACAATCAAACTGTAAAAATCAGAATTCATATACATAATACATATACAATTCATCATCTTAATTTCAACACTTCATGTGTCCCATCATTCTTGTATTAATCACCATCAACCCTTCAGTTGTGAGCAAAAGAATTAATGAAATAGATGAATGCAAAATCAGATTAAACGCGCAGAGTGATCTGCTTCGCATATTATTACTAATGAGTGTTGGTTGATTTGAGTAGCCAATTTAGGCTGAGCCTTAAGATACTCTTCCTTGATAAAAGAAGAAGCTTCTGCTGCAAAATTAGCATCTACGAATGCAACACAACATCCTCTAAATCCAGCACCACTAAACCGTGCCCCAAATACGCCAGGAGCCCTTAGAAGGATCTCATAGAGTTGTATCAATGGCTCGCAACCTAAACAACCATCACAGCACAAACAGTAATACATCAGTCAGAGGCCAAAAGGCGATTAGGAATGAGAAAAACCAATACATACCATCAGTCAGAGGCCAATGGCACAAGGAGGTCCTATTTATAACCTAGAAGCAATTCTAGCTGACTAAAGTATTAAGACAATATCCAAAACATGATTTGGGAGACATAGCAAAGTACTTGATGAATTCCAATACAACAGACTCAAAAAATTTATTTAAACAAGATTTCCCCACAAAGAGAAGTACTTGCCATTAGTTAGTCATTAGGCAAGTCTGAAGAGCGATCAAATCTACCTGTAATTTCAGGAAGTATGAGATCACGCTGACCCCAACCGTGACTATGGCAATCGGTGGTGGGGCCTATGGCTCAGACGATAAGAACATATAGCTATGAACCATGGTGCTGTGGGTTTGAATACCTCCTTGCCCACAACCAAGGGGCAACAATCCCCAGCTTGGGGTTCCATTAACAAAAGTTACAAGAGTTTTTACATTATAATTTACTTTTCATCATATGGTTCAACTTCAATCAAGCAAAACTGAGGACATCATTTCATACTTGTGGACATCATGTGCATCAAGTCTCAAGTCAAACTAAGATCAACAAACGTTCCATTATTCTAGATGATCAATTGATAAACCCAATAATAGGTCTTTTAGAAATCTTATATGAAGTTATTTATTAAATTCATGTTCCAAAAAACAAAAAGCATAGTGTAAGCGTTACAAAAGCATACAACGAAAATCTGAATATCATCAAAAGCTCAAGACTTGAATATGTTTTAACTAGTAGAAACTGTAAGATGGACTTGCAGAATAAGCTGAAAGGAGCAAGCATGGAATCTCGATTGTATTCTAACTGCTAAAATGAAAACAGTTGATGAGCCTGAATTGTGAATAAACCCTTTTAGCTCTAAGGCTTAGTGATACCACATCAACAATATGAATGTTACATCATAATCATATTTATGTACCTAGATACAATCAAGAAAGATCTAGAGAATCAAAGTACAATCCCTACAAATTAAGGACAACTACAACAGATCAAGAGACTTAGAGAACCAGACATATACACCCAAATTAAATTGGAAAAGAAGACTCAAAATATTTAAGATTTCCCAACAGTCATCAAGAATACAAAATAAAATAGCAAAATAGAGGATCTATGAGTAAGAGTGCCATCTACATAGCAAAACTAGTTAAACTAATATAAAATAATCATCATGATTATATCTGCAACAAAATCTGGACCTAAATTGATCGAAGGAAGAATCTAGTTGTATCATTTGATTTGATTTTTGAAACATTAAAAAAAAAAAAAGAAAAAGGAACTCCAACCTAAACAGGCAGCTGCACCTTTTTTAATTTCTTTTATGCTAGTATCGAATAAAAACACATGTACTCTACATATACGGGGTTAAGGAATAGGGGACAACAACTAAAAGCGTAAATCTCAGTTCGTACCGCATTCATAGTTTTGAATAGAACTTAAACCAGAAGCTGAAATGAGCCTCCCAAATTCTTCTATGTTGCCAGAAGCCCAAGCTTCAAAACCTGAAATAAAAATTGTACTCAATAGCTATAAACTGATATCCCAAATATAAAGTTGATATAAATGTGATAAAAAGAAAGAATAAGTTTGCCATAAGAGAGTATGCCTTTGATAACCCGCGTATTCTCTGAGAAAAAATGTTCTGCTCTTTTGGCTAAAATAGGTTCCAACTTGCACTGCTGAAGCAAAGAACCATAGAACAGAAATAAAATATTAATAACCAACCAGTTTTTAAGTTTATAACTCGGTTCTTACCTTAACAGAGAGCTTGAATTAAAAAAAAAAAAAAAAAAATCACTTTAAGATATTCAACCAAAATTTGGCATGAGAAGTTCCCGGTTATCATGTAAATCAACAGTTGCCATGAAAATCTTTGTGCAATTGAATGGCAACAGTATTTAAACACCTGCATTGATTTCTCCTTGTCTTCTGCCTTCCATTGTCTCAATCTCTTTGATCTCCTCTCAGGTGTTGGTGATTCGATTGGCTCTGACATTTTCATCGCCAATGAAATTTCCACTTGGGATGCAAGATCTGCTCGCTTATTCCCATTTGATTTTCATGCTCTGAATGGAGTTCAGATTTTACTATTTTATATACTTTTGTATGTGAAGGCATTAGAAAAGTTACTTGAGTTTTAATTTGTTTGAATGTTGTCAAGATGTTGCCTTTAGTGTTTCTTTTTTCATAAGTATTTGGTATAGAAGAAAGTAAATGTAAAAAAAGAAGGAAAGAGGAAAGAGAGGGTGAAAAATAGAAGAACAAAACGTTAAAATGGTGAGTTTTAATTCATAATGCACATCAGAGTATTAAGCTATGTCAGTCACTGAAAAATGCTCTTCATGCACGTTTGACCATGCTTGTTGAACACTTCCATTAGTCTTGTTAAAAAAGGGCTTAAAATCTCAATCTCTGATTAGTCTAAGGGCTTAATAGAATATTTGGAGGGCTCAATAGCAAAAAGTTTTAAGTTCAGGGGCCAAATTATGGATTATTACTTATGATTACACATAATTAACTTGAGTTGAATAACATCTTGTAAAATATTTACTTAACTCAATAAATTCTAATATTTCTTACGATTAAGGTTTAGCTTAGTTGAGCAGAATGACAAAAATTATTGATATTATTTGCAGAAGAATGCTGATGTTGTGCATGTGTAAGTGATTTTCTAATGCACTCTAATAAACACGGTGCCTCAATTTTCACGCGTTTATGCCGTTTCATTCTCCAAGAAGTTGCTACTAAATGCTTTAGGCTTAACTGGGTCTTCCTTGTTATTGGTGTAAGACATCAGACTTAATTGATTTCAGTCTGTCAACACAAATTAAATTTGAAGCATATTTTTTTATGACTACATGAGAAAATTAAAGCAAAAATGAGGAAGTCTATTTGGAGCATCTACCAGCATTTGGAGCAACCACTAGCATTTGTTGCTCAGAGCTTAAATGATCATTGCATGACCTCAAATAATCTCCTCCAAGTTTGGTTTGGATGATTCAATCTGGATGTTTTAGATTCTGGTTTACAAAGTACATACGAGCACTCTGTTTTATCAGTGTTCAGACTCTGGCTGCAGTTTACTGGTTGTGTATGTTATGACATTGTGATTACTAGAAGTGATAGTATAGGTATTGCTAAGCTCAATTTGTTTCTTCAAGATTACCTTTAGACAAAGAATTTGGATCCCCTCAAGTATTTTTTGGGGATTGAAGTTGCTCGATACAACAAAAGTATCTTTATCTCTAAAAGTAGTATGTTCTACGCTTACTCATTGGGACAGGAGCACATGAGGCAAAAACCGTGTAATGCCTTGAAGGATACGAATGTGAAACTTGACTCATATGGTGGTGAATTAATGCATCATAACATATATAAAAGTGCGAAGGAGGGGAGGGACAAACAAATTTACTAAAAGGACCTTACTGATTATTTAATTATTTAGATTAATTAAAATTGATAAATAATATTAATAATTCGTTAATTACATATCCAATTTAGAAGTCTAACTCATCTAGGATTTCCCAATGTTGGTTATAAAATAGAATTTAAAACGAGAACAAATTTAAGACAAGCAAATTTACTAAAAAAACCTTACAAATTATTTAATTATCATATATGAACAAATTTAAATTAAAAAAAAAAAAGTCGTTAAAAAAAATAAGTGGTATTGGAAAGAGAAATGTGAGAGGCAAGAAATTCAAAATAAAGAATTAGGAGTATTTACACTTTTTAGTGGATTATCAGTATTTTGTACAGTAAAACAGAAATCTAGCTACTTAAATAAAATTAAATAATTAATTTCAACTATAATTTTCTCTATGAATATGAAATCTAATTATCAAGAATAATTATAAAATATAAACACAAGCTATAAATTATTTTATAACTAATTTTAATTAAGAACCCTTACCTTAAATAAAAAAAAATATTAACTTAATAGATAAGAAAGTATTAATATATTATTAAATTTAAATAAATTTACTTATTATTAATCACTAAGGAGTTAATATGAAATTATTAACATATTATAATTTTATTATCAATCTTATAACGTAACAAACTAAAATTATATTTAGCTAGAAAGATTTATAAATAAGATGAAGATAAATTCCTTATCTGTTGATTTCACTTATGCTATATGCATAAAAATATAGATGAGATATTTAATATATATATATATATATATATATAATTAGATATCAGATAATTTAATTGTATTGTAAACTCTTTCGAGTCATTCTATTAAAAGTCATAGATAAGTATAAATACTTTTCTTTTAGTTAAAATGAGATTGAACAATTAATTATAATAAACATATTCAAGAAAATAATGGTTAATAACGATGACAACAACAACAATAATAATAAATTTTAAAGACATTTTAAAATTGTTACTAATAAAATCTATTGGCAATTATTATTAAGAATTATTTATTGTGAACCTTTTTAACTAATCTTCAATCTCTCTATCAAAAGTTTAATTAGTTTTAAAAATAATTTATAATTTACTGAATATTTATTATTTAGAAATATTTATATAATTTTTAGCTTGACTTCCATACGTTATCTTACGGAATAGCCACAATCAAGACACCATCTCTCATATCCCATCAGCATACCTCTTTTAGTTAAAATCTTATATAATTTAGTTAAATTTACTAATGAAATATTTCCTTAAAAACGGGAATATACATTTTTTGAAGTAGTATTTCAATTATATAGAAAAATTATGATATATATTATCCTTAATGGGATCTCGAATTAAAATAAAATGTAATATCTATACTAGAATTAGGCTAATAAAATAGTGCATTAATGAATTCAATTATTAATATCCGCGTGCACAAACGTGCGTGAAAAAGTATTCATTTTTTCTTTAGTTTCACAATGGTAAATAACGAAATAAAACATTTGAAGAAAAACAATTAAGATTTATTTATTTAGTAGTGACATGAACAATGCGTATTATCCAAAATAATGAATTGTTAACTTATCATTAAGCTTTAATATTAATCTCGAAGTAATTGACATAATTTAAACATATTATAAATTTTTTTATAATAATTTGGATAATTCCTTTACATTTTAAAAATTCATAAAAGGTAAATTGGTAAGTTTTCATTTAATTATACTTATTATAAGTAATGATAATAGCTTAAATATATTTTAGATATCTAAATCTAAATATAATATTAGAACTAAAAGATTTAATTTTATAACTGCTTAAAGTAAGAAAATAAAAGAAAAGTTCATACTGAGAAATGTCTGCTATATTCTACCTTATTAAAATAAAGTATTACTATTTATATTGTTATTTAATTAAATTAAGATACTTTTACAACCTATGTGAGTCTTGATTTTTTTTTTAACAATATATTAAATTTATTTAATGATAGCTATACAAATAATCAGTTTAAATTTCATAAGCCATAAAAATTATTATAAAAATATACATACTTTTTTTATCTTTTAAGTGGTAACGATTCAAATAGTTAATATTAATTTACTAACTAAAAATAGTTACATGTATATAAATATATGAAATAATTTCTTTATGACTAATAATTTCTTTTTTAAGAAAAAGGTGTCGATGATTTTATATATTTTCTTTAGTCCTCATTGTCAATGTAAAAATTAAGAATAATTCAATAAAAAATGAAAAAAAAAATTACAATTTGGATGCGTTTTGTTAATATATTGACTTAGTGAGTTATTAGACATATAACTTTTAGGCTTTAGTGTAATTAGTACCTACTTTGGCAAATACTGAGTCAGTTTCGTAGAAAATTTATTATTATTATCCTCCAATAATATATTATAGATAGCTATTAAACAAGTTTTTACAGTGTATTTAGCTATGACTAGCTATGACATCAATTGATGTTGTATTTAAACTTGGATTTACAATTGAAAAGTTGAAGACTTTTTTGAGTCCATTTGAATAAATCTCTTAGCTTGAGTAGCTATTTTTAATTTTAAATATTTTTATTAATTTGTAAAAGTTTATTTATCAAAATGAGAAAGAAGTTAAACTTAATTATAATAAAGAAAAAATTTGATATTTTCTTTACTAGGATAATTCATAAATTATTAAAATTTATTAGTACTAAGATTTGAATCAATTAACTAATTAATTGCATGCATATTGATAACTGACATGAGAAATTTGAAATAAATCACCAACTTGCAAATTAACATCCTTTATGAAATATCGAAATTTTTAAATATATAATGAAGAATATAAAATATAAAATATAAAAATAACTTAGAATAAAATTTAAAAATTTAAAATAGAATAATACTTCGTAATCTAAAATTAATATTATTGATAATTGATATATTTTATTATAACTTTATGTTATGGTGGAGAATATACAAATTTTATAACGATAATGATAACTAATTTTATAAGAATATATATCAAATAGAAAACATGACAAAAATAGAAAAAGAGAGATCGAAAGAAAAAGTAATAAGTCAAGGTTTAACATATATTAGTGCTAGATCAGAGTTTTAATAAAAGAAATGTTTGATGAAAAAGAAATTCAAATAGAGTTAATCCTATTAAATTATCCTTATTGGGAATATTAATTTCAATACTACCATAGTATTTCATTGAATTAATATACTTTTATGATATATGTGAATCTTCAGTTTTCTTTAATAATACTAGCTATAAAAATTTTATAAGTCATAAAATGTTTTATTTGTAAATGAATTTACTATGATAAAAGAATTTTATCCTTATTTTAACACTAGATATATTTATAATGCTAAATTTAAAAATATATATTACTTTATTTTTTAAGTGATAACAAGTCAAATAGTTAATATTCACATGCAACGCACGTGAGCAAAAAAACTAGTAATCCTGAAAGGTATAGAAGACTACTTCTTTGAACTATCTCAGAGTCATTGGACTTGACATTGCCTTCTCAGTTAGCACAGTTGGTCAGTTTATGTCTTCTCCTAGTACTTCTCATTGGGAAGCTGTTTTACACATCCTGAAATATCTAAAAGTACTCCTTGAAAAGGAATTTTATATAGTGATCACAAGCATAACAGGATAGAGGATTTTTCTGATGCAAATTGGCAGGTTCTAGTATTAAACTATTGACCCACCATTGGATACTGTGTGTTTGTTCGGGATAATCGATTTCATAGAAGAGTAAAAAAGCAGTTGCTCAATCTAGTGCAGATTCAGAATATCGAGCCATGGTTCATGTAACTCGTGAGCTATATGGGTCTATCAACTTCTTAAGAAGTTGGGAATAAAAATCTTTCCGCCATGCAGCTATGGTGTGACAACCAAGCTGCAATCCGTATCTCCTCTAATCTTGTGTTTCATGAACAAATAAAACATATACAAGTGGATTGTCACTTTGTAGGGTCTTCTTCATCCTCAACATGTTTTTGAGTCTCCTAATCTACAAGGGTTTTCTTTCTTTCTTTTTCTTTTTTATATGCATTACACATGCATCTAATTAGCAGATAATTAAGTGATATCCTTTTACTCATAAACCAATATGTACTGTAAGCTCTAGTTTCAACAGATGATAATCATTAAGAGAGATGTAATTTAAATTACCTTGTACATTTGATATGCCTCTAGTTCAACTGTTTGAGTACAAAGAGAGGGAGACACAGGAAGTTAAAACAAAATTAGGATGCAAGTAGAAGAAAGAAAGTTAAGTGGAGGAGAAAGTTCAGAAAAATACCGTTGCATAAAAGAGGCTCCAAGTTGTCATTACCAGAAGCTCTATCGAATAGATGTTTGAAAAAAAAAAAAAAAAAAAAAAGTCACTCTTGATTAGAAGTTGCAAATTCTTTACATATAATTGAACTCTACATGCTAGATTAATTAAATATTTTTGAAAAAAGAACACAAGAAAAAATTTGGAACTCGAGATTTAGAAGATTAAGATACTAAATCAAGGAAAATTAAATGACAGAATGAACAAATTTATAAGCATGTCTTAGTTGCACATTTTTACTGTTTGGTTATTCAACAGTGCCTTCAGCAAAGGAAGAAAAACTTTATGACAATGATAACAAATGAGTAGATAGCATGTTAACTAGATCTGATAAATCATATAATTCACATTCATCCTATTACACTTTTAATGCAGGATAGGGCTTCATTATCACATGGAATAATGGTTATTTGTTCAACATTTTTATAACACTTGTTTGACCAAGGGATATTTATAACTGAAAGCATACTTCAACTCATTGAAGGCAAGACCTTTACTGCAGGACATGCAAACTTCCTGCCACTGGAAATCTCAATACTATAAATGGTGTCTTCATCATCTAAGCAATGAGTACTGACTTGTGTTATGATGTGCTCTCAACCATTCAGCTTTTCTCTGCACTTCAATATTCCAACCTTATCCTTAGCATTTTGGCCATGAGGAGCCCCCAGAACAAGATCATTCAAGGGGCCTACCAGTTTCATATCTACTTGTTCATGTTTACCTATTACTGAAACTTTTAGGAGTATCCTAAAATAAGGTTAGGATATTAACAAAGCAACAGTTCAATGAAGTTGATGGTGCATGTTTGAATCAAAGAGAGAAATTCATAATTGGGAGTTGGTGAAAATGAAGTTAACTCCTCTTCCTTTTATTATAATGAGAAAATGAAAATTAAAAAATCGCCACATTTTGACTATTTATACATCTAAATTCATACATTCTGCATAGGCAGGACAAATAAATATCAACCATGTCCAACTTGTTGCCTAGGAGAGGAAATTTCTCCAGTTGTCAGAATGATTTCATCTAGCTGCCCTCCTAATTTGGAGTGCACTGTTACGAATTTGTTATACTTATGCTAAGTGCCTAACCACAAGAGTTTCGTATGTTTAGTTTTCTAATGCTACACATGTTTATCTTTAATATATGTTGCTGATGGGTATCACAAAACATCCTCTTGCACTGTAGCAAAAAAATCTCACATCTCCTGTTAAGATACTTCACTGACATCATCTCTCATACTGGTGGAGCTGTAGGATTCTGCTTCCAGCACCTGATCTTACTTACCCATGTAACATGATTATAATTTGAACAAAGGTGCAACAAGACGAGCCAGAAATTCAAACTCAATCTATTCCAACATCAACGGAGTCAGGAAACTAAATTCTACAAAAAGATCATCGCAATACCAAACCAGAATTGCACTTCAACAAATCAAATTCGCACTTGAGGTTCATTATCTATTTTTAGATGCAAGTCTTAAGACTTTTGCTTGCACATAGCCATACCATAGGCTCTCTTACTGAAATTGGGTCATGAGATTCAAGTTTCACATTTCTCAAAAAGAAGATTACCCAAGCATATACTGGAGAGCAAATTGTAAAGACAGTAATGGAAAAAGTATTAACAAATTTATTCTTGTTGGGAGAAGATAATCATACTTGAGTAGAAATCGTGCAGCTTCTTGGCACTCTGCAACCCGGCTATTGTACCCAGGGTTGTTGGTTAAAGCATCCTTAAGGCCCGAAAATGCCACTAATATTTTATAGGGCTTCAACAACTTTGATGGATGTATAAGCTTGTGTTCTTTAGTCTATAATGGCATAAAATATGAACACATAAGAAATAATACAAACTTTTCATGCATGATTCAACTAAAGAAAGGAAAGATAATAAACAAGTTCAAACAATCTAAAGAAACCAAATGCTGCCACAAAAGCAGTATATCCATGCAAAAAGGACCAAAATGCCAAACTCGGCTCTAAAGTACCACATACAAAAACAATATGATAATGGCAATACATTTTATTAAACCTTTCTATTCATGAAAACATAAGAACAAGTCCAATGGTAAAATCTTACTTTGCACTAGAATTTCATTTATTTGATACACTGACTTGTCATTGTTGTCAAAGATCAAAGAGAGATGTTGATGTATCTTCCCATCCCTTGACTTGAGGGTAAATCAATATGTTCAAAAAACAGTATGAAAATATGAAAACAAATGAGATGAATGATATGAATGATAGACAATAATTTCTGATGTCTACATATAAAGCAAGCGCATGAATCACGGAATCCTTAATAGCATACTTAACTCGATGATAAAAACAATATATGATAAAGGCAACATGATAAATGTTTGAAAGATATTTAGAATAACATACTTTTATCTCTTTTGAGTAATCCAAGATACAATAGCTTTGGAATTAATAGCAGTTTTAAATTTTCATAGAATCTAAGGAAAAAAAAAAAAAAAAGAGAGATATACAGAAAGCATACAAACAGTTAATCAGAAAAATATTGTGAAGATAATATACAACCATCATGTCATGTAATACTCAACTTATGGCAAGCCCATCAGGAAAAATAAAAAAATAAATAAAAAAAGAGAAAAGAGAAACTTATTAAACATAATCAGCATTACAAAATATAAGTGACTTGGGGATATAAGATACTATTGTACAACGTATAATCAATACCTTGCAGTTCATGCATGTTAGGCAACCATGACTTGAAAGCAGTATGGCTGATTGATCCAGTATGCCATTTCGCAGGCCAAGATATTCATTTTCAATAATCCTGCATGTTTAGATAAGTACTATAGTGATTTTCTAAGGCATATAGGATGATCAGATACGAAGGAAGTATCTTGGCTGAGCACCTATTTGGCATGTGCAAACTAAGACTCTGAAAATAAAAGTCTGAAGAAATTTTTGTGTCCATCCATCAATGATATACATCTATATATACAAAGCTATATCTCTAGTTTAGGAATAAAAGCAACTAACGATTCCTAATCAAATCCCTATAATTATTCTCCTATTTAGTATATTCCTATCTAGTATAGCTGTACATTCATATTTAATATACAATGCAATGGTTGTAACTCTCCCCCTCAAGTTGGAGGATAGATGTTGATCAAGCCCAACTTGTTATGGAGATAATCAACCCTAACTCATTCAGAGACTTTGTGAAGACATCTTTCAATTGTTCTCTTGTTTTCATATATCCTGCAAAAATCAAACCCTTGCTGAATTTCTTCACAGACAAAATGAACAATCAATCTCATATGTTGAGTTTGTTCATGAAAAATTGGATTAGATGCATACAAAGTGCGACTTGGTTGTCATACCATAACTTAGCCGGTACTGAAATCTTAAGACTCACTTCTTTGAGGAGCTGATATATCCTTATTTCACATATAGGCTTGGCCATAGCCCTTATTCTGATTTTGTCCTCAAATGTAAGACGACATTTTGCTTCTTGCTTTTCCATGAAGCCAAATTTCAACAAATACACAATAGCCTGAAGTAGATCTTCAATCTTCCTTGGATCTGCCCAATCAGCATCTGAAAAAATTCAACTCTATTATGACTATGGTTGCCATATAGGATTCCTCGCCCAAGCGCTCCTTTCAAATAGCACAAAATTTGTTCTACAATTTTTCAATGTTCAACAGTTGGAAAAGACATTTATTGACTTACCATACTGACAAATTAGGCAATATCTAGACGAGTCACAGTAAAATAGTTCCACTTCCCAACTAATCTCTTGTATGTCTCAGAATCTTCAAACAATTCACCATCTTATGTAACCTACAAATTAGGAACCATTTAAGTGCTACATGGTTTAGCCTCCTATTTCCCTGTCTCGAACAAGTCAAGCACATACTTCTGTTGACATAAGATACATGGAAAAAGTACGAGAATATACCTTATAGTTAGGCGCTTTTGCATTTAGAGGACTCTGATTTTTTTTCATGACAAAGAAGTACCCTGTGATTTAATTTTATTACATTTTTACTACCTTATAAATTAATATCTTTAGTTTTGTATGATTTAATATTAGTTTTATATTCATTTTCAATAATAGAATTATTTTATAGGTGATCTACCATCAAATCAACTATCAGGATACTCCTAAAAATATTTTAACTTTATTCTAAAAATTATTTCATTTTATTCCTGATAAAAATTAAAAAACTTATATTACTTTTATTTAACATGAATTCAATATATTTAATTATATGCTAAATCACTTAATAAGTGATTCTTTTTATTGAAAATGAGTATTATATTAATATTAAAATTTAGAAATTTAAAGATATTAATTTGTAAAGTAGTAAGAATATAAGAAAACTAAATCACAAGATACTTCTTTGTAACAAAAAAAAAAACTACAGTCCCTTAAGTGCAAGCATCAAACCATAGAAAATTTTTTTGTACTTCTCCCAAGATACATTCCTTACTCCTTATCACCTCAACACCTAAGAAGTACTTTAGCCCCCTAAATCCTTTATATGAAATTGACCATAAAGAAATTGACCAGAAAAGATTCCGCCTTAATTTCTCGTTTGCAACATCTTGAAGCCTCATTTTGTATGAAGGATCTTGGTCTTCTTAGTTCTTAGGTTTGGAAGTTCATTCTGATTCCTTTGGTATTTTTTAATCAACATAAATACACAGAGGATTTGCTTAAATTAGTTGATCTTCAAGTTGCCTCTCCTGTGGATACTCCACTAGAAGTCAACACAAAGTATCATAGTGAGGAGGGTGCTCTTATTTCTGATCCTACTATCTATGGACAATCAACGGGCAGCTTGAACCATTTGACTATTACGAGGCCAATATCTCCTTTACTGTTCAAGAAGTCAATTCATGCAACATTCCAATCATTTGTATTTACATGTTCGTCGTATCATTTGATACCTTCGTAAGACACCTAGTCATGAATTGTTCTTTCTAACTGGTTCTCCTCTTCATCTTGTTGCCTATAGTGGATCTGATTGGACTAGGTGTCTGGATACTCGATGATCTGAAGAGTAAGAAGCAAGCTCGTGTTTCTGAATCTTCAACTAAATCTGAATACCGTGCTATGTCTACTGCTTGTTCAAAGATTGTTTGGCTTCATGGACATCTAGCCGAGCTTGGTTTCTGTCAATCTAATCCTATACCACTTCATGTTGATAACATTAGTGCTATTCAAATTGCTGCAAACCCTGTTTACCAAGAATGCACTTAGCATATTGAAGTGGATTTTCATTCTATTTGCAAAGCTTTGGACACTCTTATTATTTCTCTTCCTCATATTTCCACTATTCTCCAAATAGTTGATGAATTTACCAGGGATATGACACGACAACATCATCAGTTTCTTATGGGCAAAGCGATGCTTCTTGATTGACCAACATCAATTTGAGAGGGGATGACAACATATATCAAGGCATAAATTATGTACTACATCTGTAAATATATTGTAATTAAGTAGTATAGATGTATCTTCCTTGTTTAGATAAATCTAATTAGTCATTACTTCCTTGTTTAGATAGATCTAGAAATTCGCCTAGATTTAATTGATGTAATGGCAGAAAACCAGCCTTGTAAATCTCTACAATTTCTGTACAATGAGGAACTGTCATAATGAGAGATATTCAATCCAAATGACAATACAAAGGATAAAAGCAGAACAACCATGAGAATGTAAAATTTGATAATCTATTTTTTCCATTGCAAACATTATTTTTAACTTCTTACATTGTGAGAATTGAAACAGTTGCGGGCGCAATGCATTATTTATTTATTCTTTTAATATCTATAAGATAAGATAAGCGTTTTTTCTTTTTAGAAAGAAAGAAGAATACACCACAGAGGACACAGAATCCTACTATATAACACAACTGTAGACTACCAATATGACCAACAAAAACAATTTAGAAAAGTAATACCCTCCATTCAAGTTAGATACACTCAAAGAACCCAACCACAAGCTTTTGATACCATAGGCATGACCTTGTCTTACTACAAACTAAAGGGTGTGCCATGATTTTAGTTATCTTATATCTGTTTTAATCTATATAATATTTTTTAATTCTACCACTTTAGATATTTATTTGATGTTATGTTTATTGCCAAATATATATTGGGTAGTGACCGATTAGGGATGGATGTTGAGTAGGATTAGGCTTTCATGCTTGAGAATAAGTTCCACTTGGTAATAATTGTCATGTGAGAGAATTGAGATTCTAGGATCCTTGAAAACACAATTTGACAGAAGAATTTCTTGTAATTTATTCACTATAATAGCACATATATATATACACAAGTGTAAGTCCTATTCTAGGAAGGAATCTATACAAAGGACTCCTAATTAGACATCGATTAGTCTCCTATAATTAAGATATACACTTTCCTATAAAAGTTGTAACACTTCCCCTCAAGCTGGAGCATAGATATTGATGATGCCCATGTTGTTACAAAGATAATCAACCCGAGCCTCATTTAGAGTTTTTTGAAATATCTTTTAGTTCTTCTCCAGTCTTCACATACCTTGTGGAAATCAATCCTTGTTGGAACTTTTCACAAGCAAAACAACAGTAAATTTCAATGTGCTTCGTTCGTTCATGGAATACGGAATTGGATGCAAAATGAAGAGCAGCTTGTTGGTTATCACACCATAATTTGGCTAGAATTAAGTCTTAAGACCTACTTCAGTCAAGAGCTAATATATCCACATTATTTCACACAGCCATAGCTCGACATTTCGACTCTACACTAGAGCGTGATACAACGTTTGCTTCTTACTCTTCCACGGAACCAAATTACCTCCAACAAAGACACAATATCCTAACGTGGATCTTTTATCCACCTTAGAACCTGCCCAATCTGCACTCGAGAAACATTCAATATGAGTGTGCCCATGATTTGAATACAAAATACAACGTCCAGATACTCCTTTCAAGTAACACAAAAATATGTTCCGAAGTTTTCCAATGATTGGTTGTTGGGATAACATAAATGGACTCACAACACTAACAGAGTATGCAATATTTGGACGAGTTATTATTAGATAAGTTAACTTTCCAACTAATCTTCTATATTCCTCAGGATCTTTAAATAGCTCACCATTTTTTCCAAGTTGCACATTAATAATTATTGGAGCAGTAGATGGCTTTGCTCCGAATTTTCCTGTCTCAGTCAACAAGTCAAGCACATATTCCTCTGAGATAGAAAGATACCTTTTCTACTCCTTGTGACTTCAACACCCAAGAAATACTTTAGCATCTCTAAATCAATCGTGTAAAACTGAGTGTGAAGAAAGGCCTTAAGTGAAGAGATTCTCATAGCATCACTACCAATAATGACAATCTCATCCACAACTACTAACAGAATGATGCCAGCTTTAGACTGTTTGTAGAAGACAGAGTAATCAAATTTGCTTTTCTGCATTCCAAACCTCTCAAACCCATGCTAAATTTCCCAAACCAAGCACAAGGACCCTGTTTCAGGCCATGCGAAGATTTTTGAAAATGACACTTTCTCATACACCCCCTGTGCAACAAAACCAGGAGGTTGCTCCATATATACTTCTACCTGAAGATCTCGATGAAGAAAGACATTCTTGATATCTAATTGATGCATAGGCCAATCATGAGGGGCTGCCAGAGAGATCAATAACCTAACAAAAGTTAACTTAGCAACAAGGAAAAAGTGTCAGAATAATTTAGTCCATAAGTCTGAGCATATTCTTTAGCAACAAGATGGGCATTCAACGAGCAACTGACCCATTAGGATTCACTTTAAGTTCAAGCACCCACTTACAACCAATAGCTTTCTTACTTGCAGGTAAATCCACCAAAGTTCATGTACCATTGTCCTCTAAGGCATTCATTTTCTCAATCATAGCACTACTGCCATCCAGGATGAGAGCGCTTCCTTATAGTTCTAGAAATAGAAATGGAATCCGAAGGAGCAATAAGGGAATAAGATGAAGGAGTTAAATGATTGTAAGACACAAAAGAAGACACAAGATAAGTACACTAATATTTATCTTTATAAAGGGCAATAGGATGATTATCCTGATAGATTGAATCCGATGACGAAGGAACTGATTTAGGACCTAAGTCTACATAACTCATCTATTGAGAATACACTTGTACTATAGGAGGCATGGACTTGAGAGAAACAAGATTAATAGGATTAGAGATTGAGGATGTGATAGTATAGATAAGCAAATCAACATCCTCCCCCTAACTTGTATAAGAACAAGACGGAGAAAATGGAGTATTTTCAAAGAAAGTGACATCAGCAGACACACTGTTAAAAGTTGGACAATAACATCTGTATCCTTTTGAATGCGAGAATAATAAAAAACATGCATTTTAAAGATTTGGGATCTAATTTTGTGACATGCAGATGAACATCCCGAATAAAACAAGTATACTCAAGTACCCTGGGTTCAATAGAAAATAATGATTTTTTTGGAAAAAGAATATGATATCGTGCCTCAAAATGAAGAACAGAAGATAACATGTGGTATTTCAGAAAACAACTTGTGGAAACAACATCAGCCCAAAAGGCTTTAGGAACCTGAATTTAAAACATTAAAGCTCTTGCAGTTTATAAAAGATGTCTAATTTTTCGTTCAACAACTACATTTTCAAATAGTGTAACAACATAAGAAGATTGATGAAAAACGCCATGTTGAATCATGTAACTTTGAAAAGATTCAAATAAATATTCCTTAGCATTATCACAAACACATTAAATTGAATGTTAATTTCAGCACAGAAGGCGGAAAAATGAGAACACCTCAAAACGATTTTTTATTAAATATAACCATGTCATTCGAGAATAATCAGCAATAGTAACAAAATACTTAAACTCAATTTTGGATGTAATTGGACAAGGACCCCAAACATGTGAATGAACTAATTCAAAAGAAGCATTAGCTTGTTTGTTGACTCTTGTACTTAAACTAAGATGATGATGTTTAGCAAACTGACACGACTAACACTCGAATGGAGACAGACTTTGTAACTGAGAACACAATTTCTTTAACATAGAAAGGGAAAAATGAGTGAACCGACAGTGTGCTTCAAACGAAGAATTAAGGTAAACTAAGAACATAAAAGACCCCAAACTCATTTTCCTTACCAATAATCTTCTTGGTCATAAGATCTTGAAATAAACAATAATCCGAAAAGAATAAGATACGACAATTTAAAGTCGGAGTAAAACATACTAGAATTACATGTCATATAATATGTGGCACCAAAATCAATGACTCATTTAGAGGATGAGAAAACAAAACATATATTGAGTTTACCTGACTCAATAATAGCAATAATAAGAGTAGATTGAGATTTCAATGAATCCTAGTACTAAATGAACTTGGAATATTCATCTGCAAATATCATAATAAATTTCTCAAATGTATCTTTAGTAGTTGCAATATGAGCTGAATGTGCCTTCTTATTCTGCAATTTTTCTATAATTCCGCTTCAAATGACTAGATTTGTGACAATAGTGACAAACTATTCCTTCCGAATCCTATCCTTGAGTATCCGTGTTTCAAGCATCATAATTGCTGGAAACAACACCCTTATTACTACTATTATATTGTTGTCTTCCAGACTCAGAGGAATTATTACGGCTGACAAGGGCACTAGGCTGAATAGTCTTCTCTTGCTGAACTTATTGAACTTTCACATCTAGACTACACAATAACAACATATTGAGCTCTTCATAAGTCCTTTTAAAATCCATAAAATAACTTGTGAAAGAATTGTTTTGTTTCTCTGCATGATAGAAAGCTTTGCAAAGCTCATACATAAGCGAGATATTCCCTTTTCCAGAATACAGAAAGTCCAAATATTTCATCAACTCTCTTACAAATTCATAGTGATTTATCAATCCAATAACATCACTATTAATAGAGTCTCGTATCTGCAAAAACAATCGCGCATCTTCCCTAAGCCAGGTTTGTTTTGAATCATTATCCTTAGGTGGGTCATCAACCAAATGATCATCTTTTCAATACTATGCAAATAAAGTTTAACAATCTTACTCCAATCTAGATAATTAGACCCAATGAGTTTATGTTCAGTTATTTTTGATATTACGGGAATCATATCAGACATGACTACAGACTTTTTCTCTGCCATAACACCAACAAAATGCAGAAATTTCACAGAAATTGAAAATTCCAGAAACCAAAACAGAAAGCCCAAACCTGTCCTTTAAAGAACTTGAGCACCAAACGCCCAATCACCCAATAGACCTCAGAAATCAGTTCTACAGAACTAGGCAAGCCAGGAGAACAAACCAAAAACAATTCCAGGGAAGCACGCGCCCTCACGCGTGGCACGTGGAAGTCAGGCAGATTCTTTGACTGGTGCATGTGGCTCACATGCAGAAATTCTGACAACCAAACTCTCCAGACATGCTGATTGGCAGGCAGTGTTCCTCCTTGTGCAGGCGATGACAGATGGTCACCTCCCTAAAGGTGTGACCTAAACAAACAGCCATTCTACTGCTGATTCTGAATCCAAACCAAATATTCTCTCAAATATAATTTCTATTACTCTGATACCATGTAAACACACACTTTGAGATAAGAGTTTCTTGTAATTTATTCATTATAATAGCACACATATATATACACAAGTGCAAGTCCTATTCTGGGAAGGAATTCTATACAGAGAACTCCTATTTACACTACAAAGAAGGACTCCTAGTTAGGCATCAATTAGTCTCTTAAAATTAAGATATATACACTTTCCTATACAGGTTGAAACAATTCTTATATTTGCCATGTACCGATAGGACATTTTCCCACTTTCTCTAGAGTCTATTTCTCTAATCATATGGATGTTCTGAAATTTTGCATATACCATACGAAATAGAGGCCATGGAAATGTAAAACAAAAGCATGGATAGGTCCAGGGTAGATTCACAAAAATTTGGACCTTACAATTTCTAAAATATAGCATTTGACCAAATCCAAGTAAGACGGTAATTATGGAACAGCTTAAGCGCTCAATACTTCAGTAAGTAATCAGACTTGATTGTCATCATCTTTTTATCAATAGAAATTTTATCTATTTGCTAGAAGAAAAAGAAGGATAATGGTGTATTTGTGGATTCTCAATTCAAGTTCAACAAAACTTTTCTTTATACCGGAGCCATTAATAAGGGAGAAAAGAATATAATATACATATATATCATGAAGGAGATAGAGATTTCAAACAACCTACCGGTCATATTCAATATTTACAGTAGGAGGAAAAGTTAAGTTATTTGCACTTTCCAAAGCCAACAGATAAGCAACTCCAACCTGCATATGCAACTATATGGATTAGTATCATGTATAATACTACGGATAGGAGAAAACAAATTGTCTAAAATTGCTAAAGTAACATAGTTTATCAAGAAAGGATGTAATATCCCAAAAGGGTAGAAAGAGGGCTATAGCTGCAGACGGTTTATCCTTGAAATCTTAGAAGTAGAAGAAAGGATATGATTCAGCCTCTACCACATTAAAAGTAGCATATTTCTCAGACAAAGTTCACCACACACAAAAAATCGATTTAACAGACCTCTGTATATTGCAAACTAAACCATGCTGAATTGTGTAGTTACAAAAAAAGTTCCATAGTTAACCAACTGTACTCCAATATGAAAACCATCATATGAATAAAACCTTCAAACTACCTGATGCGGATAAAGAAAAATATCAAGGAAAATAAAATTCAAAGAATCAAGAGATTTGGAATTCTGATCTAATATTTACAATTTCAATACCCAAAGGGTATTTTTGTAATTTCTTGCTTTGCTGGGGGTATTTCTGTAATTTTCAGCTTTGCTGGGACAGTAGTTAAAATTTACTTTACGAGTATTTTATTTTAAGTGTGATTTAAAAGTTTTAGTTAGTTTAATATTTTCTAGTTAGTATTAGTTTATAATTTTCCTAGTTTAAGATTTCTAATCCAAGTAGTGTTAGGATTAACATAGTCCATAAATATCTAGGCCTCTAAGAATTATTATTTAGAGTTTTGTTCAAATAATTTCCTGCAATTTGCTACTCTAGAATTGTGTTTCAATCCTCTTTAAGTGTGACATAAACCTTCTAAGTGTTGACTCGTAGAAGTTTTCTTATATTTTCTTTCATTCTCTTCTATTTCAGATCTGAATTTCTGACAAATCAGACCTGGAATGCAACCTGAAGTCCTTATTTTCCATGAAAATCAATGTAGAATAGGCTATCTAAATCTATCCTACATCACTACCATACAAATGTAAAAGAAGATATTCCCACTTAGGCATTGACTCAACATTCTCCTCTCATGCATGTAAAATATTTTAGATAAAATTGCCACCATTGCTAAGCTTATTAATATTTGGGATTAAATAAGCTGCTGCCAGAACAAGCGATGCCACATTAAGTGGCTCACCAGCAAAACAAACCTATTTTGGCTCCACAAATAAACCTGATAAAACTTGGATTTCACTCTTAGGTGTTCAACTTCAAATGATGAAACATAGCGACACAAGAGCCCAGGAAGTCAGTATGGAGGATATTAGATATTCAACAGGATCAATAATCTGTTTGCTAAATCAGTTCTAGACTAATTTGCTTGTGTTCATAAAATCATGAGTATTCTACAGTTCATCATCACCAGCTGCTTGCTTGTCCACTGTCTACTGGACAACAACGACATTTTACTTCCTTAGCCCATAGGTGGGCATAGGCCCTTTGATCATTTCGAATTAGGAAGTTTAGGCAGGTATTATTGCTAGCCTGACTGCTATCTTCTTCATTATATTTTGCACATGGTTGGTTCTCTCTTTCTTTTCCTTACAAGTTAGTAAGCCGATCAATTTATGAAGATCATTAGCTTTTAGTTCAATCTGCATGCTGTAGTTGAGTCCTCACTCAACAGTATCTACCAATTGTTGTATTTTTTGCCCCCTCATAAATACACCAAGAGAAAACCTTTTAGACTGCTATGCTATACTATCAACATCTTTGTCATCTGGCGTAGAGCATAAAACTTGGAACATATTTCCACTAGACGTGAACAGGATTTTCCTCCATCAAATAACTCAGCAAGACCCAATTAGAGACAGTTGCAACTCAGCTCACCACAGCTTTTTCCAATCTACTTGGGATCAACTAGAAAAGTCAGTATTCATCCATCATGGTATAGAATTTAGGAGAGGCCCAGTAATATTAAATGGGAGAAAGCACAAATTGACCATGTGTTTGTACCATATTTCTACAAAGCTATAGATCCAACACAAGTATTTTTATATTTAATTAATTAATTAAGTTAATTAATTGAAGATATTTAATTAATTAATTTAAGTCATGTAATTAATGGGAAGGATCGAGAATAGTGAGTAGGAGGGAACTTGGTACAGGAGGGAGATTCAAAATGGTGGTTATTAGGAGGGAACTTGGTATAGGAGGAAAATTCAAATTGTGGTTATTCTGAACCTCCACTTCTCAGGGAGTGGTTATGCATATGGAGTTTGTCACGTGAAATAAACACAAGAAAGAGCTGTAATGAAGACACATAAATCGCACACACAAAAACTCAATCAAGAAATTCTTTGTATTTGGCAATCAAGCTTTTCACCATGCTTTTGTTTACAAGCAATAAAATCTCAGTTCTTTCAGTCAGATATTAATTTCAGCCATTAGAATACGAAACAAATTGTGGTAAAGGAGTTTGGACATCCACAATCATCTGAGAAAAAGTCGAAAAAGCACAATCAGAGTGACGGTTTGTGTATCACACACACGTGGCATGCTCAAACTAAATATACAGCCAACACCATGAAAAATTGTTCAATGAATTGATTAATTTTTCTTTACTTGATCAACTAAACTATAATTTCCATTATTTGGTCACTTATACCTAATAATCATTTAAACATGTATTTCTCATTAGATATATAATTTTACCGCTTAAAATAATGACCTGGATTTCTTCTTACCAAGCAATTTTATCTTTTTCCTATTATAGCAATTTTTTCACTAAGAATAAAAGAAGGCAATTACCCTTGTGTGGTATCAATTAAACAAACCAATACTCGAGGTAGGTGTGGCTCAAGGAGACACAAGAATAGGTTTTCAACTATGATATCCGTAATGATTTGTTTAGGTTTTATTTGATTTCGTTAGAAGTGAATTAACAGGAACATTGAACCCTTTCCCACACTACCAAAGATCTGCTCCAAACCTCAGTGAAGCAGCCATTGGGATTACAAAATATGAATGCATCAGCTTGTGTAATTTAGAGTACATATAATTCAAATGCTAGAAGTTGGCCGAGTGATTTAGACATGTATAGTCTGTAAAACCATATTGGAAATAAGGGAAGAAAAACAAGAGGAGGAACTCCATGCAGGCAATTGAATTCCTTATTACTTTTGGAAGAAATTATCACCTTGGTGCCCAACTAGAAGGTGTTAGATTAGCATTTGCTCAATGGCCCAATGTTTACATCCCAAAATTACTCCTCAAAGAGAAGCCCCATGGTAGGCATGAAATTGAAGAATGAGCTAATATTACAATCATTATTTAATAATTCTTTTAATTGTCTCTATTAATCCATTTTTTATTATATTATTCTTTTTTTGGAATTACTAAATGGGAAAATTGATTCATTGATGTCACTGCATCATCTGATGCAATGTAAGAAATTATTTTATCGAAAACTGTATTTAATTGATTGATAGAAAAAGCCGATGTTCTTATTAAATGAACTAAACGAGCATATTGGCCGTCTAAGGATAATTTGGGCATCGAGAGCCTTCTTAACCACGCCATCTAGTAGTACTCCATCTCTAACACTATATTTTTTGAAATTCCAACTTACTTATACTCAATTTCTATACAAGTTCGATTGCCTAAGCCAAATATGACCAAAGCATCTCAATTGTCTATTATATGGAAAAATTGATTCGCTAATGTCATAGCATCATTCCATGCAACATTAAAAGTAAAGATAAGTATAAAAGAGTCCCCTGTAGTTTCACCATTTAATAATTTTCAATATGTGATTTTTCGCAAAACAAAAAGAGGTATCTAGTTAAAATTCGCAACAAAATAAAATATTTCACTGTTAAAAAGTGGCAATTCATAAGGATTCAACCATCTTTACTCCGATTAACCATTATTATCATATTGCTCATGTTTGAGGACATGGATTTAAAGCCTAACAACTCAAAACATAGTTGTTTAACCGTCAATCGATCTCATCAAATCAGTGACTTCTTAAACTGTGATTAATGGTCAAACAATAAAATTAAGAGTTATTAAGCTCTAAGCTCATGTTATCAGACACGAGCAACACAATAATGATGGCTAATAAAGATGGTCGAATCATTACGAATCGAGACATTTTAGCGGTGAGATTTTTTTTAGTCATGATTTGTACCTCTGTTTGAAAAAGAAAAAACACATACTAAAAATTGTAAAACAGTGAACCACAAAGTACTTCTTTTTACTTATCCCTAAAAAATATTTTACTGAAAATTTGTATTTAAAAAGTCAATATAATGATTTAAATGAACAAAATGTAACTAGACGTACTATATTGCATATTGCCATTTAAGGCTAATTTGGGCTTCATGCAATATGAAAACATTATTAACCACTCCATCCAATATCCTAGCTCTACCATACATCTTTCATTATTGCAACTTATACTCAATTTCCACACCAGTTAAATTAGCTAAGCCAAACATAACTAAAGCATCTCAGTTGCCCCTCTTAACTTATTTCGAATAGGTGCCACTTCCACTTCCTGACCAATGTGTTCAGCCCAAATCTGATTCATTCTTGAATACCACAAATCTAAATTAGCATCCTTATCCATGCCCCTTCATCTTAACAGCATGTTTCTTCACTTTTGAATATTCATTGCCACAATTTATACCTACCCGGATTGCAGGTCTGTAGAATTTACCCTTCAGCTTAGCAGGGAATTTAGGATAAAATAAGACAATTAGTTGCCAAAAAAGCTTGCTTGTTAAGCAAGATTGTGCCTCCAACTGTGGGATATAATTAACTGTGACACTTTTTATTATAAAATAGTGATTTGCGAGGATTTTTCCTCATAATAGAGGGAAACTTTAGCAATAAAACATAACAAAGCGGGCCTTGGTCTTACCCAGGATCATGATGAGTGCACAATCTATACCCAATTGAAAAGAACACTACACAAAATTAAGATAAAACGGATCTCAGTCTAATAATGTTACCATTTAAAGTGAAAGAGCATAACAATTTGTCTTTTGATTATCCAATGAAGAATCTACACTTTCTAAAGCACAAAAATTCCTTGATCAATGTAATCCATAAAATAAACTGTACTTTATATCTCATCTCTTCACATTTTGGCTTTATAATTAGACACCCTCAAAGCATTAAGTTTTGAATATAAAAATATTAACTAAAGAGGCCAAGTTAATGCCAAGACTAAAATAAACGACATTCTAAATAGTTCCTATCCGTTCACTATCAGAACAAAATGATTCACTTATTTCCTTTCTAGCCCAAAAAGTATATGAAAAAGTATTAAAAAAAAAAAAAACAGTTAACAGTAATGCAATTCCCTTTTTTCATCAAATTGTCAATCTTGAAGGCACTTCCCAACAAAAATTCAGAAAGGCTTTCCTATAAGCATTTTCCAAAGATTGCTTTCCTCATGCCCCTACTCTTCCCTCACCAATAGAAACAGAAAAGGAAAGGAAAAAAAAAGAGGCTTATTCTTCAACATAAAAATCTCCTTTCCTTATCAACCTCAAGCTAACCTTTTCAACGCATATGATTTCCATGATTCAGACATGCACCTTTATATCTCAGTCATGAAATTTCTATTTTAAATTGGGTTTCAAACCACCTTATCTGCACTCAAAACTAAAATTCAGTTACCAAACACTTCTTCACTAATACTAGAGAACCGATGGTGGGAAAACCGACTTATCCAAATTGAAATAACATAAGTAAAGCATAGGAACTGATTCCAAGAGGTGAATGATGCCAGCACCAGTTCATGCCAAATAGAGGGAACAAACACCTTCATCAAAATGATATAGTAAAAAAATCCTCCAATTTAGACATTCTATGTTTCCATAGGCTGACTAAAATTCTATTAACACTACCCCTAACCTCTTCTCCATATTTAGCTTCATCCTACAAATCCTCCTTCCCTAAAATAAATATACTTAACCATTCTTCCAAAGTGTTCTTCAAAAGAAAGACGAAAATGAAAATATATCTAAACCTCCCTTATAACCAGAAAGATAAACTACCCTCAACTTAATCAAATAATACTAAAGTTCATCCATGCACATCCCTATGGCAATCCCTTTCAAAGAACTATGTTTCTCTCGTGGCCAAATTGGATGTTTTAAAAGATGAACATGAAGTGCATAAGAAAAATTTAAAATGCGGCACTAAGAATGAGGGTACCATTCGTTAACAAACACTTCCTTTTCCACCATACAAGCCTTTTTCAAAATATTCTTAATAATAAGATCCTACCAACATTACCTCACTTTTTTATTTTAAAAGCAAGATTCAAATAGAAATTGAACCAAATTTACAACCCTAAATGAGCTTCACTATTTATCTTTTTGATGCACCTTGCACCCAGATAAGAGCAATTCCAAAACCAAGCAAGACAACAACCGTCTGGTATTTTTCAAGAATTTGACGACTTATTAAGTATACAAATCCCACTTTTCCATCCAGGGGGTCTATTTAAGTAAATTTGAAAAGGATCATTGCAATTAGTATCTCCCTCTAAGTTCCAAACACAGCTGAAAGGGGGTTTTAGTTGTTAAAACAAAAACCATTTAAAGTTCAAATGTAGAATCACATATGAAGGTTTACGGTGTTTAACCTTATTGACCACATGAACTTGACTGAAAAGTTGCACTTCAAGGAATATTTTATTGAAAAAATAATTAATTGTTGGAAACAAATCATTGCTGCCCTTTTCTAGCAATCTAATTTCTTTAATCAAGCAAAATGTTATCCAATAGCATAAAAGGAAGAAACAACAAGAAAACTTACAGCAGCAGAAGAACTAAGCCCAGATCTGTCAAAATCTTCAGAACCACTAATATACCCTGTGATGCCCTGTAATAATTATAATAGAAATTAATTACTAGTTCCAATATGCAGGATTTGGCAAGAGATTATGACAAACCATCTAAAGCTATCATTATATGGTTTCAACACACTTAATTTGGGAACAACAGTCTTTTCATCTTCCATTTGTATGTGTTACATAAATTTTAGTGTGCCGGAAATGAAAGAGTTTGCAGTGTCAAAGCAGGAATAAAGAAGTTTCATAAGGAAATCAGCCAGCCAACAATCAAAGTAATTTCTTTTGAGATTTGACGTTTCTTATTTTCTCACAGATGATGTTTGTTCCATTCTTATATACAACTGCATACCAAAAAAGAACAAATATAAGAAAAATAAGAAAACAAAAATATAATTAATCTCTTTAATTAATGAATCCTTATTCCATTATAAGCCCAAAAATAATGAGATAATTATCTGTAGACATTTTTTGGAAAAAGAAAACAAAAAACAAAATCATACAGAATATCGATTGCTTATATACATTTCTGAAAAGACGATGAAATGGTTTTGTATGGAACTAATACATATAGCAAACAATAATAGCATACATGAAAAAACTAAATGATTAACTTGAACACAATTTGATTCCCAAACAACCTAGTTGACAATTCAATTGGAATTTAATAAAACATAAAGAAATAACTGAACCTGAATAATAGAGTTTCCCCTACTCTGTAGTGCATAGAGAGCTCCTCTCGCAAAATTTCCCCAGTTAGAATCTTCTCTCACTTTTTGAGAATCAGTTGCACGGTTCTCATCTTTTTTTCCGATTGGTCTTGAGTATTGAACTTCATCCACACTGTAAACCCATGAAATGGTATGTTCAGTTGGTATACCATGAAGTCCCAAAAGAGCAAGCCAACTTCTCCTTACTTGTTGATTGCATATTCCATAGGCAGTTGAAATGAAGGGTTAATGACAAAATGAATTCAAAAAATTTTAGCCACATTCACAGTTATGACCAATTTTTTCATTTATATTAATTCATATACACCAACTACTATCGTAATATGAACAGTGGCCAGCCAGAGGGAAGCTTAGGTCAAGCATGTGCGAATACTTATACGAAGTGCTATTCAAATATATCTGAAGTAATTGATGCAAAAGATACAAGCAGCAAGAAGAGCTATATGTGGCGGGAGAGTTGCTATGGTGAAAAGATGCAGACATGCGCATTCAAAGTAGAGTTGAAGAGTTTTTGCTGATAGTTAACTTGCTAATGTAGGGTTGTTTAGGTTGGCCAGAGTTAATATAATTGTTTTAAGTATTAAAATGTGTAGTTTCTTATACTCCCATAGAAAATTTATGCTCAAAGGAAAATGTATTAAACTAAAAACATAGACGTATAAGACAGATAGAGAAAGCACAGTGTTGAAAGGTAAATTGCAAAGATTGAAGTATTGAAGTATCTCACAAGAGCATGTGAAGTTAAAAGAATATTCCAAGAATGAATTCTCTACCTGAACCTAACTTCTCCACGGAATTGTGCTGAACGCAATATGACCTACACCAAGAATTGCAAGAAGCGATAAGCAAAATAAATACCATAAAAGTTTTAAAGGAACAACAGATGAAATCTGAAAGATAATTTCAGGAATTTAAATATGAAGATGAACTTTAGATGTTGGATGTACTTAAACAGAGTATGACCAACAAAGTATTGAAGGAATGAATGATCTAACAGACAGTTAGAAGTCCCATAGTTTATTTAGTGAAAGTAGAGAGAAGATTATGGTGGTTGAGAAGATATGCCATGGCAGTGTTGATAGTAATGTTGTTAGCATATGAAACTAGTGGTGATGGCACAATGGTATTGGTAGTGATGTAATGAACTTCAACAACAATGTTTTACCTGGGGATCACCAGAAGGAACAAAACCCAAAAGAACTCCTTTGTTAATAGTCATAGCTGAAACAATTCCGCCCTGCAAATGTTAAAAAATGGGATATAAACCTCTGAATGATCCAAAATATAATAATCCAAGCTTACCATAAACAGAAAAGAGAAACCTGATGATCAATGTGAGCACCAAGGGGACAGATCCTATAAGGAGAGACAACAACTCGAACTTGCTCAGGACTTGTCCCAGACGACATCGCAGAAACCACTTCCCTTATTTCGTTGAGCTGTTACAGTAATTTTGAACAAAAAACAAGAAACAATACCATGCATCTTATAAACCAGTACTGTCATCTAATGATTCTGCAGCAAAACCAACGATCAATCAATACAGAATGTTGATTAAGATTTAAGATTTACCTCATCTTCACTAGGCCAACAACTCCTTTCTGTGTTCATCCTTCAAGTTCCTCACCAAAAAAAGAAAACCAAATCTAATTCAGAAACGGGGGCTTTTGTAGTTTTGATTGATTGATTATACAAATGCAAAAAAAAAAATAAAAAAATAAAAAATAATTATATATATATGTTAAAATGTCACATTCATTCTAGCTGATTGCATTATTTTGAGTGCCAATTACTCCCATTAACTCTTTGCTCTTTCCTCTATATAAGGGTGGGTCAGTCAGGCCAGGGTATGGTTCAAATGGGCTCATCCTAAGATTCTCCTGAAAGCTACAGCTGAAAGTTTTATGTTTTCACGAAATGATGGGCTCCTTATATGATACGGTACACTGCTGGTTTATCACTCACCAATCCGTATATATTTGCTTTTGCCCTGTCCTGCGATTTAATTTTTATGTAATTTGTCCATTATGGAAGAAATTGTTTTGTAATTTTGTGACAACTTTTTCTTTTGAAAGGAAAACTTAAGTGAAAAGATAGAAACAAGGGAAGGAAAAGATGGAAAATAAACGGAAGCAAAACAAGGAAATGGATGGGAATAAATGGAAGGAAATCATATCATATTTATTGTGCTAGGTGTGGTTTTAATATTCACAATATGTTGAATTGAAAAATTATTTATTGGATAACAAATTTCAACCATTGATCTTGAATTTAATGATATAGAGTGCAGAAATCTCACAAAAGTAATTTGTCTCCAAAATGGAGAGGAAGTGAGAAAAAAATAATTTAAATTACTATTTTACCGTCATAATAATTTATTAAATAAGAAAAAATGAAGTGAGAAAATTAAAATTTATATTGCTTATCAGTTTAGGAATTTGAGATATCATTTACAAGTTGAAGTATGAGAGGATGTTAATGCATATTGAATTGATGAATAATTAAGTATTGAGATCGTATCATATTTGTCACTAGCACTTTGTTTATGGT
Source organism: Ricinus communis (assembly GCF_019578655.1). NCBI lineage: Eukaryota > Viridiplantae > Streptophyta > Magnoliopsida > Malpighiales > Euphorbiaceae > Ricinus > Ricinus communis. The sequence continues at coordinate 901,539 of NC_063259.1, forward strand.
ATAACATGATTATTTTATTTATTATATATGTAAAAATTTTATTTTATATACCATATACAATTCAATTTATAAAAATATTAATAAAAATATAAGTCTGATTTTTATTTTATGATGATGTTATTTATATTTATGATAGTGTTTTATCAAAATCATTTAAACATAGTTATGAAATTTTTATATTTTTATATGATAAGATAAATAAACATGACAAATATATATAGTTACGAATAATTCTTTCTATCTATTCCATTCCAGTAATAAACTTTCATATTTGTAAATAATAATTTTTTAATAAATAAGATTGTTAGATTTTTTACTATTTATTTATTATTATTATTATTTCTTGATATGACATATATTCATTTTGAAACTTCTATTTTCTATTTATTATATTGAATTTATAAGTTTTTCAATATTTCAAAAATTTCATATAACTAAATTTATGATTTAAATTTAAAATTCGTATTGTTTTACTATTTTATAAATTTATAGAAAGATAATAAAATTTATTATTACTTTGTAGTAGGTATAACAATTATAATATTATATAATAATCTTATATTTAAATAAATCATAAATATCATATTCATTATAGCATTTAGGATCACATTTAGTTTTTTTTTTAAATGTAGTTAGTATATATATATATAATGTAGATACAAAGGAGGGCTTAAAAAGCCAAGAGAGCATAAAAATAAAAAGAAAAAAGAAAAAACACAAAAAAAGAAACATTAAACTACTCTAATCCATCTAGGCCAAACCATACCAGTAATGTCCATATTCATCAACTGTTAAGTATCACTCGGCATCTCATCCAACACATGAATCCTAACAGCAAACGCGAAAACTATATTAGCCAAAGAGTCAGCTACTTGATTCATTTCTCTGAACACATGCTTAATTTTTACATCCCACCAATTTTGCAGCAGATCAAGACAAGCTGAAACCAAGTTAGCATGAATGCTTTTGCAAACAGACTTCTTATTCATCCAATCAGCTACAAGCGAAGAGTCCACTTCCACAATAAGATTATGAATCCCTTTAGACCAGGCCAAAGAGATGCCTTGAAGAAATGCCCAAAGTTCAGCACCCACCGGATCACAAGCACCAATGTGGATCACAAAACCACCAACCCAGCACCCATTTGAGTCACGAATAATTCCTCCACCCCTAGCTTTAGCTCCATAATCCTTGCTGATGCCATCCGTATTCAACTTAAAACCCCCCATTGGAGGAGAGTCCTAACCAACAAGAATTGTTTCTCTAGAAGTAACAGGAAACACCAACTGTTGAGAAGACAAGGACTGCTCAATTTGATTAAAAAACACCAATAAACACCTCACTTTATCAAGAATAGACAAATTTTCCATCTTGAAAATTCTATTGCACCTCCATTTCCAAATCCACCATAATGTTACAGCAAAACGCTATGCCTAACCTACCTTGTTTTTGCAAAACTGAACAGAGCAAAGATTGGTTTGAAGCCAGTCAGTAAAGGATAGATCTTGTTGATCACGAAGCTCAGAAGCACTTGAAACATTATTCCAGATCCCAACCGCAAGAGGACAATCTCTAGAAATATGAACTCTGAGTTTCATCAACCATTCTGCAAACATCACAACAAGAGTTTTCAGTGATATCACGCCTTACCCTCTCAAAGTTACACATAACACGACCATGACACACTAGCCAAAGAAAGGATCTAACTCTCTGAGGAACATTAAGCCTCCAAATTCTCCTCCAAAGATGATCTCTATCAACATTCATACTTTGATATTGAAACTCACAAGAAGACTTGACAGCGAAATCTCCATTGTTCGGCAAGCTCGAGCAAAGTAATCCCCCACTTCATGATTAGCTCTGACATAAAAAGCCAACAAACTATACTAGATCTCCGGTGGAAAAAGAGAGGATATGACATTCCAATTCCAACCTGCCTAGTAGTCCAAAACAAACTTATGTTGCTCAACCAATGAGATGTCAGAGCATACCACCAATATCAAAGGAAAAGGTCTAATCCAATTATCGAGCCAAAAACGAGTATCATGCCCATTACCCACTCTTTTACGAACTCCCTGAAGTAACAAAGGGGATGTTTTAATAATCCCTTGCCAAACAGTTGAGGCATTTTGGCGATGCTTAATACCATACACAGAAGAATCAGAACGTAAATATTTATGTCTAAGGACCTAAGCCCACATACAATCCTTTTCCATAACCATACGCCACCCAAGTTTGGCCAAGAAAGCCAGATTAGTGTGAACCATGCTTCTAATACCCAGCCCTCCTCTAGGATTTAAGAGTTATGACTGTTCTCCAATTGATAAGAGTCATTTTCCTTCTAACATCATTAGCACCATTCCAAAGAAAAGACCTACAAAGCTTTTCAATTTCATTACACACTCCCGACGGGAGAGCGATAGTTTGCATGTTGTAACAAGGAATGCTCGTGAGCACTGATTGAATAAGTGTTGTGTGCCCAGCAAAAGACAAGTTCTTCGCTTTCCAACCTGCTAAGGATCAACTACTCGATCTAAAATATGCTTACACGAGAGCTTAGATAACCTTCCATGAACAGTTTGCATTCTAATATATTTTCCCATGTCCTTCACAATAGGCATCCCACAGTAAGCAGATAAATCTTTGGCCAAGTCATCACTCACATTCTTAGAACATACATACTTGATTTGGAAGTTGATCTTTTGTCCTAAGCAATTACAGAAACTTTGAAGGCGCTCCATCACAACTTTTAGTTGATCCAACGAGGCTTCAGCAAACAAAACTATATCATTCGCAAAAAGTAAATGCGAAAAGAGAAGGACCTGTTTTGGACACACGAATGGCACGCCAATTTCCTTCCATCACCAACTTATTTATCATTTGTGAAAGGTGCTCAATGCAAAGCACAAAAATATATGGGGATATAGGATCCCCCTAATGAACTCCTTTAGATGGATTAAAGCTGTTAAGCTTAGTTCCATTCTAAAGGATAGACATAGAATGAGAGGAAATACAACCTATAACATTTCAAACCCAATCAGAACTCAGACCCACGTCATCCAGAATATCTTTTATGAAAGACCAAGACAACTGATCATAAGCTTTCTGCAAGTCAATTTTAAGAGTCATAAACTCATATCCTGACTTTTTCGAATGCTTACAATGAATAACCTCTTGAAAAATCACGGTGTTTTCTGTGATTTGTCTTCCAAGGACAAAACTACACTGCGCTGGAGAAATTATACCGAGCAGAACATTCTTAAGCCGATTAACTAAATTTTTTGTACTCGCCTTGTACCCGACGTTACATAAGCTGATGGGTCGCATTTGATTTAAAGACTCAATCTCTTTCACTTTCGGGATCAACACAATCAAAGTCAGATTCATGGAGCTGTGCATAAGGCCTGAATTAAAAAATCAAGACAAACTTACATAAGGAATGTGTTGGAGTTAATTAAACTAGTGTTAGATATTTTAGTATGTTCTCTTATTTAGTTAGCTCTATAATCCCTTTTCTTTAGAATGAAGTTGTTTCCTAGTCAAACTAGACCATGTCACTAGGCTTAAAACGTGAATTAGAATTTGTATTTTTTTGTTATCTCTTATTTTTACTGTTATCTCTTGTAAGACTATTATCTTCTCTTTTTTGTCAAAAACCAAGTTAACATCTGGTATCAGAGCCAATCACAAAGGTCTGATCATCATAGTAGCAGCAGTCTCCTACAATAATATTGAGAATATGACAACCGAGAGTGGATTCGTACAAGCGGCGATTCTGAAATTCGATGGGCACTACGATCACTGGTGTATGCTCATGGAGAATTTCATGAGATCAAAGGAATATTGGTCAGTAATAGAGAATGGAGTTCCTGCTGCAGCAGAAGGAGAGCAACTCAATGAAGCACAAAAGAAAGTTTTTGAAGATGCAAGATTGAAAGATATGAAAGCAAAGAATTATCTATTTCAGGCCATTGATAGATCAATTCTGGAAACAATCTTGAACAAAGAAACAACAAAAGGTATTTGGGATTCCTTGAAGCAAAAATATCAAGGCACTGTACGGGTACAACGAGCACAACGTCAAGCGCTACAAAAGGAATACGAGGTGCTTAGCATGAATGAAGGGGAGACTATAAATGAGTACTTTGCTCGTACTCTCACAATCGTCAACAAGCTGAGAATCAAAGATAGAGGATGTAGATGTCATTGAGAAGATTCTACGATCCATGACACCCAAGTTCAACTATGTTGTGTGCTCTATTGAAGAGTCAAAAAAACTTGGATGTTATCACTATTGATGAGTTACAAAGCAGTCTTCTAATGCATGAACAGCGAATGAAATCTCAGGTTATGGAAGAGCAAGCACTGAAGGTTACTTTTGGAGAATCTTTGAGAGGAAGGGGAAGAGGTCAAGGAGGAATGCGCGGCCGAGGAAGAGGTGGAGGCAGGCGTAGCATTGACAGATCCACTGTTGAATGTTATCATTGTCACAAACTTGGCCATTTTCAGTATGAATGTCCTAGCAAGGAATTTGATGAGAAAGCAAACTATGTAGAAAGTAATAAAGAAATATTGTTGATGGCATATGTGAGTGACAATAATAGCAACAACGAGGAGTCTTGGTTTTTAGATTCTGGCTGCAGCAACCATATGTTTGGAAAGAAGGAACTTTTCTCCTACCTTGATGACAATTTCAGGGAGAAAGTGAAATTGGGAGACAATTCAAGTATGGATGTGAAAGACAAAGGTATCGTACGCATATTAGTAAATGGTTATGTGCAAATCATTACTAGTGTGTTCTATGTTCCAGGATTAAAAAACCCTCTATTGAGCATTGGTCAACTAGATGAGAAAGGACTTGAAGTTCTCATCAGAAAGGGAATGTGAAATTTTTTTCATCCAGATAAAGGGCTAATTGTGGAGATCGCGATGTCGTCGAATCGGATGTTTAAGTTATCTGCTGTGACATAGATAAAAGAGGAGAAATGTCTCAACTCTTTCATGGATGACCCAGCTCGAATGTGGCATTGTAGATATGGGCATCTAAGTTTCAATGGATTGAGACTTCTTCAACAAAAATGGATTATTCAGCTAACTAAATAACAGAACATACTAAAATATCTAACACTAGTTTAATTTTTTCTTGGAGTTAGCGAGGAGTCAAAACATTCAGACTATATGATCCTATCTCTGAAAAGATCATAGTAAGTAGAGATGTGGTGTTTGAAGAAGACAAAAGTTGGGACTGGGAAAAAAGTCATAAAGAAGTTGTTCTAGTTGACTTAGATTGGGGAGATGATGGTGCAAATGCAGTAAATGGAAATGAAAGTGAAGTGGAAGCTAGTGAGAATGATGATAATGAGGAAAGAGTAAGTGATAGCTCAAATGAAGAACATTCTTCCAACTCAAGTGAAGATCTCGCAGCTCAACATTTGCAGCCTCGAATCACATGGCAACCAGCTTGGATGAGAGATTATGTCAACAGAGAAGGTTTATCAGACGAAGAAGAAGAGACATCAAATTGGGTCATGTTTGCAGCAAATGATCCAATTTCCTTCGAAGCAGCACAAATTGATGAGAAATGGAGAGCAGCAATGGATACTGAGATTGAAGCTATAGAGAAGAATGACACTTGGGAATTGATAGATCTTCCTACTGGTGCAAAGAAGGTTGGTGTCAAATGGGTGTATAAAACGAAGCTCAATGAAAATAGTGAAGTAGAGAAATACAAAGCACGTCTGGTTGCAAAGGGTTACACCCAAAAACATGGTGTGGACTACACTGAAGTCTTTGCCCCTGTAGCACGCTTGGAAACAATTCGATTGGTGATCTCTTTAGCTGCTCAAAAGCGGTGGGAAATTTTTCAGTTGGATGTTAAGTCTGCGTTCCTGCATGGAGAACTTGGCGAAGCAGTTTTTATTGAGCAGCCACCTGGGTATGAGAAAAATGGTGCTGAACAGAAGGTTTACAAGTTAAAAAAGGCTTTATATGGACTGAAACAGGCACCTCGAGCCTGGTATAGTCGAATAGAGTCATATTTTAGTAAGGAAGGTTTTCAGCGATGTCCTTTATGAGCATACCTTATTCACTAAAGTTAGAGAATGAGGTAAAATTCTGATTGCTTGTCTTTATGTTGATGATTTAATTTTTACTGGCAATGATGAGGAAATGTTCATTGAATCTAAAAGTTCTATGATGCGTGAGTTTGACATGACAGACCTTGGAAAATGAGGTATTTCCTTGGTATAGAAGTACTGCAGAGTGGAGATGGAATTTTCATTTGCCAAAAGAGGTATGCCCGGGAGGTTTTAGCAAGGTTTAATACGGATAATTGTAATCCAGTCCAAAATCCAATTGTTCCAAGTTGCAGACTCACAAGGGATGAAAATGGAGCAAGAGTAGATAGTAGCCGTTATAAGCAATTAATTGGTAGCTTAATGTATTTAACTGCCACCCGGCCTGATATCATGTTTATCATGAGTCTTTTAAGCAGATATATGGAGCAGCCAACTGAACTTCATTTTCAAGTTGCTAAAAGGGTGTTAAGAAATATAAAAAGAACATTTGAATTTGGCATATTTTATAAAAGGGGAGGAGATGCAGAGCTGATTGCATTTACTGATAGTGATTACGCTGGTGATTCTAATGATAGAAGGAGTACATCAGGTTTTGTTTTTCTGCTGAATTCACGGGTGGTTTCTTGGTCTTCAAAGAAACAACCAATAGTCACTTTATCTACCACTGAAGCTGAGTTTGTTGCGGCAGCTGCTTGTGCTTGCCAAGCAGTTTGGTTGAAGAGAATTTTGTAGAGTTTTGATCATGTTCAAAGTGGTGGTACAACGATTTTCTGTGATAATAGTTCAGCTGTTGCACTCTCAAAAAATCCTGTACTACATGGTCGAAGCAAACATATAGATGTTCGGTTTTATTTTCTTCGTGAAATAACTAAGGATGGAGTTGTGAAGTTGGTTCATTGTGGAGCACAAGAACAAGTTGCAGACATAATGACCAAGCCATTGAAGCTAGATTTGTTCATTAAGTTTCGAAGTCTTCTGGGTGTCTGTGCCGCTCAGTGTAAACCGAATCGCAGTGTTCAGTTTATGGGGAGGATGTTGGAGTTAATTAAACTAGTGTTAGATATTTTAGTATGTTCTGTTATTTAGTTAGCTGAATAATCCATTTTCTTTAGGATTAAGTTGTTTCCTAGTCAAACTAGACCACGTCACTAGGCTTAAAATGTGGATTAGAATTTGCATTTTTCTGTTATCTCTTATTTTTACTGTTATCTCTTGTAAGACTATTATCTTCTCTTTTTTGTCAAAAACCAAGTTAACAAAATGACCAACAATTGCTTACATTTTCTAATAAAAACCCGCTTGAAAGCCATCGGGTCCCGAGACCTTGTAATAACAACTCACTATATAATTCAAGTTATACCTCCTCCAATCCAACCAGATGGCTTGTGATATGTGTTGTAGCTATAAATATAATAATATTATATCGAGCGGACTAGGCTGAATGTAGTCACATTGATGAGCTGTCGTACCTAAAATACCAACATAAAAAATATCACATTCACTGATGTTTAAATATTTGTTGACAAGACCACACATTACTATTATGACTTCACTATATATAAATTATTTGCTATGACTACACATTAGATTTATTTCATATAATAAATTACTATTCTTATAGATTTCTTTTCTATAATATATTTATAGAAGTTCACATGACATTCATGCATGTATTATTGTCCTTATAGATTCATTTTCTATAACATAAAACCATATTGCAACCAAACTCTAAAAATCATATTGAATTGAATTTGAGTATAACTGGTTCTTCAGGTTATGGTAGAACAAAAAGAGTATGGGTTCTACCACAATTTAATGATCAATATCATTTTGAAAATATACAAATTCGAAAGAGTATTATAATAGTTCACGTCATGAACTTTAGATTCGATGAAACAGAGAATTTAATTTCGATTTTGCGTTCATTGGGAGCTCCAATTGTGAAACATCGTCATTAGCACTTCATCGAAGAAATATGGTAGATTATGATGTCATAGTGAAACGGCTCTTAGAAGAGAAGAATCGAATGTTCTTTCGAAGATCAACATATTACATGTTATAATTAGCAAAAGAACAAGCAATGGTGATCGATAGAAACTTGAGTGAGAATGAGGCTAATAGTATCATGCGTTGCAATAGGTATGACCTCCTATTTGGATTCCCACATTGGTTTATAATAAAAAATGTATTCTCATGACATTGTGATTGTAATAAATATTTTTACATAAATTGCATGATAAACATATTTTATTTGATGATAAACATATGATATTAATTGCTATCAGATAAATCTTGTAATACCCAGAATTTTCCTTTAATAATGATAATATTAATAATGATTAATAAATGAGTTTTTATTTAAATTAATTTTATTTTATTTTTATTTGGTTTCAACTGGAATTAATTAAATAGAATTTTAATGCTAGATAAATAAAGGGGCTATTTCCTATATCCTATTAGTTTAAATTTTTAAGAAATTAATTAAGTAAATTCTTTAAGAAATAAATTATATTTTTGGTTATTCGAAATTTTTTCCCAAATGCATATATATAAATAAAATTATATATCAGAGAATTATAGAAGAATTTGTAAAGGATGTTTTTATAAAAATTTTTTTGGAGAAATTGGTATTTTAATTAGCTAATGGTAATAAATTTTAATTGAAAAATATTTAGCAAATTGATTAATTAAATTAATTGTGTGTTAGGACTAAATTGGAAAATTAATTTGGAATAAGGATTAAAGGTATAATTTTATTAATATGGGGTTAAAATGAAAATTGGCATGTTTGGTATTTTAATAATTAAATATGTAGGCAAGGGCTTTTTGGTAATTTTACATTTAAAAGCAAGGGTAAATATGTAATTATGTATTTTCAATAATTCTGATTTGGCCCAAATTAAATAGTTAGGGGCTTAATTGAAAAGCTAAAGATCAAAATTTTACAAGACGAAATTGTTTTAATTAAAAAAGTTGAGGGACCAAATAGTAAGGAAGAAAAGTTTGGGGGCCAATTGTCGATATGGATGGAAAAAGAAAAGACAAGAAAGAAAGAGAAGAGGGGGGGAGGAAGGAGATGTCGGGGAAGAAGGAGAGTGAGGGTCCGTGGCAGTGGAGGCCAAGGCGCTATGGCGAAGATCGGAGGAAGTGCAATGCCATGGCCAGCAGCAGGCTGTGTGAAAAAAATTAGGGGAAGTTGAGGCGGCTTTCCGGCGCTGTTCGTGGTGTGTCCGGTGGGGCCAAGGGTGGCGATCGGCTTGTCGGAGGGTGAGCTTCCTTTTGGTGGCAACAGCGACGCTTCTGGTGACTGGAGATGGAAGTTCGCGGTGGAGAGAGAAAGTGGGTGACAACTGTGTTTTTCGGCTTTTTCGACGAGCTCCGGTGGAGATGGATGATCGAAGGACATATCCGGACTCCCGGTAGCTCAAGCTTCGCAATGGCACCGGTTTCGTGGCCATCGGACTTCATTTGCAAATTGACGGTTGAGATCGTCTGTAAATCTCTCTGGACGATTAGAAGTCGGACCGAAAGATTGGAAGCGGAGATCGTCATCAGCGCGTCGTTTCGAGTCCGTTGGTGTGTTCAGATCGTCAATCGGACTCCGACGGCTGGAGGTGAGTCGTCCAAGCGATCAAGCATCTCGATAATTCTCTGACCTGTTGATTTTAGAATTCTTTGGTAAAGTTATATGTTTATTGAATTGTGTTGAATATTAGAAAATATTGTGTGTTAAAATATTTGTTTGTTAGACTGCCCACCTTAGGTCGTGTTTTGTGATGTGTGGCGGAGTCGAAAAATTAGTGAAGTCTCGGGGATCCGACTCCCGTTAAAATGAATTGTTGATTATTCGAAGTGTTTTCTTGCAGGTCATGAACCCGTTAAATGTCCGTATTGTAAGGGAGGTTATGTCGAATTTTCGATAGAATTTACCCGAGTCGAGACTTTTAGACAGTCAGTCCTAGGGATCTAGACCTAGGGTTAATTGTCAACTGTTTTAGCGTTATTAATAAATTATTATTTTTTTGTGATTAGATAAATCCGTCAGTTCGGCTCGTTCCACCCGAGGCATCGGAGCAGAGCTAGGAGGTCGTCAAAGTTGTGAGTTAAAGTCATATATTTGCTTACGTGTGTCATGCTAATATTTTACTCGATATCTCTGATTTAATGATTAATATTTTGATTATTTAGTTATGTACTGTTTATATATGTTTCATTTTTCCGCATTATGATTTTAATGATTTTGTGTTGACTCGGGACGGGACGGCAGTAGAACATAGTATTTTGATGAGTGCACCGGTATAAATCCGAGAGTGATGGAAAAATGGTAAAATGGTAGATTTAAAAAGGAAAGTTTAGGACTTGCCCTGGTCAAGCATCGCTCTCTGGGCTTAGTAGAGTGTGTTTGCCGGAGTAAAGGTCCCTGGTCGAGCATTGCTCTATGGACGCCGACTTATTTGGAACCTAAGTGACCAGACTGGAGTTAAGGACCCTGGTCGAGCTTCACTCTCTGGGCGCCAGTCTTATTGGAGTAAGAGAGCCGAAAGGCTAAGATTGTTAGTGATAATTAGTGGCTGAACTAGATTTAAGGACCCTGGTCGAGCTTCGCTCTCTAGGCGCCAGTTCTGTTAGAATGAGAAAGAGGCGAGATGTTTAGTGTTAAGAATAGGGTTCTGCTGTGGTACCCTATCCTATTGTATGTGAAGGTTATATTTTTATCTTTTTTATTTAAGCATGGCATGACATGAATATTATTGCATAACATACTATTTATTTCCAAATAAATAAATGTGTTATTGAAGCGTTTGAAATTATTTTTGGGATATATGATTTTAACTCACTCTCGAGACTGACAGTCTCAATTTTAATGTTTTTCAGATCCGTGATTGTTAGACTTCCCGCAGCTCTTATCTAGTAACCCGACTCCTTCATCATCGGGTGATGTAACTGACTTGGTATGTTAAATTGTAAAATTTCTAGATTCTCCGTAGTAGAAATAATAGACTTGTCAGTTGTAAATTATCGTAGTTTTCAGATATTGCCTAATTCTTCTGGCAGACCGAATTAAATATGTGGAATGTAATGGTTAAGAAATTATGACATCAGTAATATTAGATGAGATTTAATTGAGTTAGTGAGTGTCAGGCTTACTACGGGATTCTGTGGCCTTACGCCTACCCATTCCCTAGTGCCGGTCACGGGCCCACAGATCGGGTCGTGACAAATCTATATCGGACAGACAATCACGTGAATTTCCTAAAGCTTTAAATATTCTAGCTTGTTGGTGATTCCCGTCTTCAAGGGCCTCACTTACTCACTGACAAAAATACTCTCTATTAAGACAAATTTTGATTTGATTATTCTCTTCTCTAATGTGATATTAAGTAGTGTAGAGTTCAAAGATAGTAGATCGACTAATATTAATAGCACGCGGTATTCTTATTTGAAGTTTCAATGCTTCTTCACGTAGAATTTGCTATTGACGTAATCAAAATTCCCACTCATTCATTAGTTGACTGTGTATCTCCTCACTATTATACTTATTTGGATCCGTTGGATATAAAAAATCATTTTCTAGTGTCCAATGACGTCCAGTTGCTCTGAATATGTCATAAGAAGTATACACATTCATCATGGTACCTACTAATAAAATTATTAACATGTTAGAATGTCAAACATAACATCCTTTAATAACATTTGGATACACGTGAAGGAAGATATTTGACAAAGTTATTGTCATCACTATCACTATAATTTAAAGCACCCTCTTCATCTACAAGTATTGGAATGCTATTTGGAAGTTCATCCTAAATGGGTCGTGCTTTTTGTGATATTGTTCTAATTGATAATTCATTACATTAATCTCCCTCCTTAGTTGTTCGATCACAACTCTAACTTCTTTTAAAGTTTGTCTAGGTAACGTTGTTGAAATAGCTCGCGGTATTAATAGATCATGATATCCACAATATGCCTCTAGCTCACACCTTATTTCCTAAAGTCTACTCCATTTCAATTGTTTACTAACAATAATATTTCCAAGCTCTTTCAAGTTAGTTGTGTGATGAGCCACAAAAATATGATTTGTACAACTCTGATTCAATGTTGTATAAGTTGATTGATTTAGAAATGATCTCTTCTTTCCATACCAAAAATTGTCACTTCAATCTGTATATTTATCAACAAAAATCACAGTATGAAACTCTTGTTTACTAGTGTTACTTCCTTCGCTTTTTCTTTTGTTTCATTATAGAAATATAACATGCTAATTGATTTCACCAATAATGTGGCTTAAATATTCATTTATACAAAATATAAAATTAGCTTAGCAGTGCAAAGTAAGATATATAAAATAATATAGCAATACTCAAACAAATAAAAAATCAATTAAGATCTATGAAATATCCAAGCATTATGCCTAGTTTAACCACATTTGCTATAAAAACTGGTCCCTACATCTTCTACATTTTTTTAATCTATTTTGTTATGAATCCTTTTTATTTTTTGTCTCCTTTTCTTTCGCTTCCATTTGGGTTAGGCAGTAAAGGGAGTTCAGTTGATTTTTTCCAGTAATCTTGGTGCCTAAGGGGAATGAAATTGGTGGACCAACATTGAAGTGCCTCTTGTAGATTATACCATTTTCCAATGAACATCCTATAATCAATTCCAAGTTTTATACATGTGACAATTGCATGTGAACATGGTATTCGACTTTGTTTAAATTTTCCGCAAGTACAAGTTTATTCTGATAGGTTAACCGTTTGATTATGCCTACCTTTCCTTTACACATTGTTATAGGCAGCAGTAATCGAGCACAGACTAGTCTCCTTTATAAATGTTCTAACATGATGACTATTTGCCTTCTATGTACGATGCTCCAATACCTCGATCCAATAATCGGTATATATATATATAGCCTTAAGTAATTGCATTAGTATATATCATTTGGTGCTTATTAAACATATTGACCAACTTTAAAAACAACCCATGTATTATATAATCGTAATAGGCATCCCCCTTATAGGTTTTAAAATGAAATTTAAAAACTTAGCACAGTTAGTTATCATAACATCATATATTGATGGTCGTCATCATATGATAGCGTCCACTTCTACTTTGGTATTCTATCAAGCCAAATAGCTATTTCTTGATGCCTATCTTTGATTTTCTTTATCCATCTATTAATTTTCTCTTTTGATGTTCGCTACCTATTTCAAGTCTAATTATCAGTATATTGTTATGATTAATAAGATAGAAATATGTTAATCCCATTAAAGACAATTATAATGGTATCTTACGCACCTACTTTCTCAATAATGTTTTTTATTCCCACATTCTTGAATTTTATGTTATAGTTGATAGCAACGTGACGTATGTAATATCGATGTGGATTTTCACACTACCCTAATGTGACATTGCATGTTCTATACCAATATGGCGATCCGAAATGACATAAATATCATGTTGATCATCACATATATGATATTGAACTACTATCATGAAATACTCCTAGTTATCCTTGCTTTCCTTTTCAACAATAGCATAGGTAACTGGTAATATCTTGTTATTACCATCTATTGCTTCAACAGTTATATGCTCTTGCATTTTCCAAACAAGAATGTCCCATTAATATATAACATAGGCTTACAACGCTTGAATCCTTTAATGCAGGGCTTGTATGACTAAAACATCCTCTTAAACTGTTTAACGCCTCGAATGAGTTGATTATTGTTGCAATACTTTTCATTTTTAATGTCCCATATAGACCCCATATTCAAGGTCACTGCAGCGTGCATGAAGTCATAGAGTTTCTTGTATGACTCATCCCAGTCTCCGAAAGCATTAGCAATAGCCCTTTTGCTTTGCTTTTCAAACCTTATTATATGTTGTTATTATACTAAATCTTTTTGCCAAATGTACTAGTATAGGTTTCACCTTGATATCTGGTTGTTCGACCAACATATTTTGATATACCATGATATCAAAATTAAGTCGAAATTTCTATGATCTTGTGATTCAGCAGGGGCACTAAATGTGTGTGGGCCATTATATTTAGTAATCTTCCACTCGATTTCTTTGATGTTGCACATAATCTTCATGTGCAGCTTTCCGAATGATTGTAAATTATTGTACTGGTATTGTTCTTCGTTTTTGAATTTTGAAATTACCGGCATATACTGTCCTTAAGTAAATTCTTGGAACTGCTTTAATCGCATCTATTGATTCAAAGAACATCCCAATATGAAATTTAAAAGATGGATCCCACATCACACCATCTATATTTGATCCATCACAAGAGATAGTCATTGCTTCTATATTGACACTTTTAAACCAACTATGATATATATATTCACTACTATTTTTGAAGCTTGGTGAACTTGTACTAATATGGTCGTACAATGCTATTACCATATTGTCATCATCTTCTTCATCCTCATTATAGTAGTTTTTCTCATCGTCCTTATCTGCAGTTTCATTTTCATAACTACCATCATCCTCTTCCTCCTCATTATTCACGTTATATTTAGTATCAGAATTTTGATCATCATCAAAATCGTCATCTACATCCTCATCCTCCTTATCACTCCCATCGTTAGTTAAGCTCTAATTACAACTGCCCATTTCACTCAAATTACACATGGAGGTTCAATTGGTTGTACCACTTGTTCTATAGATCTACCATCATTATATTCTACAAATAACTCCATAAATTGTAATCTCGAAGATCGATTAGTAATGTGATGGATAATCGCAATGTCGTCTTCCCCCCAGATTTGATATTATTCCCACCATAGTTAAAAGTTTGTGCTCTAAATAAAATTTTAGTAATTTTCGCATTACAAGTGAGTTGCAAAGTATTTTTTATGTTGTATAGATACGCAAAATTTAACTCTTAATCCAGTGTCGCCATTTTTGAATATTTATTAACAAAACACGTACCCATTGGAGTATAAATGATATCACCACCCTAATAAATAAGCAACAATAGTATAATGGGCATCATTTTTGTCATGCAAATTTTTATGAATATAACTACGCTTTAAAATATGCTTCAAATGTAAATACCTTCAAACATAATAAAATTTATTAACAGGAAAATTATTATAAATCCATCATATGGATAGGAATTGATTTTTCTAATCTTTTTTTTATCTTTCCTGGGCAACTCATAATTCATCTTTGGCAATATAGGATATCGTGATATATTTCGCTTGCCAATAGAATAACCAGATGTTTTCCTTGCTACCCAATTCATACACACTTTCATAAATTCTTTAACAAATCTTCCTTAAGTTCATCTATCTTCATAACTATTCAATAGAGAATCAAGGATACCTTGTTCATTCGGATAACATAAACATATTCTAATGGCTTCATATTTTTCGTTTTTTGTCCTTAAACCCCCTTTCCATACAATCTTTTGTACAATTATTAATGTTTATAATATGATTAACTAAATGAGTCGAGTCATCATTATTGTCCTTAAGATTCATTTTAATATTTTCTAACATGATTAATAATTCTCATACCTTTTTTCGTTGTTCACTAGTACATATAACCGCATGAACTCGAATAAGCCATATCATAATTTTTTGTATCAATAATATAAATATAATTAATAACATAATAAATAATTAAATAAATAAATAAATAAATTATTAAAAATCTAAAATAATAATTAATTAATTGCAATAAAAAAACTTCAACTTATACATAATTCTTGATTTACGCTATGATAATTCATATTAATATAATTTTTAAATATAAATTAAACTAATCATTCAATAAAAACATTAAACTATCAAATATAACAACATAATATCTAAAAACATATTAAGTAAAAATTCATATATTATATGACGATTTCTTTTAGAACTAACAAAGACTTACAAAAATTATAAATATCATTTATACTTACATAATTTCTTATTCAATTATATCACAAAATTATTATATAATAACAATACTAAAAATTAATAAAAAAATTTCTACACAAATTTTAAATATCATCATACTTACTCATTCATAATTTTTTACTCATTTAAATCTAAATATTATTACAAAAGATAATACATTTAAATTTGACTGCAAATATTATACTTCATCATATTGACAAAATGTTTTACTCATTCATATCTAAATATTATTATATATTATTATCAAAAAAATAATATAGTAATAATTATCATTATAAAATTTCAATATTATTATACTGCAAAAACATTATATACAAATTAATTATCGATATTTAAGATAATTTATCATTATTTTATTGTATAAAAATAAAATATTTAAATTATATCATTTGACTCTAAATATATAATAATAATAATAATAATAATGATAATAATAATAATAATAATAATAATTATTATTATTATTATATTGTTATTTTAGTTTTATAAAATTACGATAAATTGTAAAAAAATTATGTAACATAATATATAATAATACATAGAAATTTATAGTTATTACTACTATAAAAATTATAAAATTATTGTAAAATATAAAAATTTATAAATGACAAATTATATAATAAACACAAGAATAAACATAATAAATAATAATAATAACTTTAATTTAAAAAAATTATAAATACAACTCCTTATCTTATATGACGATTTCTTATATAACTTTAATAATATTTATAAAATTAAAAATATTATGAGTATAATAATATACTAGAAATTATAAAATAAAAAAATAAACATTTATAAAATATTATACTTACAATTATTATCTTTCTAAAATAAAAATATAAAAAAATATCTTCAACTCCACCAAAAGAAAGAGAAAAAGAGAAAAAGAAAGAATAGTTCATTTAAAGCTATAAAGAAGAATGAAGAAATTTTTTATTCTTTACCAACAAAAAAAAAAACATAAAAGAAAAAGAAAGAAAGAAAGAATATGGAAAAAAAAAATTAAAAGAAGCAAAGAAAGATGGAAATGAGTGATAAGAGTAAGAAGAAGTAAGTTATAGGAGGAGACTTCATGAGTTGAACATTAACTTTTATTTTAAAAAAAGTTAAATAGGGTGTTCAGCTAGTGTTGCATGCATGTACACTAGCTGAGACACTACTCTTCTTTATCATTAACATTTAGCATACACACTGCACAGTTACACATATATAACACTGCATACTGCACAACTACACCACACCTGAACCATAGCTGAACACCAGCACACTCTGAAAAAGAAAAAGAAATCTGGCTCTGTCCATTAGTAGGACTAGCGGATAGGTCTGTTCAAATTCCTTTTTCTTTCTTTGACTTTGGCCATTACCCTAAATTAGTATTTTTTTTCAAAACAACCTTAAATTAACAATTTCATATATTTCTACCCTAAAGTAAGAAATTTTTTTTCACTGGCATTAAATTAAGAAAAATCCCATCTTCTAGTCCATGTGTCAACGCATGAGCGCGCATTTTCTATGGATAATTTTTCGATCACCTATTTCTGGTTTGCCTCTTTTTATATTGTACATACATTTATTTTAAGGTTTTGATTTTTGGGTGAAAATCCTCTATTTGGGTTCTTTGCTCTCTTGATTTTTAGAAATTCTTTTTGATGTTTTCTTTATATATTTAGGATCATGACTTATAAAAAACCATGTAGTTATGTCAGATGTGATTCCTAATATACAAAAGATCATTGAACATAAGCTTGATGGTTCTAATTATTATGATTATAGAAAGATAGTTTGACTGTACTTATGAAGTATTAATATGGTATGACTGATAATCCACCCAAAGATGATTATAAACAAACTTGGTTATAGGAGGATGCTCAGTTATATTTATAAATAAAGAACTCCATTGGTAATGATGTTGCTGGCTTAATTAATAAATATGAATTTGTAAAGAAATTAATGGAGTATTTAGATTTTAATTACTCTAGGAAAAGAAATATTAATAGTACATATGAAGTATCTGAAGCATTCTATCATGTAGAGAAGCAAGATAAGTCTCTTATGAGCTATTTTATGGATTTTAAATAGACTTATGAGGAGCTTAATATATTCTTAGCATTTAAACCGAAATAAAATTTCAACAAGCTCAAAAAAAAAAAAAATGGTTTGCATGAGTTTATTGGCTAGACTTCCATATGGACTTGAGATTGCTAAATATCAAGCTCGCTATAGTTTTGAGATCTCTACTTTACAGGAAGCTTTTAGTAGGGTACTCCACTTAAGGAATTCTCAATCAATGCTTCCATTTACTTGGCCTATGAGTGCTCTTGTTAGTCGAAGTACCAGACATGTACTTGGAAAATCACAATATAATAGTATTAGAGAAATGAGATCGAGCAACTATGATGGTAATTTCAAAAGACTTAAAGCTAGACTAGTTGAAAGATGACAGTAGAAAATTGCTAAATAAAAGCTAGAAAATTTAGTATGCTCATATTGCATCCACTTATGATACATCTGAGAGGTTTGTTATAATCTCTGTGGATGAATTCATAAAGTTTCAGCAATACTAGGAATCATTGAAGTCTTCATCTACTCCTATCATTGATATTATCAAGTTAAGTAAATCAAATACCATTATTATTTCCTTATCCTCCAAATGGGTCATAGAAGTTGGTGCCACATAACATATGACAGGTAATTCTAGTTTATTTTCTATTTTTCAATCATATACATCTATTTCTACTGTCACTTTAATAGATGGGTCAACATCCTATATTCTCGAGTTTGGCATTATTAATTCGACTCCATAATCTATCTTGAGTTTACCTCAAGGAACCATTGGCTGGTTTATGATGATAATAATATCAAATGGTTCCACCGGAGAGCAAATTCAAGAAAAATAGAGGAATTTAATTACTTCTTTGAGATTGCCTTCTAGGGAACATATGTTAGCTCCTGGTTTGATTAATTTCGAGATAGAGAAATATTTTTGGAACATTTTTTCAAATAATAATCCTAATTCAACAAACATAGACCTGGTATTAAATGTTGTTCCTCAACGAGTAAATCAGGTTATGAGGGATCTGCTTGATGCTGCATTTACTTTAGAGGATATTCAATATGCTTTGCTTTAAATGCATCCAAATAAAACATTGGATCCTGATGATATGTCAACTCTCTTCTTTTGAACTTATTAGGACATTGTTGGTCCTTCCATTTGTTCTACTTGTTTATCTTTTCTTAATGATGGGAAACATGTTGGTATTTGGAACAATGCTCTTGCTACTCTTATTCTTAGAATTTCTAAACCTAAATTGGTCTCACATTTTAGACCAATCAACCTTTGTAATGCCATTGCCAAGATAGTAGGGAAAACTTTGGCTAATCAGCTAGGACTCTGTTATTAGTGATCAACAGAGAGCTTTTATGCCTAATATACTTATATTTGATAATGTTATTCTTGGTTTTGAATGTGTCCATTGGTTGAAGAACAAGAAAAAGAGTAATTTGGGGTTTATGGCGATGAAATTAGATATGAACAAAGCATATGACAGAGTGGAATTGGTACTCTTGAGAGGCATTATGTTGAAACTAGACTTTGGGACCAAATTGGTGAACTTGATTGTGAGTTATATGAGTTTAGTTTCTTATTCTTTCTTGATAAATGGCAGTATTTCTGCTTCTATGAAGCCTAGTAAGGGTTTAAGACAGGAGGATCCCTTCTCACCATATTTGTTCCTTCTTTATGTTACAGCCCGATTCGTGGGCCCGTGACCAGCGCTAGGAAATAGATAGGCGTAATGCTACCGAAACCCATAGCAAGTCTGACTAAAAAGTAACTTAATTAAAATATAATTTTATCCAATATATCAATATTTCATCCATAGAATTATAATAGAATTTATACCGGTTCATCAGCAATAATAAAATTAATACAGCATCAGGTTGTTCATCATATCGAATAGAAATAATAAGTCTGAAAACAAATACTGTGGAGTATCTAGAACTTTACATAATTAGAAATATAAAAAAAATAGTTATATTAAGCCCAAGGAAGAAAAGAGTCGGACTACCAAAATGAGAGGAACTACAAATAACCTAACTGTCACCTGAAAAATTTATTTGAGACTGTCACTCTCGAAAGTGAGTTAAATCATATAATCCAAAACAAACACAACCATCACTATAAGATAATTATTTAAATAAATATAAACTATCATGAAATAATTAAAGTAACAAATAAAAAATGAACCTGATTATTATAAATCAGGTTATTCAATATTTTGAACAAATCCCGACGGTAAGGACGATTGCTTCCATTACTGACCAGAAAAACACCAAATTCTCCTTTAGGTGCTTCAACTACGGTATAGGTATGTCATATTTCAGAAAATTACAATTTAATAAATACATGACGAGAACATCAACAGATCCCTATATTCCAATTCTATCAGCCAGGATCCTTTCTTCTGGCGAATCATAATTTTCGTAAGACTAGAGAGCGATGCTCGACCAGGGCATATCATATAAATATTCCCCTGTCACGTGTCTCTGATTTATACCAGTGTGCACACGGTCCTGATGCAACCCATCAGGTGGCATGTTTTACTGTCGTCTCATCCCGAATTACAATACAATCTTAGCATCAATAATATTAAAATAACATAAATCACAGACAATCATAAAATTACTTAATTTAATATTAAATAATAAAATTGAATAGCATCGGTTTTAAATAAAATTATAGTTATATGCAACATTCATAGTAAATATAATAATAGTGATTAAAATAGTGGCAATTAAGATAATAATAATATTAATAATAATAATAACAATGATAAGAATAAACAAATAGTAATAATAATAATTAAATAACATTACATTACATAGTGACATGATACATAATCGTCGATTATTCACAGCCATAATTATTACAAAACTAAATAGATTTTTAAATGCACTAATTCATCCATAATATTTATAATTAATCTAATAATTAATGTAACTCAATTAATCAATTACCTATAATTAAGAACTACTAATGATAATAATTCTTAAAATTTCTAAATAATTTATCAAGCCCAAATAAATTTTACCAAGTTAAAAATCTAAAATTTTACGCGTTACTCGGGTCTGAAAGCCAATACCACTAACGGTATCGAAATTTGAATCCAAAGGTAACTACACGAAGCTTGCAATGCATTAAATCCAAATGTGCAATTATTTCTGCCTGAAACTCACCGGAAACCACCGGATCAAGGGCATAAAATTTTGGTTGGAGTGAGGCATGAAGGAGCTCTACAATGGCTGTCCGACGGCAAGAAGGGGCTGTCTAATGGTTTTTGGGGGTGGAAAATCCAAATCCGACATTGGTTTGGCCAGAAAACGCCGACAGTAGGCTGTACCAGTGGTGGCAGCTGGTGACGCCTTCTTTCTCTCTTGCTTCGCGACTTTTCCGGTGAGAAAATGGGGAAAGAGTGGTCATCGGTGGAAAGGGAAAGGGAAAGGGAAAGGGAAAGGAGGAGAAATGCTACAATACTTTCTTCATTGCAAGCTATTTTTCGGCATCCCAATTGTTGCCTGTCATGAATCTTACCTGGGGTTACCTTCAGCAGTTAGGAAAAATAAACGATGTAAGTTTGGGTATATGAGAGATCGAGTTGCGACTAAACTTTCTAATTGGGAATCAAAGAATTTTTCATGGGGCGATAAGGAGGCACTTCTCAAGTCAGTAATTCAGGCAATGCCAACATATTTTATGTCTGTGTTCAAAATACCTTTTGGGATTTGTGAAGATATTGAGCATCTGTGCAGTCATTTTTGGTGGGTTGATGCTACAAAGAAATAAAAAATTTGCACTAGAAATGTTGGGATGCATTCTGTGTACCAAAGGATTGTAGGGGCTTGGGATTTCAGAATGCAGTTGATTTGAATCACACTTTACTGGCTAAACACTCCTAGTGTCTTATTCAAAACCCAAACTCTTTATTGGCTTGTGTTTTTAATGCACGGTATGTTAAATATGGAGATTTCACGAATGTAGTGGCGTGGCCGGTGTGCTTTTATCTATAACAAAGCATTATTTGAGATTTTGAGTTACTTAAGAAAGGAATTGGATGGGCGATGGGCAATGGGTACAAAGGTCGAATTAAGGAGGATATTTGGCTCCCAATCAGTCCACCGCAATTAATTGAATCACATGTGGAAATTCTCATAACACTAAGGTGAGTAGTTTGTTACTGTCAAATGGTGCTTGGGATGCCACATTAATTCATGGAATGATTTCACCAATGGAAGCTGCATCAATTTTAGTAACCCTCACCTTATCTCTATGTGCTCCCATTAGACCTTACTGGTTGTTTGATAAGAGGGGGAATTTCATTGTTTCGAGTGCACACCATCTAGCAAGAAATAATTGAGCTCCTCTATCAATTGATCCTCAGTGTCGAACATGGTGAAAATGGCATTGGGTTCTTCGCATACTTCTGAAGGTAAAGATTTTTCTTTGGCGAGTATTACCTTAAGTAATTCTTATTCGGGTCAATTTGGCTAAACATCATGGTCTTGTGGAAGGTGGATTATGCCAAATGAGTGGTACTGCAAAAGAGATACTCTCTATACTTTAAGTTTATGTCTTACTGCTGTTGTATATTGGCAGGTGTATGTTTAGGTTTGCATCTTATTTTGTTGATAGTGTTAATGACACATTGTGGGATATATTGGCACGAATAAGAGCTGCTTGTGGTAATGGAGGTGTTGAAGACTTTATAATGCTACTTTGGGCACATTGGCTAGTTAGGCAACATGAAATTCATTCAGGCACGATTCATAAAGCTGAGCTACAGAGGTCATGGGTGAGAGATCTTCTTGCTGGGTATCATCAATCCACAATATGCAAACCTTTAGTACCTTGCATCCGACCCTCTCCAAGGATTTTGTGTACCAACAGAATTTATGTTGATGCATCCTTCATTGTTGAGTTGGGTAGAGGTGGTATATGAGTGGTTTTCTTTAATGCCTTTGGGAATTGGTTGGCAGCTCTTGTTAAGCCAATAATGTTTGGGTTTTCGACAGCTCATGTTGAGGCTTTAGTTATGTACGAGGGCATTCAATTGGCCATTCTTCTAAATCTTACTAGCTGTTGCTCTTTTCTCAAATTATTTTAGTGTTGTTAATTTGCTTGATTCTTATGATTTGGATTTCTCATCATTGCGTATGGTGATTCAGAATTTTTGAGATTTATGCTCTCAGTTTTTAGGGTCTTTTCAATTCATTAGTCTTGGCAAAATGGATAATTATATAGCCTATGCAACTGCTACTTTATGTTACCGCTCGCCTCATTTTGGGCGAGCAAGGCCTGTCCATGGTAGTGCACATGGGCAGAAATGTGCTTAACAAGGGCCAAGAGTGGGCTGCTACTTGCCTAGCCCAAGTGTGGTGCCTGGAGAAACAAGGGAAGACTCTAGAAGGTGCTGGAATGCTGCGGAAATGGGCAAGGCTGTGTGCTGCCAAGCCTAGCCAAGGGGCTATCTAGAAGCTTCCCATGTAGGAGCAAGGATGGCTGCCTTCCGAAAACTTCCCATGCCATGCTGGCTATGAAGTTCAGCCCGACTCTAAAAACTTCCTATGCTCTTGTAAATATACTAGCTTGCTGGGGAAGCCATGTACATAAGATATTTATAGAAATGTATAGATAAAATAATTGTAGCCACATGTTAAGGAGGTGGAAAGCCTATATAAAGGCCATCCCATATACTTGTAAAGGTTGTTGAAAAATTCAATAAAGCTCTATACTTTCCCAAGCTCAATTGCTCCTAACTTTACTCTATATTAGTCCTCAACCCGTGGGCGTGAGGAACAACGGTCACAGCCCAAATGGAGCAAATCCAAGGCTCTAACGCGTGAGCCTATACAGTCTAGAGTTACTAGCCTTTAGAAAGACTTGGTTAGCGTAACTTCGACAATTGGCAAACTCAGCGATCGGGTTAACAACCTCATCCATGAGAACATGGAGATCACGAGGGCTGCCAAGGCCATGATCGAAGACCTTGGCAAAGCCTTTAGGGGAGAACTACGCTCCCTAAGAGAGGAGTTTGCTGATCAACAAAAGTCCCTATGAGATGAACTAAAAGAGCTTTGTAGGGAGATGGATCCTCTTCGTCAAGGTAGTCCACCCTCACCAAGCACTGCTGCCACTACTAGTTCCGCTGCCCCTCATGGATTAAAAGTCCCTAAGCTTGCCATGTACAATGGCACGCGCAATGCCACTACGATTGAAAATTTCTAGTTCAGTCTTGAACAATACTTTGAGGCGATGAATGTCACGGATGACTTTTCAAAGATTAGCAATGCTACCATCTTCTTGAGGGATTTCGCCGAACTATGGTGGAGAAGGAAGCATTCCGAAAGGGAGAAGGGGCTTTGCATTATCAACACATGGGAGCAGTTCAAGACTGAACTCCACAAACAATTTATGCCTCACAATGCCAATGATGAGGTATGAAGCATGCTATATAGGATGAGGCAAACGGGAAGCAATGCCGATTATGTCAAGCAGTTCACGACTCTTATGTTAGAGACTCCAGACTTGACCGACGATCAACTCCTCTTTGATTTCAAAGATGGGTTGAAAGATTGGGTGAAGATGGAGCTCGAATGACGTAGAGTACAGACCCTTGACGAAGCAATTGCTGTTGTGGAGAACCTTAAGGACTACTCCACTTAAGATAAGGGCAGGAAACCTAGCTCTTCTAAGAGTGGGGGAGGCCAAAAGGGGGACTTCAACAAAGGGAAGGAGAGTGGCTACTAGAAGTACTCTGGTGGCAACTCAAAGCACTATAAAGGCTCATTGTACAAAAATAAATCTACTGCCTCTAAACCGCCCAAGCCCTGTTTCATTTGCGATGGTCCACATTGGGTGAGGGACTGCCCAAATCGTAAGACCATGAATGCCATTATGGTAGAGTTTAATAAGGATAAATGCCAAGAAAAACCCCAAGCTGGAATGGGTTTTTTACAGCACTTAGGTGCGTTATCAAAGCTCCTCTCTCATTTAGTCTCCAAGGAGAGAAGCCTGTTCTACGTTGATGCTGGCATTGAAGGCAAAGCTACTTGGCCTATGCTTGACACGGGTGCTACACACAACTTCATGGACGTGCATGAGGCGAAATGCCTAGGCTTGAAACTGTCCAAGGGATTCGGCACGATTAAGGTTGTCAAGTCGGAGGCAAAGCCTGTGTATGGCATTGCGAAAAATGTAAAGGTACAAATGGGCGATTGGCAAGGTACGCTAGACTTCACTGTTGTGCCTATAGATGATTTTAAAGTTATCTTTGGTCTAGCATTCTTCTATAAGGCCTATGCCATTCCGGTCCCTTCTATGGGCTTTCTATTGATCCTCGACGCTTCCAAGCTTCGAGTGATCCCCTTGAAGAGCACGACAAAATCTAAACCTGCTATGATTTCTGCCTTACAATTCAAGTGGGGTCTCAAGAATGGGAAATGTTATGTTGTAACCATGAGAGAGCTCAACGATAAGGACGATGTTGAGCAATCTACCCCACCTTTGCCACCATCTATTGAAGCAACCCTTGACGAATACAAGGACGTAATGCCACCCAAGCTGCTGAAGAAATTGTTACCAAAGCGAGATGTGGATCACCACACTCGGTGCTAAGTCTCCTGCCATGGCACCCTATCGCATGGCACCTCCGGAGCTTGCTGAATTGAGGAAACAGCTCCAAGAATTACTTGTTTCGGGCTTCATCCAGCCATCAAAGGCCCCATATGGTGCGCCAGTCCCCTTTCAAAGAAAAAAGGATGGTTCGCTGTGCATGTTCATAGACTATCGGGCATTGAACAAGATCACTATCAAGAGCAAATATCTAATCCCCTTGATAGCTGACTTGTTCGATCCATTGGGGAAGGCTCGGTACTTTTCAAAGTCGGACTTGTGGTTTGGTTACTACCAAGTCCGTATTGCACCCAGTAATGTGCCAAAGACAACATGTGTGACGCGATATGGAGCCTTCGAGTTCTTGGTCATTGCCCTTTGGCCTTATAAATGCCCCTGCCACCTTTTGTACGCTTATGAACAAGGTACTCCATCCTTTCCTTGACAAGTTCATGGTTATTTATTTGGACGACATTGTTGTGTATAGCAACAGCCTTGAGGAGCATGTGCATCACCTCAAGCAAGTCTTCCATTGCTCCGCAAACATGAGCTGTATGTGAAGCGAGAGAAATGCTCATTCGCGAAACAAGAAGTGGAGTTCCTTGGCCATCGAATCAAGGATGACAGGCTAATGATGGATCCAGCGAAAGTCCAAGCCATCCAAGAATGGCAACCTCCTTCTAAAGTGCCCGAATTGCGATCTTTTCTTGGGCTGGTGAACTACTATCGGCAATTTATCAAAGGCTATTCTGCCATTGCTTCCCCATTGGTAGAACTACTCAAGAAAAATAAGGCATGGAGTTGGGGTGAAGAATGCCAAACTGCGTTCGAAGCCTTAAAAGAAGCCATGTCAAAAGAGCCGGACATGATGCTGCCCGACCGTAGGAAGCCGTTTGAGGTGCACATGGATGCTTCAGACTATGCCATTAGAGGCGTTCTCATGCAAGATAGGCACCTCATTGCCTATGAAATTCGCAAGCTCAATGAAACGGAGAGGCGGTATACTGCCCAAGAGAAGGAAATGACTGCCGTCGTCCATTGCTTGCGCATATGGAGACATTAACTGCTTGGTAGCAAGTTCACAATTCTAACGGATAATGTGGCTACGAGCTATTTCCAAACTCAAAAAAAGTTGAGTCCTAAGCAAGCTCGCTGGCAAGACTTCTTGGCCGAATTCGATTATAAGCTTGAATACAAGCTAGGCAAAGCCAACGTTGTCATTGACGCGCTAAGTAGAAAAGCGGAGTTGACTACCATTGCTGCTAGCACGCTGAAGAGTGACTTCCTTAGCCGTATTAATGAAGGAATTCAGCAAGACACCTTGTCAAAGAGTATTATCAAGCTAGCCATTGAGGGAAAAACTCGACGCTTTTGGGAGAAAGATGGCCTTCTCCTCACTGTTGGCAATCGAGTCTGTGCAAAAGTAGGGAAATTTGCGAAGAGAAATCTTAAAGGAGTGCCATGACTCCTTGTGGGCTGGACACCCCAGTATGGCTCGCACACTTGCGCTAGTCCATCAAAGCTACTACTAGCTGCAACTTAAGGATGATGTAGAGGCATGTGTACGAACTTGCCTTGTATGACAACAAGACAAGTTGGAACAACAACAGCCTGCTGGCCTTCTTGAACCTCTTCCCATTGCTGAAAGGCCTTGGAAAAGTGTCTCGATGGACTTTATCGTGGCCTTGCCAAAATCTGAAGGGTTCGGTAGCATTATGGTCGTTGTGGATAGATTTAGCAAGTATGCTACTTTTATCCCTACCCCGGCGGATTGCAAAGTGGACGAGGCAGCTCGTGTCTTCTTTAAAAATGTTGTGAAGCTATGGGGCTTGCCAATGAGCATAATCAGCGATAGAGACCCTCAATTCATTGGCAAGTTTTGGCGAGAGCTGTTCAAGTTGCTTGGCACATACCTCAACTTTTCCATAAGCTTTCATCCGTAACGCGACAGCCAAACTGAGAGGATTAATGCCTTGCTGGAACTCTACTTAAGACACTATATTAGTGCCCACCAGCGAGATTGGGCAAAGCTACTCGACGTAGCCCAGTTCTCGTATAACCTTCAACGAAGCGAGTCCACGGGCAAGAGTCCCTTTGAAGTCATCATGGGACGATAGCCTTTGACGCCAAATGCTATTGCTGCTAACTATGGAGGAGTAAACCCTTCTGCCCATAAATTTATGAGGGAATGGCAAGAAGAGGTAGACATTATAAGGGCAAGCCTCAACAAGGCAGAAAAACGCATGAAAAAGTGGGCTGATGTGCAGAGGCGCCTTAAGGAATACAATGCTGGCGACTTGGTGATGGTGAAGCTGTTGCCTAATCAATTCAAGTCCCTCCGCCAAGTGCACAAAGGCTTGGTAAGGCGATACGAAGGCCCTTTTCCGATTGTGAAGTGTGTTGGTGCTGCTGCCTACCAGCTCCAACTTCCTTCAAAGTTAAAGATCCACAACATCTTCCATGTGAGTATGCTTAAACCATACCACGAAGACAAGGAAGACCCTAGTCATGGCAAATCTAAGAGAGCTCCAACGGCTTTTGTCACCGATTTCGATAAGGAAATCGAATGCATCCTTCCGGATAGAGTGATATAAAGAAGAGGAGTTCCCAACTAACCGAATACTTGGTGAAAAGTGGAAAAATCTACTCGACACCGAGGTTACATGGGAATGTGAAGATTTACTATAGCAATTCCCTGAACACATCCAAAACTATAAGGCTCAAGGCACGACGGGGACGTTGCGAGATTGAGTGGGGGAGGGTGTTACAGCTCGCCTCATTTTGGGCAAGCAAGGCCTGTCCATGGTAGTGCACATGGGCAGAAATGTGCTTAGCAAGTGCCAAGAGTGGGCTGTTACTTACCTAGCCTAAGTGTGGTGCCTAGAGAAACAAGGGAAGACTCTAGGAGGTGCTGGAATGCTATAGAAATGGGCAAGGCTGTGTGCTGCCAAGCCTAGCTAAGGGGCTGTCTAGAAGCTTCCCATGTAGGAGCAAGGATGGCTGCCTTCCGGAAACTTCCCATGCCATGCTGTCTATGCAGTTCAGCCCGACTCTAGAAACTTCCCATTCTCTTGTAAATATAGTAGCTTGCTAGGGAAGCCATGTACATAAGATATTTGTAGAAATGTCTAGATGAAACAATTGTAGCCACATGTTAAGGAGGTGGAAAGCCTATATAAAGGCCATCCCATATACTTATAAAGGTGTTGAAAAATTTAATAGAGCTCTACACTTTTCCAAGCTCAAGTGCTTCTAACTCTACTCTACACTAGTCTTAAACCCTTGCTGCCTACTTTGCTCATTTGAAATCCATTCTAACTCATATCTAGGCTTACTTAGTTCCACTTTAACATACAAGTTAGCCAAGTATGCCAACAAGATAAGGTCGAACAACAACAGCCTGCTGCCTTCTTGAACCTCTTCCCATAGCTGAAAGGCCTTGGGAAAGTGTCTCGATGGACTTTATTGTGGCCTTGCTAAAATCTGAAGGGTTCGGAGCATTATGGTCGTTTTGGATAGATTTAGCAACTATGCTACTTTTATCCCTGCCCCGGCGGATTGCAAAGTGGACGAGGCATCTCGCGTCTTCTTCAAAAATGTTATGAAGTTATGGGGCTTGCCAAAGAGCATAATCAACGATAGAGACCCTCGATTCACCGGTAAGTTTTGGCGAGAGCTGTTCAAGTTGCTTGGCACAGACCTCAACTTTTCCACAAGCTTTCATTCGTAAAGCGACAGCTAAACTGAGAGGATTAATGCCTTACCAGAACTCTACTTAAGGCACTACGTTAGTGCCTACCAGCGAGATTGGGCAAAGCTACTTGACGTAGCCCAATTCTCGTATAACCTCCAACGAAGCGAGTCCACGGCAAGAGTCCCTTCAAAGTCATCATGGGACAGCAGCCTTTGACGCCAAATGCTATTGTTGTTAACTATGGAGGAGTCAACCCTTCTGCCTATAAATTGGCAAGGGAATGGCACGAGGAGGCAGACATTCAAGGGCATGCCTAGACAAGGCAGCAAAATGCATGAAAAAGTGGCCTGACGTGAAGAAGCGCTCCAAGGAATACAACGTTGGTGACTTGGTGATGGTGAAACTGCTGCCTAATCAATTCAAGTCCCTTCGCCAAGTGCATAAAGGCTTGGTAAGACGATACAAAGGCCCTTTCCCGATTGTGAAGCGTGTTGGTGCTGTTGCCTACCAGCTCCAACTTCCCTCAAAGTTGAAGATCCACAACGTCTTCCATGTGAGTATGCTTAAACCATACCATGAAGACAAGGAAGACCCTAGCTGTGGCGAATCTAAGAGAGCTCCAATGGCTATTGTCACCAAATTCGATAAGGAAATCGAATGCATCCTTGCGGATAGAGTGATAAGAAGAAGAGGAGTTCCCAACTACACCGAATACTTGGTGAAAAGTGGAAAAATCTGCCCTACATCGAGGTTACATGGGAACGTGAAGATTTGCTATGGCAATTCCCCGGACACATCCAAAACTATAAGGCTCAAGGCGCGATGAGGATGTCATGAGATTGAGTGGGGGAGGGTGTTACAACCAGCCTCATTTTGGGCGAGCAAGGCCTGTCCATGGTAGTGCACATGGGCAGAAATGTGCTTAGTAAGTGCCAAGAGTGGGCTGCTACTTGCCTAGCCTAAGTGTGGTGCCTAGAGAAACAAGGGAAGACTCTATAAAGTGCTGGAATGCTGCAGAAATGGGCAAGGTTGTGTGCTGCCAAGCCTAGCCAAGGGGCTGTCTAGAAGCTTCCCATGTAGGAGCAAGGATGGCTGCCTTCCAAAAATTTCCCATGCCATGCTGCCTATGCAGTTCAGCCCGACTCTAGAAACTTCCCATGCTCTTGTAAATATAATAGCTTGCTAGGGAAGCCATGTACATAAGATATTTGTAGAAATGTCTAGATGAAACAATTGTAGCCACATGTTAAGGAGGTGGAAAGCCTATATAAAGGCCATCCCATATACTTGTAAAGGTTGTTGAAAAATTCAATAGAGCTCTATACTTTCCCAAGCTCAAGTGCTCCTAACTCTACTCTACACTAGTCTTAAACCCTTGCTGCCTACTTTGCTCATCTGAAATTCATTCTAACTCACATCTAGGCTTACTTAGTTCCACTTTGACATACAAGTTAACTAAGTGTCGCGTGGCCTGGCTAACCTCTAAGCCTAAGTTCGTGACATTTAGCTCTCAACTGTTATAAGTTTGTTTCTTGGATAGATCATTGCCCTATGTAGCTTGTTATCGTAATCTCTAACACATGGTTGATTATTTCTAATGAGATTTTGGGTGCTTATTCTTAAAAAATATTGTAAGCAAACTTACTCATGTTGTCTTATTCTTCCTTGATTTTTATTTGTTCAAGGATCTTACGACGAAGAAGATTATTGGTAAAGGACTTGAATTTGAAGGACTCTACATTATTGATATAGAAGTGTAAAAATCCATAATTTTGTTCTACTAATAATCATGTTTGAAACACATTGTCGGTTTGTCCATCGTTCTATTTCTTTGTTAAAGAAAATTTATTCTCCAATTTCATAGTTTATCTTTTTTAGACTGTGAATCTTATCAATTTGCTAAATATCATCGTATTAGCTCGAATCCAAGAACTAATAAATAAGCTAGTGCTAGCAAGCCTAGCTGGGTTATAAACTGAACTTACTAACAAAAAGAAGAAACTATTAAAGAATTTCTCACTAACTCTTTTCCTTCTTCGTTCAAATGTTTGGGGTCCTTGTCCAATTGTGTCTAACTAAATAATAAATATTTTGTTACTTTTTTTATGACTATTCTTGTATGACTTGATTATATTTAATGAAAATCCATTCTGAATTATTTCTTCATTTTTGTACTAAGGAGTGATAATGCTAAAGAGTACCTATTAGTAAACACAGATATTAATTTTTAAAATTAATAAAGATTTTTTAATAAGATTAATTAGCATATAATATTAATAGAAATATAAATAGAAATTAGAATTATAAAATTGAAAAATATAAATAATAATATACAAAAATATAATAAATAGAAAAATGTCTAATCGGAGGCAGTGGACAAGGATGAGTCGCCCTGGTCCTGAGTCAGAGGATCTGGAGTAGCAGTCGCATATGCACCGATTGGAGGAGTAGTCACAAATGGTGCAACAATGCCAACACTAAACATGTAAACCATGTGCTGCATCGTCTGCTCGAGATCTGCTATGCATGCGCCATACTCCTGATCCAGCTCCACTCGTATCTTGCATTTGAGCGCCTCCCACCAGCGATCAAAGGCAGTGCTGCTGGAGCTGCCGAAGCTATAGGGTTGGGTGAAGGTGGGCACCTCTAAACCCAACCCGCATATACGCTGCTTTTTCTCCTTGGCAACGACAACGGCGAACAGTTGCGACATGTCAATTGGTGGAGGATCATAAGAACCTTTGTCGGGCTGAGATATAACAGCTGCTCGTGCCTCAAAAGTATCCTATAATAAAAAGAAATTAAAATTAATTTATCATATTAAAATGAAATAGTAGGAATGTTAATTAAAATTTTTATAAATTATAAGCAACTTACAATGATATGCTAGGACTTGTTGTCAATGAGTAAATGTAAATAGATTTTTGCAATCAAAGTAAGTTTTGATGGGTAAGTTGCTAATAAAAAGTATGTCTTGTTACAAAAGGATAAGCTCAAACTTTTGAGATTGATTATTCTGCTACTTTTTCTTTTGTTACTAAGTTAATATTAATCAGGTAATTTATTTCCATGGCTGCCACTCATAATTGGCCTTTGCATCAACTAGACATCAGAAATGTCTTTCTTCATGGAGATTTTTAAGAGGAGATTTATATAAAATAACCTCCTAATTTTATTGCTTAGGGGAGTACGGGAAAGTGTGTGGTCTTTGTATGGTATAAAATAGAGCATGCATGCTTAGTTTGGAAAATTTAGTCAAACAGATGAGAAGTTAGGAATAATGAAAAAAGAAATGATTATTTTATCTTCTATAAATAGTCTAAGGATGGTGTTATTGTGCTGTTTGTATATGTGGATGATATTAAGTGATACTTCATGTATTTCATCTATAAAATCTTTTTTTCTTACAACCAATTTTGAATAAAGAATTAAGGATGTAAAGTACTTTTTGGATAAAGAGGTAGTAAGAAGTAACAAAAAGATTTTCTTATCTAAAATAATGTGCTTGCATTGTTATTTAGAACAAAAAAAATTGGAAATTAAACCATGCAGTACTCCTATTATACATAATTTGTAACTTAAAAAGATAATAATATTCTTAAAGATTTTAAAAGACACAGGATATTAGTTGGAAAATTAAATTATACTTGTCCAAAAATTGTATATTTAATTAATTTTATGAGTCAATACATGTCTTCTCTTATAGTAGACCATTGGGCAGACATAGAACATATTTTATGCTATTTGAAAGGGGCATCTAGACTTGGAATCCTATATATAAACTATGGTTACACTAAGATTGAGTGCTTTTTAGATGTTGATTGGGCAGGATCCAAGGAAGATTGAGGATCTACTTCAAAATATTATTTATTTATTAGAGAAAATTTAGTCTCATGGAAGAGTATGAAGTATAATGTAATTTTACATTCGAGTGTAGAATCATAATACAAAGCAATGACACATTTTGTGCGTGAATTAATATGGACGCATCAATTTTGGAATGAATTAGACTATAAGATTTGAATTCTAGCCAAGTTATGGTGTAATGATCAACTTGCTCTTCATATTGCTTTCAATTCTGTTTTTCACGAATATACTAAGAACATATAAGTTGATTGTGATTTTATTTATGAGAAAATATATGAAAGCTAAAGAACAATTGGAAGATATTTTTACAATAAACATCTATGCTCCGACTTAAGTGAGATTAATATAGTGTGTGTGTGTCTATCTACACACACACACACAGATATATATATATAGGAAGATTGTATAGTTTGCCATTAAAAATTTTCCATAAGTAAAAGATTAAATTATTGTCACTCTGATGAATCATTATTATCGTATTTCTTGTGTCTAATAATATAAATTTAGAGCTTAACAACTCATAATGTTGTTGTTTTACTATAAATTGATTCCATTAAATTAGTAACTCTATCACTATGATTTGATGGTTAAACAATAAATTGAGAATTGTTAAGCTCTGTATCCACATTATTACACACGACCAATATGATAATGATGGCTAATCAAAATAAATATAAAGAATTTCTTATTAGATATATGTCAAAAATTCCTTTATTCCACATCCCTAAAGTGAAAGCTTCTACTTCTTTTATAAAGAAATCCTCTTATTTGGGTTTTTAAAGAGCATTGTGGGTTATTGGGCTCACATGCATAAAAATTGGGCAAAAAGTCTAATTTAAATGTAAATCTGTGGATTCTCCTGTGCGCAAAATGGGCTTGGGCCAAATCCAAGTGAATTTTTGATATATTTTTTATTTATTTATATTAAAACGTTTATTTTTGACTTAGTATTTTTTAATAACTCAATGACCTATTATTTTACTATCCTTTTGTTGTAACGTTCAACTAGTGAAGAAAATATCTCCTAGATTATTTTATGAACGTTATAGTATAACGTTACTATTTTTTTGTCCTACAAATATATTCCTCCTATTGAGTTTTAGAGATACAAATTTCTTCTTACTCTTCTCTACTGGGTTAACATTCTTTATGCTACTTTTTGTTGAATCTTAAGGGATTATTAAAGTAAATCCTTAAGGACAGTGGCATTTTTACATGCCTCAAGCTCCATCAAAGCTCGTTTTTAATTAACAATATTAAGGATTTATCTCTTCAATATGAGTTATGATGGGAATGCTACTTCTGCAAACTGTAATGATCCGGAACCAGATCACATGAGATCTTGTCCACTTTGGCCTCCACTGGCCTCACGGTTTTGTCCCTTTAGCGGGTTTGAGAACTTTCTAGGAGGTCCTCTATCCTGGAATTTCTCTGAACCAAGCACATTTAACTTTGGAGTTCCTATGACCCCACAGCCAAACAACCAAATGGCGCCTCACGTGATTAGTTCCAACTCTTTACATATTTGTTATCAACTATTCCCCACCCTATTTTGATGTGCAATTCGATTCATTTATGTACCCCCATACCTTAAAGTACTGCTATCCTAGAAGCTTGCTAGAAGCTGCTCCTTATCCAGGCATCCTATCTTTGCCCCGGTGTCCACTTTCCGCCCTCGTCGGACCGCTTCTCCAGGCTAGGCTATCACACAAACGCTGCTGCCTCCAGTGCCAATGTTGTCAACAACAATGCTGCCCTTACTGCTCTTGCTGTTGCTTCCCAGCTTGTTCTAACCATGCCATATACCAAGCCCTTTCCTGACATTTCCAAGATCTAACTCTTTGGTAGCCAAAACTAAAAGAAATGGTAGGAATGTGTTTTCTCTATTCTAGACATGCACGACATTGCTTCTGCCATAACAAACCCAAACTTGAGTCAAATGTTAATCCAAAGAAAATGGGATTATAGACTCATGCTAATAAGGTATGTAGGCATAAAATTATTAGTACTCTCTCTAATGAATTTTTTGATGTCTATTGTTTCTATGAAGAAGTAAAAAGAATTTAGAACTTGATCAACCTCAAGTACAATACTAAAGATGCTAGAAATAAAAGTTTTTGATTAAAAACTACTATAGATGGGAGATGAAAAATGACAAAGATATCAAGATGCGGTTTAATGAATATCACAAACTATTGGAGGATTTAAAAGCTGAAAATATTACACTTTTAGAGGAGTTTGTTGTTGGCCTTTTAGTTAAAAAGCTACCCAATTCATTGAAGGACTACAAACAATAGTTGAAGCACAAGCACACAACTGTCACTTATAGATTTGATCACCCACATCATAATCGAAGACACTAATCGAAGAGAACTTAAAGCTGCTAAAGCAAAGGAGATGGCTTCAAAAGTAAATCTAGTACAAGAAAAAGCTCACAATAAAAAGTACGACAATAAACCTCCTCACTTTGATTACCAACCCAAAGTTGCTAACTCTACTACCTTCAAAAAAAAAGTTGCTTTGTTTTTGGAAAGTCAGGTCATCATGCACCTCAGTGCAGGAGAAGAGTGAGAATTGATAATCCTCCTAGGTCAAATACAAATTTGGTTGAAGGAGATGATATAATTGATGCGATCATTTCTCAGGCTAGTCTCCAATGTAAAAGAATGGGTGGTAGACTCTAGTGCTACCAGGCATATTTGTGCAAAAAAAATTATTTTACCTCCTACATTCAAGTAGGGGATAGAGAAGAATATAAGTATGTCACAACCAAATTTATTTATTTATTTTTATTAATAATTAATATTCATTAGCATGTCATTAAACATGTCATTTGCATCATGATTATGTATGACCTATTTTATTATATTATGTGGTAGATAAATAAATTATTTAGTTACATATTGATTTAATTGAAAAGTAATGATTTTGAACTAAATTGGAAAGTTAGAAAGAAAGAGCATTAAATTGTAAAATTGCCTATTTTTACACCAATATACCACCTCTTTCATTTCTTTATTTCTACACATGCATTTTCTATTTCCTCTTCTTCTTTGTCTCTCTCATTCTTCTCCTTTTTTTCTTCAAACCTTGATTTTCTAATCAAACTCTACAAACTTTTAGTAAGTGAGAATCTAATTCTTCTTTTAAGTTTGAAAAATTTGAGCTTTCTTAATCAAGAGAAACAAAGGTGAGTAATTTTAATTTCTTGATTTTGCTGTAAATTAGGATTAATGATATGAAATTGTTGATGATTATGTGTTTTGGAATTGTTTAATCAAGAGTGAACATGCTATTACTTGTGATCTTAAAGCTGAAATTTCTGGGCAGATTTTTCACCTCTGATTTCGTGACCTTAGATGGTTTATCTCGAAAATTTCCAAACATGAAAGTTGTAAGTATATGTTTCAAGAATATCTCTGTAAAATGGTTTTGCAGATCGCTGAGTGAGTAGAAATGGACATATGCTGCTGTAGCTGCACTTCTACCTCCCCTACCTCTTCCACGACCAGTCGTTGTAGGTACTACATTATTCCCAACACTACTTTGTCCTCCTGAATGATAGGTACTCGATGCTCCTCTACCTACTACACACTCATTGGCATAATGCCCAGGTTTCCCACATCTATAACAAACCTGCACTCTTGGTCCCTAACACTCTCCTGAATGGGTCCTTCCACAAGTGCCACAAACAGGTCTATATCCTCTACCAGTAAACCCAGAATTACCTCACATGTTCGCTGATCCACCACTTCTACCCAAAGTTATACTACTTGGCCCTCTAAACTGATAACTGCCCCTTCCTCTAAAACCTCCTCGCTGACTTCCTGATCCTCCCCTAGGTGTAAATGAGGCACTTCTAGAGAAAAATGGAGTAAATGTCCCAATTATCTTCTTTGTCTTTGCTTCTAATATATTTCTTTCTAAGAATAATTCTTCTGCTCTTGTTGCAGCTTCCAATAAAGGTAGGTGGTTGCACTGCCAACTTTTCACGTATCTCCAATCTCAAACCCCTCTCAAATCTATTTCTCTTCAGTTCATCAGTTGCCACTTCCTCTGGTGCATACCTAGATAACCTTGTAAATTGTAATTCATAATCGGCAACAGACATCTCATTTTGTTTCAATTCAAGGAATTCAAGTTTCTTCCTCTCTTGATATATTGGTGGCATATACTTCATCTTGAACTCCTTTAAGAATTCTTCCCATGTCATTGTCAATGGTTGTGTCTGGCTACCTGGGACTGTCTCCCACCAATTTCTAGCATGCTTAAGAAATAATGAGGTTGCATACCTCACTTTTAGTTGGGTTGTCGGTTGGGTATTAAATTGTGTAAACACACCTTTAACAGACTTTAGCCATTCCTCTGCTACAATTGGATCAGTTGTCCCCTCAAACTCTTTCCCGCCATGCTTTCTTAACTTTCCAAAATTTGCATCCAATGCAGGTACGTTTAGTGGAGGTGGTGGCTGTTGTTGAGCTAATCTTCTTAACTCTTCAGCTATTTGCTGAGCATACCCTTCAGCTCTTCCTTGTGGCTGTTCATTTTCATGCATCTGTTCTTGTTCAATATGATGTGCATGAACTGACTCATGTGAACCTACTGGGCCAGTGGAGTGCTCATTCATGCCTATATCATTAACAAACTTTACAACAATAAATGGTTGTGCATAATTACTATATGCTTGCATGTTATGCTCTTAATCCCCTATATTCCCATCAATTCAATCACACAAACATTTAACACATTGGAACATATTAAAAATTCTAACTCACTTTAACATATCACAACACATACACACCTTCATATTACATAACATAAACACAAATATAAGTACTCATACTTATGTCCCAACGGTCTAATCCCCGCTCTGATACCAAAAATTGTAGCACCCCAACTCAAACATCCAATTGAATAGCAATATATATATATTTAACTTCATAAATATAATTTACTACTTAGTTACAATATACATTCATACAATTTAAGTGACATGACATACTTAATATATATAAGGAATATTTATATATTATTTTAATTCACATAAGTTCTCAAAATGCCCCAATGCTTTAGATAACTCCTCTGGCCCACCTGATAATATTGACTGATGCAAAGAGAGCAATGCACAGCTAAGGCTATCTACAACTGCACTAACCTGAAAAAGAAATTGTTAAGGAATGAGGTAGCGACTCAATAAGCATTTAATTTACTAAACTATAGCATATTAGGCTAGAATTATCAAGTCTTTATCAATACAGAAAATTATACCAACACTTAACTAACAATCACAAAATCAACCATTTTAATTATTCTCATAAACAAATAATTTCATCTCACATAATGCAAATAATCTCAAACTCAACCAAGTTAAATAATTCAATTCCACATTATTTCTATCAAATTAGGATCAGATGACTCATCCTTACATTTCCTCACATTTTCAAATTTCAGTAACCACTTGACAAGACTATCCGCCCGGCTCAGTCTTGCCATCTCACATACTCGGGTAGCTATCCGCCCGGCTCAGCTTTCCCGATCACACAATATCCATACAAGAGTCATCAATCCTTAATCACAATCAATTCACTTCACAACACATCACAATCAATTCACTTTACAACAAGCAAAAAACATAACTAATATCAACTCAGTCAACCAAGAAATTATCAAGTAATCAAACAGCAGTTCCTACTCAATATACACAAAGTTTAGTCTATTAAATACTTACCAAAATTTATAGGATAACAAAGTAATCCTATTCTTTTTCTCTTACCACTTCCTTTCCTTTAGATGAACCTATTCACATATTCAATACAAATACAATTCAATCACAAGGCATAAATATACATATCTTTACTATCAATAAAACATCACATTTCAACAAAATAACATATATTCTAGATATTAATATGATGCATGAGATGAATGATAACAAATCAACATATTTGTTGATGAAGGCAGCTTGTAGGTACTGAATTAGAAATTACACCAAAACTTATGTACAATTAATAAAACTCTCATATTTTCCAGAATTATACTTCCATTTTTATAGAAACCATAGCAAAAAGAATCACTTCAAAATCATTGGTATAGAAATAGTTATGGCATTTTCTATACAGCTGCTCCAATTTCCATCTAAACAGAATAGAAAAAAGTTTCCTATTAAATGACCAATCAAACGAATAAATTTTCTGATGAAACTCTTCAGATATAAATTTAACATTCTAAAGTTTCTATAGACACTAATTTTACTCAATTTGGACTTCTCTAGCTCAAGTTGTGAAACACAAAATTAGCAACAAATTTCTGAATCCTAAGTCCGATTTCTGCTTAAAACAGTTTCGAGCAGGCCATATTAAGTTCAACATATCTCACGTTATACTCAACCAAAAATTTATGAAATTTTGCAGAAATATACTAAATATATAAATGAATAACTTTCATGTTTAACTCTCTGCTTGG
This sequence comes from Ricinus communis, assembly GCF_019578655.1. Lineage (NCBI taxonomy): Eukaryota > Viridiplantae > Streptophyta > Magnoliopsida > Malpighiales > Euphorbiaceae > Ricinus > Ricinus communis. The sequence continues at coordinate 941,220 of NC_063259.1, forward strand.
TTCAACCTCTAAATGCCTCAAAATGTCAGCACAAAAACCAGGTTACCTGCTGAACCATAAACAGAGCAGCAGCAAATCGAACCTTATAAGTTTCTACTCACTCAACGATCTGCAAAACTATTTTACAGAGATATTCTTGAAACATATACCTACAACTTTCACGTTTAGAAATTTTCGAGATAAACCCTCTAAGGTCACGAAATCAGAGGTGAAAAATCTGCCCAGAAATTTCAGCTTCAAGATCACAAGTAATAGCATGTTCACTCTTGATTAAACAATTCCAAAATACATAATCATCAACAATTTCATATCATTAATCCTAATTTACAGCAAAATCAAGAAATTAAAATTACTCACCTTTGTTTCTCTTAATTAAGAAAGCCCAAATCTTTCAAACTTAAAAGAAGAATTAGATTCTCACTTACTAAAAGTTTGTAGAGTTTGATTAGGAAATCAAGGTTTGAAGAAGAAAAGGAGAAGAATGAGAGAGACAAAGAAGAAGAGGAAATAGGAAATGCATGTGTAGAAATGAAGAAATGAAAGAGGTGGTATATTGGTGTAAAAATAGGCAATTTTATAATTTAATCCTCTTTCTTTCTAACTTTCCAATTTAGTTCAAAATCATTACTTTTCAATTAAATCAATATGTAACTAAATAATTTATTTATCTACCACATAATATAATAAAATAGGTCATACATAATCATGATACAAATGACATATTTAATGACATGCTAATGAATATTAATTATTAGTAAAAATAAATAAATAAATTTGGTTGTGACAATTCCTACCCACTTGGAAAATTTCGTCTTCGAAATTAACTAATCGCCAACAGACATGCCAAATAAGCTCGGGTATTTATCCATCATATGCTTCTCTACTTTCCAAGTTGCTTCCTTAGATGAATGTTGACTTCATTTCACCTTTACCATAGGAATTTCCTTGTCTCTTAATTTTCTAACCTGTCGGTCTAATATCTGAATCGGTTCTTCAACATATGTGAGTTTCTCATAAACTTCAATTTCTGGTATCTTGATAACATGGCTAGGATCAGATCAATATCGTCGAAGCATAGAAACATGGAAAACATTATGTACTTGAGCTAACTCTGGGGGTAATGCAAGTCTATAGGCTAAAGGACAAACCCGCTCTAAAATCTCATACGGCCCGATATATCGAGGACTTAGTTTACCTTGTTTACCAAATCGAAGAATACCCTTCCATGGTGATACTCTCAAGAAAACCTTATCCCCAACTTCATACTCAATTTCCCTTTTGTGTTTATCTGCATAGCTTTTCTGTCTATCTTGTGCGGCCTTGATACACTGCTTCGCAACTTGTATCTTGTCTACTGTTCTTGAATAATTTCAGGACCTTCCAATTATCTGAACCCTTCTACATCCCAACATATAGGGCTTCTACATTTTCTCCCATATAATACCTCGTATGGTGGTATACCAATACTAGAATGAAAACTATTATTATAAGCAAATTCCATAAGTGGTACCTATTCATCCCAATTTCCGCTATACTATAATGCACAAGCCCGTAACATGTCTTCAAAAGTTTGAATGGTTCTCTCAGATTGCCCATCTGTTTGTGGATGAAAAGTAGTACTGAAATGCAATTTAGTTCCCATTGCCACTTGTAAGCTCTTCTAGAAATGAGATGTAAACCGAGGATTCCTGTCTGAAACAATGGAGATAGGTACACCATGCAACCTAACAATTTCTTTCACATACAAGTTGACTAGCTTATCCAATGAATCATTCTGTTGAATAGGTAAAAAGTGTGCTGATTTTGTTAACCTATCAACTATTACCCAAATAGCATCATTTCTCCTAAAAGTGCGAGGCAAACCAACAACAAAGTCCATAGTAATTCTTTCCCATTTCCACTCAGGTATAATTAAAGATTGTAATTTACCTGCAGGTGATTGATGTTCTGCTTTCACTTGTTGACAAGTTAAGCATTTAGCTACATATTCTGCAACTTCCCTCTTCATGCCTGACCACCAATAATGTGGCTTCAAACTGTTATACATTTTTGTACTCCCTGGGTGCATTGAATAAGGAGAATTATGAGCCTCCCAAAGAATCTTTTGTTTCAATGCGGCTACATTAGGTACATATAATCTGGTTTTCATAACCCACATTCCATCATCTCGCTCGATTAGTTCATTTGTCTTACCATCTTGCACCTTCTTCTGTAACTTCTTTAAGTATGCATCACTACCTTGTGCATGTTTGATCTCATCTAGTATCTGGGCACTAGTCTTCATTGTAGTCAATAATACCCCATTCTTTATAGAAAAATGCATATCTATAGCTCTTAGCGAAATTAAGGAACTCATATGATATGAAATCATACCTGCAACCCTTTCCAAAGTCTTCTTACTAAGTGCATCTGCCACAACATTTGCTTTTCATGGGTGATAATCAATGGTACAATCATAATCCTCAACAATTCCATCCATCTTCGTTGCCTGAGGTTCAACTCTTTCTGTGTAGGTATGTACTTTAAGCTTTTGTGGTCAGTGAATATTCAAAATGTCTCTCCATAAAGATAATGTCTCCAAGTTTTCAAAGCATGTATAATTACAGCCAATTCTAAATCATGTGTAGGATAATTTTGTTCATGAGGTCTAAGTTGTCTAGAAGCATAAGCAATAACCCTTCCATTCTGCATCAATACACAACCCAACCCATTAAGTGAAGCATCTGTATAGACTATATATTCCCCTCCTTGTATAGGTAATGTAAGTATAGGTGCTGTAATCAATCTATTTTTTAACTCCTCAAAACTAGCTTGACATTTATCATTCCACTGAAAAGTCACTTGTTTCTTCAACAGATTAGTCAATGGCTTTGCTAAAATGGAGAAGTTCTTCACGAATCTTCTATAGTACCCAGCCAATCTCAGAAAACTACGAACTTCTGAAATATTTCTTGGTGATTCCCACTCCTGAATAGCCTTTACCTTAGATGGGTCCGGTTGAACACCTTGTGCAGATATAATATGCCCCAAAAATGCAATGTTATTCATCCAGAACTCATATTTACTGAACTTACCATATAACTGCTTTTCTCTCAAAGTTTGTAATACTGTTCTTAAATGATGTTCATGCTCTTCAGAATTACTGGAGTATATCAGAATATCATCAATGAAGACTGTCACAAATTGATCAAGATACGGTTGAAAAATATTATTCATCAAAGACATGAATGCTGCAGGTGCATTGGTCAAACCAAATGGCATAACAACAAATTTATAATGACCATATCGTGTCTGAAATGCCATTTTAGGTATAGAAGTCTCTGTAACCTTTAATTGCCAATACCCAGATCTTAAATCAATTTTGGAGAATACAGCTGCCCCTCTGAATTGATCAAGCAAATCATCAATGCGAGGTAAAGGATATTTATTCTTGATAGTAACTTGGTTCAACTTCCTATAATCAATGTAAAGTCTCATACTTCCATCATTTTTCTTCAAAAACAACACTGGAGCTCCCCACGGTGATATACTAGGTCGAATATAACCTTTCTCCAATAAATCCTCAAGTTGCTTTTTCAATTCCTGTAATTCTGCTGGTGCCATTCTGTAAGGTGCTATAGAAACAGGAGCAACTCCTGGAATAGTTTCAATTTCAAAATCCACTTCTTGTTGAGGTGGCAATCCAGGTAATTCTTCTAGAAATACATCTAGGAATTCTTTGACTATTGGTACCTCTGAAACCCCTGGACTAACAATTCCAGTGTCTACCACATTCACAAGATAAGCATCACACCCAAATTTCATTAAATGAAAAGCGATGGCAGAAATCAAACATGCAGTACAATTTTCCTCACACCCGTGAACACTGCTTTTATTTCCCATCTATAACCATTTTTACTTCCTTCGTTAAACAATCAACTATGACATGATTTCTAGATAACCAATCCATTCCCAATATCACATCAAAATCTCGCAAATTGATCACAATTAGGTCTACTGACATATTTGTACCACAAATCATCACAGAACAAGCCCAAACTACAGTATTCACCATTATTACTCCTCCAGCAGGCATCGAAACACAAATATCATGTCCTAAAGATTCAATGGCACAATGCATTTTCAATGCAAAATCACATGAAATGAATGAACATGTAGATCCAGGGTCAACTAACACATATGCATCATGCCTACAAATAGGAATTATACCAGTTATTATCTCTGGAGAAGTAGTTGCTTCCTGCCTCGTAATAGCATACACTCTTGCCTGCGGTAAGGATTGGTTCGCATCTTCAATATGGACATATGCTGCTGTAGCTGCACTTCTACCTCCCCTACCTCTTCCACGACCAGTCATTGTAAAGTATCTTGTGGTTCTTGGTAAAGAGAAAGTTTTTTTAAAAATCACATTTCGAAAGACTCTAGCTCTCAATGAAGTATTTCATGTACCTAATATTAGAGTAAATTTAATTTTTGTTGCTATGTTGGGAAAGGTTAGAGTTAAGGTGTCATTTGAATCTGACAAGATTGTGATGATAAAGAATAATGTGTTTGCGGGAAAGGGTTATTGTAATCAAGGACTTTTTGTACTTAATAATTCCAATATTATGAATGAAAATGCATCTTCTTCTGCTTCCTTGATTGATTCAATTGATTTAAGGCATGCTAGATTTAGGGCATGTTAGTGCTAGTTATATTCATAAAATGCAATCTATGGGCTTAATTTATGGTATTTATAATACATGCATGAATAAATGTGACATATGTTGTGAAGTTAAGTTAACTAAATAAACATGTCTTTTTTGTCCATAGAGAATCTAAATTACTTAGTTTAATTCATATTGATTTAGGAGACTTAAAGCAAACTATGACTATAGGTGGTAAGAAATATTATGTAACATTTACAGATAATTTTTCTAAATCTATTAAAGTATATTTACTTAGAAATAAAGATGAGGCTTTTGATGTATTTAATTTATATAAAGTTGAAGTTGAAAATCTATTAAGTAAAAAGATTAAAAGAGTTAGATCAGATAACAATGGTGAATATATTTTGTTTAACAACTTTTATAAAAAAGAACGAATAATTTATAAAATTACTCCTCCTTATTCACCTGAATCAAATGGAATAGCTGAAAGGAAAAATAGAAATTTAAAAGGAATGATGAATGTTGCTGAAAGGAAAAATAGAACTTTAAAAGAATTGATGGATGCTATGCTTGTTAGTTCTTGTACACCTGATAATTTAGGGTGAAGCTATTTTGTCCGTATGTCATTTACAAAATAGGATTCCATATAAGAAAACCTGTAAGACACCATACGAGTTATGGAAGGGCTACATGTCTAAACTTAAATATTTAAAAGTATCTTGCTAATGTTACATTGCCTGACCCTAAGAAAAGAAAAATTGGCTCTAAAACATCTGATTATATATTTATTGGTTATGCTAATCATAGTGTTGCATATAGATTTCTTATTTTCAAAAGTGATGTGCTTGATGTTAATACAATTGTTGAAACAAAAAATGTTGAGTTCTGTGAACATGTCTTTCCTTTAGAATCTGAGATTGTTTCTCATGCACCTACTGAAAATGTTTTTGAGAACTCATCTAAGGAGTTAAGAAGGAGTAAAAGACAAAGAAAAGAAACTTCTTTTGTAAATGATTTTTACACTTATATTGTTGAAAATGATCCTTTGACAATTTCTGATACTTTCTTCTGATTCTATACTTTGGAAAGAAGCCATCAAAATCAAAACTAATTCTATTTTACAAAATAAGACTTTGGATTTTGGTTGATTTACCACTTGGTGCTAAACCTATTGGTTGCAAATGAATTTTTAAAAGGAAATATAATCCTAATGTATCTATTGAAAAATATAAGGCAAGATTGGTTGCAAAAGGTTTTACTCAAGAATAAAATATTGATTATTTTGACACTTTTACCCGTGTGACCAGAATTTTCTCTACCTAAGTTTTGATTGCTCTAGTTTCAATCCATAAGCTTTTTATTCATTAAATGGATGTTAAAACTGTTTTTTTAAATGGTGATTTAGAAGAATAAATCTATATGGTGCAAGCTGAAGGTTGTGTTATTTATAGATAAGAAAATAAAGTTTGCAAATTGCTAAAATCTTTATATAGTTTAAAATATGGTCATAAGCAGTGGCATGAGAAATTTGATCAAGTTTTGTTATACGATGGTTTCTCTTCTGTCGAAGTAAATAAGTGTGTTTATACAAAACTTGTTGATGGTGAAAGTATGATATTTGTTTATATGTGGTTGATATGCTCATATTTGGTACTAGCCTTAGTAGTACATAAAAATAAAGAGTTTCTTGCTTCTAAATTTGATATGAAACACATGGGTGAAGCAAGTGTTATTTTAAGTATTAAATCATAAGGAAGGATGATAACATAATGCTATCTCAAGAATATTATGTTGAAAAACTTCTTAAGAAGTTTGGACATTTTAATATCACACTAGTGAGTACCCCTGATGATGCTAACACTCAATTAAAGAAAAATAGAAGTGACCATGTCGCTCAATTTGAGTATGCACAGATTATTGGGAGTCTATTGCATTTAATGAATTTCTCTAGACCTGACATAGCTTATGTTGTGTGTAAATTGAGTAGATATACACACAATCTCAATCATGATAATTGGGCTGCATTAGTCAAACTAATGAAGTATTTGAGAGGTACCATGAAATATGGTATTTTTTATAGTAGATTTCCCATTGTAATAGAAGATATAATAATACTAACTAGATGTCAAATTCAAATGAGATAAAATCTACTAGTGATAATGTATTTACTCTAGGTGGGGGTGTAGTTACCTGAAAGTCAGCTAAACAAACTATTAATGTTATATCTACTATGGAATCAGAATTTGCTACTCTAGAATTTGCTGGCAATGAGGCTGAGTGGTTGAGAAACCTTTTAGCCAGTATTCAATTGGGTTCAAAACCAACACCTTCTATGTTTATGCATTATGATTGTCAAACAATAATTGTTATAGCAAAGAATAAAGCCTTCAATGGTAAGAACAAACACATTCATTTGAAACATGATATGATTAAACAATTGTTGAAAGATGGAATTATTTCTATTGATTATGTGAATCATAAGTGAATTTGACCGATCTTTTGATTAAACCTTTGGAAAGAAAGTTAATTAGTGAAACATCAAGGGGAATGAAACTTAAGCTAACATAAGATATTAATAGTGATAGGAACCCAACTTTTGTGATTGGAGATTCCAAGAATAAAGTTCATATGGATAAAAACAAGTCACTTGTTAATCTTGCTAGGACAATAATTTCCTTTCTTATGGTGTAAGTAGTACTAGACTACAATAAGTGAGAGAATGAACTAAAAACTCTTAATGTATTTCATATTCCTTAAAAGTGGTATATTAATGGCATAATATACTTGATGAAATCACCTATATAAGTGCGGAGTGGGGCTGCTCCTATGAGATTATGGCAAAATCTTTAAAGCATTAATGAATTACCAAGCACGCATATGACCTATTTAGTGCAAAACCATATAAAACAACAGAAATTGTGGAAGTATAATGTGATTGATAAGGTATTAGCCTACAACAAAGAGTCTTTGGTTCATAGAAGTTAGTATACTTCACCATTAACTATGTATGTTATGTCTTATTATTTTAGGTCTGGTTCATAAAAGAAAGATACCAGATTCGAAGCATTCTATAGTCATATTTAATCCAGAAAAATTATTTTTTTATAATTTTTTTTGAAATATGTGGGGGATTGTTGGATATGTCTTATATTTCAAAAATTCTTTTATCTCACGCTTCTAAAGTGAAAGCCTCCACTTTTGTTTATAAAAAAACTTTCTATTTGGGATTGTAAAGAGCCTTATGGTGTTTTGGGCTCGCATGCACAATAATTGAGCCAAAAGTCAAATTCAAGTAAAAATTTATGAATCCCCCGAGCGCAAAATGGGCTTGAACCAAATCTAAGTTAATTTTTAATATTTTTATTTATTTATTTATATTTACCTTCTCTTAAAATGTTTATCTTTTATTTAATATTTTTCAATAATTCAGTCACATATTATTCTACTATTCTTTTACTATAATGTTCAACTACTTGAAAAAATATCTCCTAAATTATTTTTATAATGTTACTATTTTTTATCATATAAATATATTTCTTTTATTGAGTTTTAGAGATATAGCTTTCTTCTTAAGCTTTCTTTTTACTCTACTATACTAAATTAATTGAATTTTGAAAAATTACTAAAATAAATTCCTAAGATCGATGTCATTTCCGTAAGCTTCGTTTTTAATTAACACCTTTTAATGATAAATTACTGATTTTTATTACAATTTACAGCCATATATTTTTTTCATTTGAAAATAATAATATATTTAGAATCTCGTTGTAATATTATTTTTATTTTTTTGTACTTTTTATTTATATCATTATCTTACTCTTTTTTAAAATGTTAATGGGCATACAAAAAGATCAGAGTCAAATGTTCAGTTTCTTGAAGTCGGTTTTTTTTTTTCTTTCTTTTCTATCATAGTAAAATCCAATCCCAAATTCATTTGAAACAACGATCATAAGATAAATGGCTAATTACACAACATATTTCATTAACAAAGAAATCATACCTTTAAGTATGGATGGAAGAATTTGTAATGGAAAATCAGGACATAATTCAACTAGATATTATAAATAAAAATAATAAAAAATAAAAAGAAGATTTTGTAGATTAGCTTCGCAAATGCCTATAACAACTTAATTGAGATGAATATGAAATCACTCATTAAAAGAATTTCAAATTAGCATCCATGCGAGGCTTAACCTAGCAGTGAATATATATATTAATTTGAGTAAAATCTCATATTTGAATCCCGTAATAAAATAAAATATAAAAAAAAAAAAGAAACAAAGAAATACAAGCAAGTATATAAAACCTATGTAATATCAAATTCAAAATCCCCTAGCTTCAAATCTTTCCATCCTGATACAGGTAACAAAATTAGAAGACAGGGTCAGAAGGGAAAGTTAAATCACCTTGGACACACGAGAAAAACCCAACATCGCTGAGAAGAAGTACCCCAACATGGCTACAATTTCCAAACCTGTCATCATTTTCAACAACCAGCAATCCATCACTTGGATAACGCATTTCAGGGTTTTCCTAATATCTTTGAATGTAATTCCATGACTTGGAGAAGTCACACATGTGCAGTCATCATTCTGTTATTCCTCCTGTAAATCGCTGGGTGCTGCAAGCCTTTTCGGACAGAAGATTCCTTCCCTTTCCCATGTCTATCAGCTCAGCTATTGCTCAAAGCACACAGCACGGCCACTGCTACTCATCTTCAGAACTGGAATTATCTCTTGCCCACAACTGGGTTTAGCACCAGTTTGAAATGTTGACCTACTTCAGGTCTCCGGCTGTATTCATCACCAAATTCAGCAGATAGTTTCAATTTGTAAATACCATAGTCCACAGCACATATCACACAAGCAGACTCTTCATCCATGCTTATTGCTTGCATATCTCTATCATGACATATTATGTCAGGGATTCTCTGGCTGCTAGAGCTCTACATCATCTCAAAAGCGGCGGAAAAATGAAAAACAAGGTCAACAAAAACAGCAAAACTGTAGTTTCCTACAGAAAATTTCAATGTGGAATCTGCAAATAAAAATATTTCCCAGGAAAAACTTATCATACTAGATAACTCCCCCCAAAACTCCTTAAGACTTAAATTAATAAAAAACCCTTAGGTTAGTTTTTCCACAGCTGATATTAGTTTTATTACTAGATGCTACATGCATTAAGAATCCATATTTGAGAGAGAAAGAAAGAGAGAGAGAGGAACCAAGTCTCTAGCACTGAACAGTTGAAACACGGGAAGTCAATCCAGATTGTATAAGGTTTAAGGACTAAGATGATAGTATAATGCGTCAAGATTTTAAAAAAATGCACAACTAATTCCCTACCACTCAATAAAAGAGGCAAAGTATTATTCTAGAGATTATCTAAAGGAAGCACAATTAAAATAGGGGAGAAAGTTTGTGAAGGAACCTGCAAGTTAAGGTTATGCATTCTCTATCTAGAAGACCAACTGGTTGGCCTTTGTGATCTTCAGCATGCTCTGAAACAACTGGAACCTCGCTCAGACCATACCTATCCATAATGAGTTGCACAGAAAAAAGATCCATGCTAGGCTTAGCAGTCCATGGTAATTGGCATATTTCCCCATCAAGTGAACAGATTTCAGATACTAAAAGCTCCTAAAATGAAAAAAAAGAGTCGAACAATCAAGGTTAGATGGTCAAAGGCAGGCTGTGGAAACTAAGTCAGATTAATGATTTATCAGGAACTTTATGACATAGGAACTCAAGAAATTAAGACTGAAACTCTATTCGGGAATGTATCATGGCCCTATCTATTCATCTTTTTCTTCAAAATAAAAAGAGCTAAAACCCTTTTCTTCACCTATTTTATTCTTGGATGGTTGTCAAAAGAGAATTCTATACCTTGCTCCTCTCAGCTTTTGCTTTTGTAATTTTGTTAAAATCTTCAATGTCTCCAAGGGTCAGTAAACCAACTAAAACATTCCTCTCATCAACAATCAGTGCACAAGACTGCTTCTCCAAAAGCATGAGGCTGACTGCTTCAGTGAGCAAAGTGCTCATAAAAACAGTTATACATTGTGTTCTCATAGCTTCTGAAACAAAAATCCTCTTCTTGAATGCTTCTTTTTCAATACTAGAATCATCTAAACAAAGAGAACTTTCAACTTCACAAAGGTTACTTGCATCAGTAGCCTTTTCAGCAAATACATAACCAGAAGATTGTCCATATGCAGCAGAAGAGGATATTTCGGGTTGTTTGGTAAGAACAACATTTCCCTTATTTGCTTTTCTGGTCTCCATGACTTCTCTTCTTGACTGTCCAGATGTAATCCATGAAGACAACCCTACAGCTCCCAGTAGTGGGAGAACTATTCGATAGTCTTGCGTCAACTCAAAAAGCAGCAGAACTGCGGTAAGAGGCACCTGACACACTCCTGCAAGTGTTGCAGCCATTCCCACCTGCAATCAGAAACTTACAATGATCAGCCATATCATAATTTTTTGATGGTTTAGGGTATCAAGCATTCAGTTATTTTGAGTCCAATCGTCAAACTACTGGTGTACTCTTTTGGACAATACTTGTGTGGTATCAATCGTTGGGAATCATAATTCCTAATATCATCCATAAAGTGGTTAAATATATATAGTTCGATTGCAAAATTTGCAAGTGAACAAGGTTCTTAGGTGCTTTGCTAAGAGCTGATTCTGAAAGTTGATAAACCAAACAATGTTTTGAAAATACGTACTTTTTCAATCATCAAAATTCAATTAGTGAAATAAGGCAAAACAGATATCACAAATTTAGAAGCCGTATTAAGAGCAAAGTATTCTGAACTGCAAGTTGAAGCCTACAGGCCACAATCACTGGGAATTTGCTGATCTGCTTTCTGAAAATGGGACTCAATCTAGAAGTGGAGGAACATGCCCAAGCTTCGCCACAAAGGTACCTGCTTGAGTTACAACAATACTGGCAAGTGGCCCTTATAGTTGAAGGCTACGTATTTAATATTCCAGCTCAAGCTTAGCAGAACCTAAATTAAGACCTGGTACTCTTTGATCTTCCGGTGAGATTATATGAGATCTGACTCTGAAGTTTGTAATAGTATAACAAGTGTGATTTTCATTTAGAAGGTTTTTACAGAATCCATTATTTAATAACAGAATTTAAAAATATTATAATTCCTAAATTGTATCATGTCAAAGATTGGTACCAGGCCATATGCTTGAGGTGATGCTACTTCCAAGATGGATAGTTGAACCACTGGACTAGACTGAGAAAATGCTAAACTAATCAGTTTGCCATATGCCATTCCTGTTGCTGCACCAATAAACAGGGATGGTGCATAATAACCACCTACTAATCCAGAGGCCCGGCACAAAGAGGTTGCGACTATCTTTACTCCCACAAGTTGAAGAAGTAGATCTGCAGAGAGGCCTTTCACAAAAGGCCGGGATTCCAGCAAAATGTCAACATTCTCAAAACCCCAATATAGGATTTCGGGATAAGCCAAGGCAATCATCCCAACCGCTAAGCCACCTACTACAGGAAACACAGGCCTTGGTATGCCAACATCCCTGTGAAGATTGTTGACAGTTGACAACAGAAATGATGTACATCTGGATAGAGACAAAGAAACCAAGCCGCACAGGACGCCCAGCAACAAATACAATGGGAGTTCTGAAAATGTTATCAGTAGGTTTAATAGCAAAATCTCTCATCCTTCTGGTAACAGATAGAATATTTACATCTATAAAGGGCACATAAAATTGCATCCTAATGGAGAAAACACATGAGAAAACTGGCATGGTGTACCCAAGGCAACATCATATACAAGTAGCATCAGCAATCAATAAAAAGTGATGGAAATTTTAAAAACCCTGGTGCTTCATTTAATTGCAGGAATGAGTCAGGAGACTGACTTGGGAATGCAACAATGCTTGTTTTTGGATTGCATGGGAATATATTAAATTCTCACAAGGATATGAATGCTTTGACAACATTATCCCAATTATCACTAGATTAGACCCTTTAGATTTTATTGTAATCTAAGAAAAGAAAGCATCCCCAGTTGGGTTAAAGAAAAGTAGAATTGATCATAACTCAAAAAAGTGATAATTATAATAATAATTACCACCAATAGAGCGGAAGTCATACTCAGGGACCTTAAAGGCAGGTTCAGAACCAAGACCAACTTCAGATACAACAGAAGCTACAACTGCACTAATGATAACCATTGAAGTTGTATTGGTGAGTGATGCAGTCTTATTTGCGGATGATGGCCACAACACAGACTCAACAGCAAAGAAACAACCAGCAACAGCAGCATTGAATCCTGTCAAATTGTAAATGTTAAACCTTTTTGTTTGTTTAAAGTAATTAATGTATTGCATAACCAATAAAAAGTATGAAAGTAAACCAGAAGAAATTCCAGCAGCAGAGCCGGCAGCCAAAAGAGAGAGCTTCGTTTGTGATTGTCGAGGAGAGAGAGTGAAAGAACCAATTCCTTTCGCAATTGAAGACCCAATCTCCACACTTGGACCTTCTGGTCCGAGTGAATTCCCAGTTCCAAGTGTAAAACAAGCAGCTACTGACTTAAGAAAGGGGCTTAATACAGCCAAGAAAGGATGGTTGCTATTGTTGTTGTTGTTGTTGTTATCATGAATGAGTGATCGAATAGTATTCAGGAAGCTGACAATAAGGCCCCCGCAAGCAGGAACGAAGATGACACGGATCCAGATAGAATCAAGAGGCTCTTCCCTTAGCCAGGATGCGCCTCTATATGGAATCCCATCCCAGAAAATGTCACGAATCTCATGTACTCCATTGTTGAACACAACTACAGCTAGTCCAGTGAGGATACCAATTACGCATGATGATACTATAATTCCATAATTTCCACCAATGGTTGTATCGGGTTCTTTCTCTTCTAGTTCTTCTTCCTCTTCTTCCTGTTCATTAGCAAGTGATTGTGGGATTCCAGTTCTAGTATCAGGAAGAGCACTGCAAACTCCTATAACTTTGTGATTTGAAGTGAAGGAAAAGTTGTTGCATTTAAATTTGGATTTGGGTTTTCTGCAATTCAAGAAATAGAAAGAAGAAGAAGAAGAGATGAGAGGAGGTTGGTGGTTGGTGACAAAGTGGAGAAATGCGGTTTTCATTTTCTGTCTGCGCGCCCTATTTCTCATCCATTCTTTATCCAATCCTTTTCTTTTTCTCTTTTCTTTTTTTCTTTCTATATTTATTTTGAGATCTCTACATTTACATAAAGGAGAAAGGCTCAAATATCCTCTCCAATTTGTACTTCCGAGCCGAACAATTCTATTTTTAATTATTTTAATAAATAAATGAAAATTTTAATTAAAATTGAAATTATTGTAAGAGTCTTAAAGTGGTTTAACGTGAAAAAGAGATAATAATTAAATAATTAATTTTTAATAAAATTAAAATGTATTAATACATAAATATTGAAAAGTTTTAATTTCAAATATTAAAAATTATTTTATTCGATTAATTTAGATAAAAAATTATAATTGTCAAGTTTACAATTTTCTTTCGAAAATTTAAATTTATTTAATTTTTAATTGAAACTAACTTATTTAATGGTGATCTAGAAGTTGAAGGGCCATTTAGCCCTTTATCCTTTACAAAAGTCATGTCATGTCTTATGCGGCCAAAATTGCAGGCCCCACTTACTTTCTTTCCCCAAACCAGTAAATATCATTCATGGCTACTTATTGTATAACAAGGGTATGGCAAATATATTAAAAAAAAAGTAATATATATTTTTAAAATAATTTATATTTATTAATTTATATTAAATATTTACTAATTTATATTCATAATATTTATATTATATAATAAGTATTTAAATATTAAATATTTATTTTTATTAATTTTATTTTATTGAAAACATATTCATACTATATTATTGTAATATCTGAAAATTTTCTTTAATAATAATTAATAAATAATTTTTGATTTAAATTTATTTTATTTTATTTTATTTTTATTTGGTTTAATTTGGAATGATGTAATAGAAATTTTAATGTTAGACAAATAAATGAGTTATTTTCCATATCCAATTAGTTTGATTTTTAAGGAGTTAATTAAGTAAATTATTTGAGGAATAAATTATATTTTGGTTATTTAATTTTTTTCAAATGAATATATTTAATTAAATTATATATTGGAGAATTATGGAAGAGTTTGTAAATGATGTTTTTATAAAAGAATTATTAGGAAAAAAGGATATTTTAATTAGTTAATGGTGTTAAATTTAATTGGAAAAATATTTAGCAATTTAATTAATTAAATTAATTGTGTTAGGATTTAATTAGAAATTTATTTTGGGATGAGGAATAAAAGTATAATTTCATTAATATGGGGTTTTAATGGAAATTTGTATGTTTGGTATTTTTATAAATAAATATGTCGGCTAGGGGTATTTATGTAATTGTATATTTTTAAAAATTCTAATTTGGCCCAAATTAATTAGTTAGGGGCTTAATTGAAAGGCTAAAGAAAAGTTTAGCGGTTAACTAGAAATTTGCTGGATGAAATTGCAGTAATTAAAAAAGTCGAGGGAGCAAAAGGTAAAAAGGAAACTTCAGGGGCTAAATGTCGATATTGAAAGAAAGAAAAGAGAAAAGAGGAATCGGGGAGAGAGAGGGAGGAAGCCGGAGAAGAAGAAGAAGGGGAGTCGGGAGGCTGAAATTTGGCCGTGGGCGGCGTCTGTTGTGACATTCTGGCGATTAAGCGGCGTCGGCGGAAAGTGCAAGGAAGAGGCAGTGACTTCCCGGCGCTTTTCCGGCCGTTTGCGGCGGCCTTGTCGGCTGATCTCAGTGGCGATCGACTCCTCTCGGCGAGGGCTCTCTTTTGGCAGCAGCAGCGACGCCTATAGTGGCCGGAGACGGAAGATCCGGCGAAGTGAAATTGGGGGGGCAGCCGGCGTTTTTTAGCTTTTTCGGCAAGCTCCGGCGAGCTATGGACGATCAGATGACGTATCCCGACTCTCTTCAGCTCAAGCTTCGCAATGGCACCAATTTCGTGGCAATCGGACTTCGTTTACAAACCGACGGCCGAGATTGTCCATAAATCGCTCTGGATGATCGAGGGTTGGATCGGAAAATCGGAAGCGGGGATCTCCATCAGCACGTCATTTCGAGTCCGATGGTGTGTTCGGATTGTCGATCGGACTCCGGCTGCTGGAGGAGAGTCGACCGAGCGATCAAGCGTTTCGGTAATTTTCTCTGGCCCGTTGATTTTGGAATTCTTTGATTTAATTTATGCTTATTGATTTGTGTTGAGTATTATATGATATTTGTGAGTCAAAAATAATAGTTTGTCGGACTGCCTGCTATAGTTGTATTTTTGTGCTGTGTGGCGCAGTCAGGAAATCAGTGAAGTCTTGGGGACCCGACTCATGTTGTATTAATTGTTGAATATTTGAAGTGTTTTTCTAGCAAGTCCTGGACCCCTTTTACGGGGGATAAATGTCCGTAGTTTAGGGGAGGTTCTGCCGGATTTTCGGTAGAATTTACTCGAGTCGAGATTTTAGACAGTCAGTCCTAGGAATCTAGACCTAGGGTCAATTGTAAATTGTTCAACATTATTGATAAATTGTTTTCCATAATTAGATAATCCGTCATTGGCTCGCTCCGAGGTCGACAAAGTACGTGAATTAAAGTCATATATCTGCTTACGTGTGTCATACAAATATTTTATATGATCTTTGATTTAATGATTAATATTTTGACTAAATGATTATGTACTGTTTATGCATGCTTCATTTTCCACATTACAATTTTTATTGATTTTGTGTTGACAAGGGATGGGACGGCAGTAGAACACATTAGGTTGATGAGTGTACCGATATAGGTCCGAGAGTGATGGAAAAAGGGTAAATAGGTAAATTTAAAAAGTAAAGATTAGGACTTGCCCTGATCGAGCTTGTCTCTGGGCTTAGTAGAGTGTGTTTGCCGGAGGTAAGGTCCCTGATCGAGCTTGCTCTTGGGCACCAGCTTAGCTGGAAATCAAGTGTTCAGGTTGGAGGTAAGGTCCCTGATTGAGCTTGCTCTCTAGGCGCCAGACCTGTTGGATTGAGAGAACCGAAAGGCTAAGACCAGTGATCAGACTAGAGGTAAGGTCCCTGATCGAGCTTCGCTCTCTGGGCGCCAGTCCTATTGGAATGTTAGAGTTGAGATTAGCTGAGATGTCAGCATGGAGATTGATCGAGATGTTGTGTTTGGATTAGGGTTCTACTGGAGTACTCCATCCTGTAGCGTGTGAAAATTATTTTATTTAATTTAAGCATAACATGACACGTTTCTTTTTGCATGACTTATTATTTATTTCAAATTAAATAAATATGTTATTGAGATGTTTGCAACTATTTTTAGATATATGATTTTAACTCACTTTCGAGACTGACAGTCTCAATTTACTGTTTTTCAAATCCGTGACTGTTAGTCTTCCTGCGACTCTTATCTAGTAACCCGACTCCTTCATCATCGGGTGATGTATTTGATTTGGTATGTAAATTTATAAATTCTTAGATTCTCCGTAGTAGAAATAGTAGATATACCAGTTGAAATTTTCTGTAGTTTTGGGTGTCGCCTAATTCTTCTGGAAGGACCGAATTAATTATGTAAAATGTAACTATTAAGATAATTGTGGCATCAGTAAAATGAGATGAGATTTAATTGAGTTAGTGAATGTCAGACTTACTATGGGATTCGGTGGCCTTACGCCTACCCATTCCCTAGTCCCGGTCATGGGCCCACAGATGAGGTCGTGACAAAGTTGGTATCAGAGCTTAGATTTAGATTTCCTTTGACCTAGGTTAAGATTCTTGGTACTATGGAGCTAAGATCAAGTCTGTCTTGTTGTTTTCATTGACTCCAGTGTCTCAGCCTTCACTGTTAGAGAGTCTGTCATTCTTTTTCCGTGAGCTTGTCTTTAATGCTGTGTTAAGAATGAGCGTTGTGGCGATAGCAAGATTTGAAGCGCGGTAGACTCGTGTTGTTTCTTCAAGTGATTAGTGCAGTTGGGTCCTTGGATGCTTCGATTGTTGTTCTGGTGGTGGGCACCGCAGTCAGAATTAGTGCAGAGCGTGGTCGCAGTCCTGTCATGAGCTGCCTCATCATCGCATGAGGCATTGCCTTAATGAGTAGCGCCGAAGTTAGTACGTGGAAAGTCGAGCAGAGGTCAGAGCATTTATGGTATAGTTTTGTGGCTGTAAGGAGCTTAAGAAAGGTGGTAGAAGTATTTATCGGACGCTCAGAATCTAGAGAAACTTAAGCGAACATTATTTATTTTTCTAAGTAGAACAAAATGTTTTAAAATACAATATTGCACCCAGCCCTGTAAGAAATCATTATGGCATTTCATTGTTAGGCATGCACAATTTCATTTTTAGGACATGCATCATACATCGTGCATTGCAACCTTTAGTAATAGGGGGCATCATCATCCTAGTGCACGATATTGTAAAATTTTATATAAATGAACCATTAGAGATTTTACGATTTTACAAAGTATTTTTTTTAGAATATAATAAATTTTTATCAGTGATGATTATAAAGCAAATAAATAAGTAAATCTTTTAAGGTAAATGGTGTTAGCTTAGGATTTTCTGGATGATAAGTTGAGTTGCTATGAGAATGAATCTGTGGCGCAGTATGCCCCATGTTGAATGATAGAGGAGGCTTCTGGATTTTAGTCAAAGAGGAATCTTGTGTCAGGATGGCATGGTTTTGTGTCGGTTATGGCAACCAGATGGGGTCGTGGGTGATGTGATGCGGATGTTAAGGATTCTCTGTACGTGCAAGGGACATGGCTTTAGGAAGGAAGTTGGCGAGTGGATTTTTGGCAGGACTAGAGTTAGTGCAGATCTTAGAGGAGATTCTTTTCTCGTGAGCAACTGAAGATAGCTTTCAGGAAGTAGAGAGGTTGTGCGAACCCGAGTGGGAGTACATGGAGTTTTGTATTAGAAAGTATGTATCCCTAAGGCGTCTCTTGTGCAAGAATGATGCGGTTTGGTGAGGTGGCGTGCAAGTTCGACTTGCCGCCAAGTAATGTTCTCTGAGGTCAATCCAATTGTTCGTAGGTCTGAGTTGAGGAAGTGTATTTTTGATCCTTTGCTCGTGTTGGACCCTTAGTGTGTGGAAGCAAGTAAAAATTTGATTTCCGAGGAGCAGTAAGTCAGGATCGCGGATTCTCAGGTTCGCCAGTTTTGCTTAAGGGTTTTGTCGATGGGTCTTGTGGTTGAGTTTATTTCTTCCAAGGAAAGTTCCCGAGAAGTCGAGCTCGAGATGAGAGATTCCTATTTTCTTTAGCTTCAGTCCTAGTGTGAGCCCTTTTTTCTTTTAAAATTCGAGGGCGAATTTTTCTTAAGGGGGGAGAATGTAATACCCGAAAATTTTCTTTAATAATAATTTTATTAATAATAATTAATAAATGACTTTTGATTTAAATTAATTTTACTTTATTTTTATTTGGTTTAATTTGGAATGATGTAATGGAAATTTTAGTGTTAGACAAATAAATGAGTTATTTTCCATATCCAATTAGTTTGATTTTTAAAGAGTTAACTAAGTAAATTATTTGAGGAATAAATTAAATTTTGGTTATTCAATTTTTCCCAAATGAATATATTTAATTAAATTATATATTGGAGAATTATGGAAGAGTTTGTAAATGATGTTTTTATAAAAGAATTATTGGGGAAAAAGGATATTTTAATTAGTTAATGATGTTAAATTTAATTGGAAAAATATTTAGCAATTTAATTAATTAAATTAATTGTGTTAGAATTTAATTAGAAATTTATTTTGGGATGAGGATTAAAAGTATAATTTCATTAATATAGGGTTTTAATGGAAATTTATATGTTTGGTATTTTTGTAAATAAATATGCTGGCCAGAGGTATTTATGTAATGGTGTATTTTCAAAAATTCTAATTTGGCCCAAATTAATTAGTTAGGGGCTTAATTAAAAGGCCAAAGAAAAGTTTAGGGGTTAATTGAAAATTTTGCTGGACGAAATTGCAGTAATTAAAAAAGTCGAGGGACCAAAAGGTAAGAAAGGAAACTTCAGGGGCTAAATGTCAATATTGGAAGAAAGAAAAGAGAAAAGAGGAATCGGGGAGAGAGAGGGAGGAAGCCGGAGAAGGAGAAGAAGAGTCTTTGAGTCGAGGCGCCAGTGGCTTGAGGCGGCGTCGCAAGCATGGCGGTAGGCGGTGGAAAGCGCGAGGAAGAGGCAGCGACTTCCGGTCACTTTTCCGGCCATTTTCGGCAGCCTTGTCAGCTGATCTCGGTGGCGATCGGCTCCTTTCGGTGAGGGCTCTCTTTTAGCAGCAGCGGCGGCGCTTGTGGTGGCCGGAGACGGAAGATCCGGCGAAGTAAAATTAGGGGGGACAACCGGTGTTTTTCAGCTTTTTCGACGAGCTGCGGTGAGCTATGGACGATCGGAAGACGTATCCCGACTCTCCTCAGCTTAAGCTTCGCAATTGCACCAGTTTCGTGGCGATCGGACTTCGTTTGCAAACCGACGGTCGAGATCGTTCGCAAATCGCGCCGGATGATCGGGGGTCAGATCGGAAAATCTGAAGTGGGGATCACCATCAGCGCATCGTTTCGAGTCCGATGGTGTGTTCGGATCGTCGATCGGACTCCGGCGGCTGGAGGCGAGTCGACCGAGCGATCAAGCGTCTCGGTAATTTTCTCTGGCCCGTTAATTTTAGAATTCTTTGATTTAATTTATGCTTATCGATTTGTGTTGAGTATTAGATGATATTTGTGAGTCAAAAATAATAGTTTGTCGGACTGCCTGCCATAGTCGTGTTTTTGTGCTGTGTGGCGGAGTCGGGAAATCAGTGAAGTCTTGGGGACCCGACTCCCGTTGTATTAATTGTTGAATATTTGAAGTGTTTTTCTGGCAGGTCCTGGACCCCTTTTAAGGGGGGTAAATGTCCGTATTTTAGGGGAGGTTCTGCCGGATTTTCGGTAGAATTTACCCGAGTCGAAATTTTAGACAGTCAGTCCTAGGAATCTAGACCTAGGGTCAATTGTAAATTGTTCAGCATTATTGATAAATTGTTTTCCATGATTAGATAATCTGTCTGTTCGGCTCGCTCCAACTGAGGCACCGGAGCAGAGCTAGGAGGTCGACAAAGCTGTGAGTTAAAGTCATATATCTGCTTACGTGTGTCATACAAATATTTTATATGATGTCTTTGATTTAATGATTAATATTATCACTAATTGGTTATGTACTGTTTATGCATGCTTCATTTTCCGCATTACAATTTTTATTGATTTTGTGTTGACATGGGATGGGACGGCAGTAGAACACATTAGGTTGATGAGTGTACCGATATAAGTCCGAGAGTGATGGAAAAGGGTAAATAGGTAAATTTGAAAATAAAGATTAGGACTTGCCCTGATCAAGCTTGCTCTCTAGGCTTAGTAGAGTGTGTTTGCCGGAGGTAAGGTTCCTGATCGAGCTTGCTCTCTGGGCGCCAAATCTGTTGGATTAAGAGAGCCGAAAGGCTAAGACAAGTGATCAAACTAGAGGTAAGGTCCCTGATCAAGCTTCGCCCTTTGGGCGCCAGTCTTATTGGAATGAGATTAATCGGGATGTTAGAGTTGAGATTAGCCGAGATGTCAGTATGGAGATTGGTCGAGATGTTGTGTTTGGATTAGGGTCCTACTGGAGTACTCCGTCCCGTAGCGTGTGAAAATTATTTTATTTAATTTAAGCATGACATGACACGTTTATTTTTGCATGACTTATTATTTATTTCAAATTAAATAAATGTGTTATTGAGATGTTTGCAACTGTTTTTAGATATATGATTTTAACTCACTCTCGAGACTGACAGTCTCAATTTACTGTTTTTCAGATCCGTGACTGTTAGTCTTCCTGCTACTCTTATCTAGTAACCCGACTCCATCATCGGGTGATGTATTTGATTTGGTATGTAAATTTATAAATTCTTATATTCTCCGCAATAGAAATAGTAGATATACCAGTTGAAATTTTTTATAGTTTTAGGTCTCGCCTAATTCTTCTCGCAGACCGAATTAATTATGTAAAATGTAACTGTTAAGATAATTGTGGCATCAGTAAAATGAGATTAAATTTAATTGAGTTAGTGAGTGTCAGGCTTACTACGGGATTCGGTGGCCTTACGCCTACCCATTCTCTAGTGCCGGTCACGGGCCCACAGATGGGGTCGTGACAATTATATTTATGTTATATGTTTATGTTTGAATTAATTAATAAATATAATATCATTAATTATAAATTTTTATTGATAAATTAATAAATATTAAGTCATAAATAATAAATGTTTATTCCATTTATAAAACTATTTCAATATTCATTACAAAAATAATAAATCCAAATTTCATAAAAATCAACATCATTTATATCTGAAAGAAATATTTTACTATAACATGAAAAATATATATAAAGCTATGAGTACTGAATTAACAATAATATATTAATGAGCATACAAATTATAAATTATAAATATCTTTTACTAAAATAATAAATATCTAAAAATTAATAGAATAAAAAATATCCTTAATATATAAATAAAAAATATCATATTTATAAATAATAACTATTGACACTTTTAATTGTGAAATTTTTAATCACATATGGATGAAGTTTTGAACTTGTCAAACATGTAAACACTTTAATTATATTGACTAACAATAGAATTTTTTAGTATATATAATGCTTTTAAAAATAATTTATTTTATTATTTATAAAAAATATATCAGTTTTTTTATTTCTTCAGAATATATGACTAATTGAGAAAAATTTAAAAATGTGTTAACAATTATGTTAATTTTTAAATTTTATTTATTTATAATATAAACTTTTATAAATATGTAAAAGTTTATTCAATATATAATTTTTTCTATAATCAATTTTATCGATATATTATTTATTAAAAAACAAGACAAACTAATCTAAGAAATGGAAATATGTACTTAATATATAATTATTTAATATAATATTAATTTTTATAATTTATTTTATTAATAATTAAAAATCAAATAACAACAAAGTAAAAATATTATCTCCATACATTTGAAGGGTTCCTGAACCATATAGCACAGTAGTTTGGAGACCATTTGATAAATTACCATCCATTATGGAAAGTAATTGATAACCTTGTTAGTTAAAAAATGAAAGCCAATAGTAGGATTGCAAATTAGCCAAGCTACTTGCGAGTAACTCGAAGCTTAGTTTGATAAAAATTCATTTAAGTTTGTTTTTGAAGGCAAACGAGCCGAGTTGGAGCTTTATTTTTGAACTTGTTTAGTGAATAAGCCAAACTCGAGTTTAATAGTGCTAGGCTCATTTAAGCTCACGAGTTGGCTCGTTAATGAGCTCGCGAGCTAGCTTGTGAGTTGGTTTGTTTATAAGTTCACGAGCTAAATTTATTTTTATATTAAAGATTTGATTTAATTATTTAGGTTTTAGAATTTAAATATATATTCTTATTTATGTATAATTTATTTAAAATTGTAAGACTTATAATTGCATATTTAGTAAGTTCGAGCTTATGTAGCTTGTTTATATATAATACCAAACTAATTTATGAGCAAAGTTTAGCTTATTTATATTGGATTTTAAAGCTAATTACAAACCGAGCTCGAGCTTATAAATTCAAATTCGAGCCAAGCTCGAGCTCTAAAATAAAATAAAATTATCAAGCTTGACTCAGCTCAACTCGTTTACACCCCCATCCTATATTAAGCTTAACATATTATGGGC
This sequence comes from Ricinus communis, assembly GCF_019578655.1. Lineage (NCBI taxonomy): Eukaryota > Viridiplantae > Streptophyta > Magnoliopsida > Malpighiales > Euphorbiaceae > Ricinus > Ricinus communis. The sequence continues at coordinate 964,650 of NC_063259.1, forward strand.
CATTGATATATTAAATGCATTAAAAATCAATTAATATTGGATTTTATTGTAAAATAAATAACAAGAATAAAGAGTGTTGTAAAATAAAAAATAAAAACAAAAAATATAAAGAGAGAAAAGAAAATAATTTTTCTATATGTGTATATGTATGTATGATTCCGTTGCTTGTAACACTTATTTATAGGTGTAAAAGATTACAAAGATAGAATTCTATTTATTTAAGGAAATATATCCATAGACATAATGATAGACATCTAATATAACCCAAATACTTTAATATTATCATAACATTCCCCTTAAATGTATATTACAATTGATATGCCTCATCAAAACCTTACTAAGAAAAACCCTATGCGAAAATACTTAGTGAAGGAAAAAAGTACATTATTCATATAGAAGTTTGCGCCATGACATCTTCTCGTAACAAACCTTGCTACAAAACCCAATGAAAAAATCTATGCTAAGAAAAAAATAGTACAATGCATCATATCTCCCTTTCATAAAAACATGACTTCTAACAAATATCTCTTAGTCGCTGCATGCCAATTTTATTTACTAACTTCTCAAATGTTGTTGTAGGGAGTGCTTTTGTAAACGAATCTACCAAATTATCAATATATCGAATTTGATGAACATTTAAAACTCCTTGTTTTGAAGCTCATGTGTGAAAAAGAACTTTGGCAAAATATTCTTAGTTCTATTTCCTTTAATATATCCTCATTTGAGTTGTGCAGTACAAGCAGCATTATCTTCATATATTGATGTTGGGCTTCCTTTATCAAATAGCAGGTCACATGTTTCTTTGATATGTTGGATCATAGATCTCAACCATATGCATTCTCTACTAGCCTCGTGTATTGTCAATATTTCAGCATGATTAGATTATGTGGCAATTAGACTTTGCTTAGTAGAACGCCAAGATATAGTAGTGCCACCATATATAAACAAGTAACTCGTTTATGATCAAGCTTTATTTGGATCAGATAAATATCCAGCATCTACATATCCAATTAATTCTTACTTTGAGTCTTGTGGATAAAATAAGCCCATATATGATGTACTATGTAAATAACGGAAAACTTGTTTCACAACATTCCAATGTCTTCGAGTTGGCGAGGAACCATATCTTGCTAGCAAATTTATAGAAAATGTTATATCAAGTCTTGTACAATTAGGAAGATACATTAATGTTCCAATAGTACTAATAAATGGTACTTATATACTAAGTATTTCTTCACCATCTTTCCTAGGACAAAATGGATCATTTTTCACATCCAGGTGTCTAACAATCATGGGAGAACTCATTGAATGAGATTTATCCATATAATTTGACGGATGAATAAAAATTTCTCTAAATAAATATTCAATCTATAGGCCGAGAAAAAATTTATTCGTTTCAAATCTTTCATTTCAAATTTATTTTTTAAATAAGTTATTATTTTTATCAACTCTTTAGGAGTCCCAATGATATTTAAGTCATCAACATAAATTGTAATCATAGTAAAATTAAATTTTTAAAAAAAAATACATGGACAAATTGTATCATTTCTTCAAAAGATATTGACTTAGGCGATTATACTACATTCGTCCATATTAGTTTAATTCATACAAGAAATTTTTATAGTTTAATTGAATACATTCTTGAATTTTTAAGCTACATGCTTCAAGGATTTTAGTCCTTCAGAAACTTTCATATAAATGTCATTATCAAGTGATCCATATGAATAAATTATAATGACATCCATAAGATATATATAAAGTCCTTCTAAACTTGTCAAGCTAATTAAAAATCTAAATGTAATTGCATCCATAATTGGAATATAAGTTTCTCCATAATCAATGTCAGGTCTTTGCGAGAACCCTTGTGCTACAAGTTGTGCTTTGTATCTCATAATTTCATTGTGTTTATGTACAAAAACTCATTTATAGCCTATTGACTTAATATCTTCATGTGTTAAAATAATAGACCCAAAGATTTGGCGTTCTTCTAATGAATTTAATTCTGCCTGGATTGTATCTTTCCATTTAAGCCAATCATTTTTTTATTGGCATTCAATGATGAACTTAGGTTTAATATCCTCATTTCCTTTTGCAATATTAATTGCCACTGCATATGCAAATACATTATGGACAATAGTTTCACTGCAGTCCCATCTCTTATCTAAAGTGATATAGTTGATTGATATCTCATTTTTCTCATCGTCTTTAGGCATTTGAACCTCTTATAAGGCTACTTGTTAATCTATGTCTTCTATTATAGGCTCTTCAGGAACATCAATTTTAGAATTGTTAATTGATTTATTTTGTTTTCTTTTCTTTCTTGGATTTTTATCCTTAGAATTAGGTGGCCTACCACGCTTCTAGCGTGTCATGGACTCATTTGCTATAATATTAACATGTTCTCCTACTATAAAATCAATTCTAATTAGAGTATTTTCAGTTATTATATGAGATTTAGTAACTCTTTTTGTATCACAATATGCATCTTGTAATTAGTTCGTTATACTTTGTGTGAGCATAATTTGTGGTTAAGAATAATTACCTAAGAAAGGAGGAATATGTCTTATTCTTTATTGGTGAAAAGAGCAACACCAAAATAGGAGTTTTCTATTTATTAAATGGTAATTGAGATATAAGAGATTCCTATATAAGAGAGAAAAGAGAGAAGAAGAATAATTCTATTCATCTTCAGGAAATCATAAAAAAATGTGAGAAAAGAATACTTCTTCATCAATAGAGAAAAGAGAGGGAAAACAAAGGGAGGTTATATTTCTTTGTGAGGATAAGCTCTTTTCTACAACAAACTTGTGGTTTGTACAAGTTGTTGGTGTATTCCTTCATATAGTAAAAATAAATCACTTGGAGGACGTAGGCAATTTGCCGAACCTCGTTAAATTCTTATGTGTTCATACTAATTTTATCATTCCCTATTAGTCGAAGCTTCCGCATGTACTCAACAACTAGTATCAAAGCCAAATCAAGATCTAAGGCGGTAAAAGTTTGATTTTAGAAATAATGGCTTCTAGCAGTGGAATCGTTAAAGTGGGTAAGTATGGGATTAAGAAATTCAATGGGAAGAATGATTTCTCCTATTGGAGGATACAAATGAAGAATTTGCTAATATCTCAAAAGCTACACAAGGCGTTGTTAGGTAAGGATAAGAATCCCGAAGATATGAAGGATAATGACTAGGAGGAGCTCGATTTGGAAGCACACGTTGCCATAATCTTATGTCTCGAAAGCGATGTCGCATTCATGGTGGATGATGAGGAAACCGCGTCAGATGTGTGGGCAAAATTGGAGGCAAACTTCATGATGAAGACTCTAACGAACAGAATCTATATCAAGTCTCAGTTATATACTTGTAAGATGGAGGAAGGAATTTCACTCCGTGATCACATCAACAAATTTGATAGGATAATTTCAAATTTGAAGGATATTGATGTGAAAGTTAAAGATGAAGATCAAGCTCTTATGCTTTTGCTTTCTTTGTCGAAATCATACGAGAATCTTGTTCAAACATTAATGCTTGTGGGAGAGACACTAACCATGGATGAAACTAGAATGGCGCTTCTAGCAGATGATCTACGGAAGGTGGCCACTAGTGGTATGACTAGTGCGAGCAATAAACAAGCACAAGGTTTGTTTGTAAGAGAATGGGGTAATGACAGAGGAAATAGCAAGAGGGAAAAGTCTATATCAAAGTCTAGATCTCTAGCAGAAACTCGTTGTTACAAGTATGGTGAACTTAGGCATTGGAAGAAGGATTGTCGTAATAAGAGGTTGTATTGGAAGAACAAAAACAACAAGAATAAGGGAGATCAAGATGTGAAGCACGAAGCTAGTGTAGCTTCGAATGAGTAGGACATAGAATGTTATTCCGTTACGTATGAAAACTAATGCAATTGGGTTCTAGATACTAGATGCTCTTATCATATGTGCTCAAACTGAAAGTGGTTCACTTCCTATAAGGCCATGGATGGTGGAACTGTTTTTATGGGTAACGACCATGGTTGTAATACGGTGGGCATTGGTACAGTTAGAATCAAGATGCATGATGGTGTTGTTAGAACATTAATGGATTTTCAACATGTCCCTGATTTAAGGAAGAATTTAATTTCTCTAGGTGCATTAGAATCAAGAGGATGCAAGCTAATTGGTGAAAACGGGGTTCTAAAAGTTATTAATAGTTCTTTATTGGTGATGAAGCGAATTCGTCATGGAAATTTATACCATCTTGTTGGCAATATAATTACAAGTGATGTAGCGGCTGGAACTAGTGGAAGTAAGAGAAACCCAACGGAGTATACTAGGCTTTGACATATGCACCTTGGACATATGTCAAAAAAGGGTCTAAATTTGCTTGGTAAGAAAGGCTTCTTAAAGTACATGAAGAAGCCTTGCATGGAGTTCTACGAGCATTGTGTGTAGGGAAAATCACACAGAGTTTCATTCTCAACAAGAAGCTATAAAAGCAGAGGGATATTAGACTATGTGCATACAAATGTTTGGGGTCCAGCTAAAATTGCTTCCAAAGGTGGTTCCAAGTACTTTGTCTCATTTGTAGATGATTACTCAATATATGCTTGGTGTATTTCCTTAAGCATAAGAATGAGGTATTCGAGACATTCAAACAGTGGAGAGCAATGGTTGAGAATTGAACGGATAGGAAGCTAAAAACTCTAAGGTCTGATAATGGTACAGAGTACACAGATGGCGCTTTCAAGAGGTTTTGTGATAAAGAAGGCATTGTTAGACATTGGACAGTCAGAGGCACACCACAACAGAATGGAGTCGTAGAAAGACTAAACCATACACTACTTGATAAGGCTAGATGTATGCGCTCCAATTCTGGGCTGGGTCGTGAATGGTGGGCTGAGTCGGTTGCCACAACTGCTTATATTGTGAACCGATCTCCATATTCGATATTAAATGGAGATACCCTTTTTAGGGTGTGGTCAGGAGAACATGCAGATTATGGAAGACTTAGAATGTTTGGATGCATAGCATATTATCATGTTAATGACAACAAGCTTGATAATAAGGCCAATAAGGCAATTTTATTAGGATATGCAAGAGGAGTCAAGGGCTATAATCTTTAGTGTTTAGAGGATTCTAAGTTTGTAATCAGCAGGGATGTTACTATTGATGAGAACTCCACGACAGCTTTATCAAAAGTGGACGTACCTAAAAGTGGTGATATTGTAACGTCAAAATCTCAAGTAGTTGAGATAGAAGAATCTGAAGACCAACCATATTCTAATCATGATCAAGAGGAATCTCAAGGTGACAGATATTGTCAAGAAAATGATGGGCTTGAACATGAGGAGGTTCAGTAGGAAAATGCATAAGTACTACAACAACAACAGCAGGAGACCTTGGCTTCTACTAGGCCAAGGAGAGCTTATAAACTAGTGCAGAAGTATGGGGCTAACAAGCCTCTGAAACATTAAGGGCAGGTAAACTTGTTAGAATACGCTCTTTCCGTGGAGGATGATGAGTCACTCACTTTCAAACAAGCTATCAAAGATATTGATAGAGAGAGATGGTTGGTCGCTATGGAGGAATAGATGGAGTCTCTCCAAAAGAACAAAACATGGGAGGCAGTCCCATTGCCTGTGGAAAAGACTACTATTGGTTGTAAGTGGGTGTATAAAAGAAAATCAGATTCATCTGAGCTCGATGGTACAAGATATAAGGCAAGATTAGTGGCCAAAGGTTTTGCACAAAAAGAAGGTGTGGATTACAATGAGATCTTTTCTCATATGGTAAAGCATACTTCTTTTCGGGTGCTTTTGAGCATTGTTGCTCATGGTGATCTTGAGTTAGAACAACTCGATGTCAAGACAGCCTTCTTGCACGGAGACTTAAATGAGGAAATCTACATGTATCAACTAAAAGGGTACAAAGTAGAGGGAAAGGAGGGTCATGTATGTCGCTTGAGGAAATCCTTATATGGATTAAAATAGTTGCCTCGACAATGGTACAAGCAATTTGACTCTTTCATGCTAAGCATGGGTTCTCCAGAAGTGATTATGATTGTTGTGTCTACATTCAAAAGCTTCGTGGAGGTGATTATATTTATCTCTTATTGTATGTAGATGATATGCTTATTACTTCAAGAAGCATGGTGGAGATAAATAAGTTGAAGGTCAAACTTGGTTAAGAGTTCGATATGAAGGACATGAGTGCTGCTAAAAAGATACTGGGTATGGAGATCAGAAGAGAGAGAAAAACTTGTCAATTATCCTTGAGTCAGAATAGTTACATTGAGAAGGTTATTGATCAGTTTGGTATGAGAAATGCTAAGTCAGTGGTGACTCCGTTGGCACAACATTTCAAACTCTCTAGTAAGCAATCTCCTGTTACAGAACAAGAAAAGGCACACATGAATGGTGTACCCTATGCTAGTGCAGTTGGAAGTTTGATATACGCTATGGTGTGTACACGTCCAGATATTTCATAAGCAGTCAGTGTTATCAGTAAGTTCATGGCGAATCTTGGTAAGGCACATTGGGAAGCAGTAAAATGGTTATTAAGGTACTTTAAGGGTACTACCGATACCGGACTATGCTTTGGTGGAAATACATGTCGAGTTAGCGGTTTTGTGGACTCGGACTATGCAAGTGATATAGACAAAAGAAGATCTACCACTGGTTATGTTTTCAAGATATATGATGCTCCGATTAGTTGGAGATCAATGCTACAAGCTATAGTTGCACTCTCAACTATAGAGTCTGAATATATGGCTATGGCAGAGGGAGTGTAGGAAGCATCGTGGTTGAAAGGTCTTTTGTATAACTTGGGAATAACTCAAGATAGTGTGGATCTTTAGTGTGACAGTCAAAGTGCGATTCACTTAGCTAAAAATTAGGTCCATCATGCTCGTACCAAGCATATTGATGTTAGGTATCATTTTGTTCGAGATGTCATATAGGATGATGATATTTCTCTTATGAAGGTACATACAAAGGATAATCCTGCGAACATGTTAACCAAAGTCGTGACAGGCAGTAAGTTCCAACACTGCTTGGAATTGCTTCAAATTGGCCCATTTTAAATCGCCCGAGAGGGGCATAGTCCTTCGAGACGGTTACGAGTAAGGTGGAGACTATGTGGAGGACAAGTATAACTATGGTTGGCTTGATCCCGATCAAAGGGTATGTAGGCAGTCATGAGTATAATGATGCAACCCAAATGATAAAGTCTATTACACATGTGGTTATTCTCGTATTCGTCCAAAATTTGAGGTTTTTTCAAATTGTGTACAAGGTGGAGAATTGTGAGCATAATTTGTGGTTAAGAATAATTATCCAAGAAAGGAGGAATGTCTTATTCTTATCAGTGAAAAGAGCAATACCAAAATAGGAGTTTTTTATTTATTGAATGGTAATTGAGATATAAGAGATTCCTATATAAGCGAGAAAAGAGAGAAGAAGAATAAGTCAATTCATCTTCAGGAAATCACAAAAAGAGGTGAGAAAAGAATACTTCTTCATCAAGAGAGAAAAGAGAGGGAAAACAAAGAGAGGTTATATTTCTTTGCGAGGATAAGCTCTTTTCTACAACAACCTTGTGGTTTGTACAAGTTGTTGGTGTATTCCTTCATATAGTAAAAAACAATCACCTGGAGAACATAGGCAATTTGCCGAACCTCGTTAAATTCTTGTGTGTTCATACTAATTTTATCATTCCGTATTAGTCGAAGCTTTCGCATCTACTCAACATTTTGCAAATGAATGATCCTTTAAATTTCTAATTCACATTATTTTGAATATTGATCAAGATGATTTAAGGATGGCTCATTCTAAATAATTTATTTCTCTAATTGCTTGTTCTCTCCCCCTAACTTAGGAAACAAAGCCACATTAAAATAACAATCATTAAATTTTACAGTAAAACATCATCCAATGATGGCTCAAATTTTTTAATTATAGATGGAGATTCATATCCAATATATATAATCCCAACCTCCTTCGAGGACCCATTTTTGTGTGATATGGAGGGTCACGGTGCTCTTCCAGCTGTTGGACCCTACCTCCGACTAAGTCGTTTCCAAGGTGGGCGGGCTGTTAAATAGAAAAGATAACTCTTCCCAATGCCCTCGCCGACGTCTCCGGACTCCCTAACGTTGTCGTTAGTCGCCATGTCCCGGTTTGGGAATTTTAACCCGATTCCCTTTTAAAGTTCGCGTGCGGACGCGCTGTCAGACGGGCTTCCCCTGTCTCTTAGGATCGACTAACCCATATGCGGAATCTTTCCCCTCTTCGGCCTTCAAAGTTCTCATTTGAATATTTGCTACTACCACCAAGATCTGCACCGGCCGGCCGCCCGCTCGGCTCACTGGATTTTCGCAGCCCACTCTGCCCGGCTCTTGCCCACGGGTATAGGTCGCGCTTAAGCGCCATCCATTTTGGGGCTAGTTGATTCAGCAGTGAGTTGTTACACACTCCTTAACGGATTTCGACTTCCATGACCACCGTCCCACTGTCTTAATTGACCAACACCCTTTGTGGGTTCCAGTTAGCTGCAATGGGCACCGAACCCGGCCCATCCCGCATTGCCACCGCTACCATAAATGGCCCATTTGGAGCTCTCAATTTCGTGGGTCTACCAACGGCGACCATGCCGTCCTACCTATTTAAAGTTTGAGAATAGGTCGAGGGCGTTGCGCCCCCGATGCCTCTAATCATTGGCTTTACCCAATAGAACTCGTCCCGAGCTCCAACTATCTTGAGGGAAACTTCAGAGGGAACCAGCTACTAGATGGTTCGATTAGTCTTTCGCCCCTATACCCAAGTCAGACGAACGATTTGCACGTCAATATCGTTGCGGGCCTCCACCAGAGTTTCCTTTGGCTTCGCCCCACTTAGGCATAGTTCACCATCTTTTAGGTCCTGACAGGCATGCTTTCACTCGAACCCTTCACAGAAGATCAAGGTCGGTCGGCCATGCAACCCACGATGGGATCCCGCCAGTCAGCTTCCTTACGCCTTACGGGTTTACTCGCCCGTTAACTCGCACACATGTCAGACTCCTTGGTCCGTGTTTCAAGACGGGTCAAATGGGGAGCCCGCTGGCCAACTCCTGGAGCGCGCAGGTGTCGAAGCACGCCATGACGGTGTGCACTGCAGTCCACAATCGATGCGACGGCATCTCCGCAGCGACAAAGTCTGGCTTGGGCCGCCGCACCGACGGCCAAGACTCGAAGCCGATCGCATGGACCGGCTTTTGGCCGTTCCACATCCGACCGGGGCACATCGCCGACCCCTATCTGCTTCCCTTCCGAAAATTTCAAGCACTCTTTGACTCTCTTTTCAAAGTCCTTTTCATCTTTCCTTCGCGGTACTTATTCGCTATCGATATCTCGCCCGTATTTAGCCTTGGACGGAATTTACCGCCCGATTTGGGCTGCATTCCCAAACAACCCAACTCGTAGACAGCGCCTTGTGGTGCGATAGGGTCCAGGCACGACGAGGCTTTCACCCTCTCTGGCGCCCCCTTCCAGGGGACTTGGGCCCAGTCCGCCGCTGAGGACGGTTCTCCACTACAATTCGAATGTCGAGGGCGCCCAATTCTCAAGCTGGGCTATTCCCGGTTTGCTCGGCGTTACTAGGGGAATCTTGGTAAGCTTCTTTTCCTCCGCTTATTGATATGCTTAAACTCAGTGGGTAATCCCGCCTGACCTGGGGTCGCAGTTGGAGCATGCCCTTTAGGGCAGCATCGGGGTCTCGAGGGTTCCCTCTTGGCAGACGAGCACGCATGGCAGTGTCAGAGAGTCTTACAACCACCGATTGTCATGGCGATAGTCGCCGGGGACTCAATTTTTAGGCCAACCGCATGCACGAGGCGCACGGGAGGCCATAATCTGCCCCCCTCTCGATGTAGCGAAAGGGTTGGGGGCGACGATTGCGTGACACCCAGGCAAGCGTGCCCTCGGCCGAAAGGGTTCGGGCGCAACTTGCATTTAAATACTTGATGATTCACGGGATTTTGCAATTCACACCAAGTATCGCATTTTGCTGCGTTCTTCATCGATGCGAGAGCTGAGATATCCGTTGCTGAGAGTCGTTATGGTTCTCGAAAGAGGGCGACGCGTGCCTAAGGCGCATAATTTCTTAGGCCTACAGCAGCGTGCTCTTTTCATTTAATTTTCCTTGGCGCATCCTGCATCGGGGTTGGTTGTACAGCCGATGACAGAGATGTGGGGGCAAAGCCCCACCCCTCTCGCTGACATTAGAGAACTGGGGGCATGGCGACCCCCACTCCCCCTTGCAATTAGTAAACATGTTTACGGGGTCGTTCTCCAGGGCAGGTTTTGACAATGATCCTTCCGCAAGTTCACCTACGG